>NW_027397074.1:10401812-10428142 GCF_003265705.2 Callorhinus ursinus | reverse complement strand
TGTGTGTGTGTGTGTGTGTGTGTGTGTGTGTGTGTGTGTGTGTGTGTCTTCCTCTCTGACAGATTCATGGTGTGTGTGTGTGTGTGTGTGTGTGTGTGTGTCTGTCTGTCTTCCTCTCTGACAGATTTATCTACATTTGTTTCTCTTAATATAAAATTAATGTTGACAGTCCATTCCCTGAACTAAGGAAAACATTATCAGACACGGTCTCTTCAGGTTTGAGTAATAGCACTACCACACATTTTACAGAATCCTTAATATCTAAAGTCTAATGAAAAATGAAGTTAGGCATTACAAGAAGCGCAAAGTATATAAAAAGACATACAGAAAATGTACAGCAGATGCACCTGAATTAATCTCTAGATAGAATTCTGTCACCTAGAATCAGGATTGCCCTTTGGGCTAAATGGTTAGACCAGAAAAGGCACGCTCTTCTGCATTTTCTGAGGCTGCTTCCTTCTCCGATGAAGAATTCTGCTTCCCACAGATCTCTGCAGACGGTTTTGCTGGGCACTCCCTTTCCCCCAGACTCCTTTATCATTCTGTGTTTGAAGCACCGTCTGTCTTCTTTCATTCTTCCAGATTCCCCTTTTTGATTATTTTATTTATCTGTTCACTTACCTTGAACTTCCCTCTACGAAGCAATTTGTTCTAATAACACAACTTTAAAAAGAAAAGCAAAATGCAGTAGTCATGTTGGTTTTGTATACATGATCTTAAAGAACCAAACATGTTTCTTTCACGTCTTACATGTGGGTGCTTAACATAGATACATGCCTTGGGATTATGTTGGTATTTTACATTTATTGATGACAGTTACAGTGACTCATCCTCACGTTATCAGATGATGAGGTGAGCTTGAAGCTCTGAAATAGGGGTTATGTCCGTTTATAAATGTACCACTGAATCCTTTGGGGCTAGTGCAGTGCTTGATGCCCAGAAGTTGCTAAATATATACTGATATGTCAGATGTTTCAGTAAATATACGATAAATAAGCTCCTAAGGTGGTAAACTACAAAAAATTCATAAATGTAAGAAAAATTCAGTAGCTCTGTTCTTCTTGTAAAAGATAATCATTTAAAACAATATTTATTTCCTTATACTTAGAATGTGGAGTAGAATTGATGTTCCACTCTTGTATATATCTTATAAGGAAGGAGGGTTTAAGTTTATATAAGAAATGATTGTATTGATGGCATCTTTCCATTTACTCTAATCAGTCTAACACGTAGTTTTTCATGACTATTCTCATTATTAGCATCAGTGAAGTACTTGGCATTACCCAAGAAAATCTGAAATAAATCAGTATATCACTTATTTTCTGACCTCCTAGGTGATGATAGTCTTGGCAGAGCTAAAGATTGCTTGGAAATACAATGTGCCCATAGTGTATTCCTCCTTTACCAGGAACTATAAATGAATGCAGAGGGAAGGAGAACTAGAAATTACTTCCTTATAATCTGATACTGTGAGCATGATTCATTTTACTTGTTGTTAATAAGTTTTAAATACCAACATAATCCCAAGGTATGCATCTATGTTGTTATCCACCCAACATGTAGGACACAGGAGAGAACTATCCGCTCTGTTTTTTAATAAGATCACATATGCAAAACCTATCTGACTACTGCATTTTGTTTTCCTTGATAAAGTGATTTGGTGTTATTTGCTTCAACAAATTCAGTAGTCCTTGATTAAATTTTTGCCTTTGTCAGACCATAGGAAATTTCATGTAGATATATCTCATATGGAGAGAGTGGAATTTAGACAATATTGGCCCCTCTTCTTTAGTTCATTGCTAAATGTAATAAAGCGAGCCACATTTGTTCTAGAAAGGTGTCGTTTCGAGTTCTTTTGAGTTCTTTTTGAGGCATGGAAGGCTGATGTCTCACTAATGGAAAATGTTACCCCATGGAAATCTGATAATTTGACTATAGAACTTGTAGTCCTCTTCTCCTCATCCTCATTATTATAGTTAATATTGATTGAACTTACAATTTTCCGTGTATCATAAAAGCTTTATATGTATCGTTTCATTTACAGTGGGGATAATCGTATGATAAAAACATTTTTATGACGATCATCGTTACCATCATCCCCATTTTAGAAATAAGAAAACCAAAATTCGGGAAGTTAAATAACTTGTTGAAAGTCATACAGCTACTAAGTGGCAGAGTCAAGAATTTAAATGACCTCCAGTCCGGATTTCATAAACTCACGTGGAATGCGCCTAGCCGGTCATCTGTCTCTTTCTCCCGGGCAGCCTTGTGGGGCTATGCCAATCATCATTTGCCCACCCAGGAGCCTGCCTTGCAGTCAGACAGCAAGGCTGTTCCACTAAGGGACATGGCTTCTTGCAGCGTTAAGAGGTTAAGACGGATTAAACTAAGCCATCAAAACTTTGCAGACTGCAAGTACCTTTCAGATCATCGGACTTTATAAAATAAATTAAGTGTGAAAGGTGAATGTGGACACTTTTATTTATTTCATGCTACTATGAGACTAGGGATGTGGGTTATTTGAATGCTCCGGATTCTGGTACACTTGTGAATTATGGAAACCACTGTAGAATTTTCTCCTAAAATATTCAGTCCAATCTAGTATTTTTATAGGCTGAAGGCCAAAAATTTTGGTACACACAGTAAATTAATAAAACCCATTTCTGACATCATTTTTCTAACGTTTCGATAGCTGAAGTTTTTATTTTAGTTTTATTGGCCTCTTTTCTTCAGAGTCTCATTTCCATTATTCCTTGGAGATTTGCCTATTGTAAATTAAACTTGAACTCTGGGTAACTGATAATTGTTGAGGTGACAGTTTCCAGTAACTGGGTTCTGCTGGGAAACAAGAAATTCCTATGGCTTTTTAAAATAGGTTGACCCTGTGGCTTTGGAAAAATCTTAATTGAAGGCAACTATTTTAGTCTTCAACAAACAGAACAAAACAAAACAGATTAGCAGAAGTCCAGAATTGTAGGATAAAGTTACAAAATAGTGGTATATGGTAAGGAACAAGTTAATAATATATTTTAAATAACCAAACTTGCTGTAAATTAAAAGTTTTCTCCTATCAACTGGGCTGGTCTTGACATCAACGTTAGACTCTTGGAATTAGAATATTCTGTTGAGAGAAAAATGGTTTTTGAAGCAACTGAAGACAAAATTATGTAAATTTGCAACCAGTTATAATGACTTTTAAGAATTTTAACTTTATTAACTATGCCCTCAAATTACTGTTGCTTTTTTAAATACACTTATGCAATTAAGCATGAGTCAAGACAGGAGAAAATTTTCATTCTCTCAGAATTATAGAGTACAGAAAGGTATATATATTAAGTATACTTCATTTTGCCTCAAAAAGTTTGTTCAACTTCATTGGACAAGTCTGCATAACATAAAATAAAAAAATGCAGAATTTACCATGCGATAAGTATAATGAAACTGCCCAAATTTTCCAAAATGCAAGATGACTATCAGCCTAGTTTTGGCTCAGTGTTAAAATGAACAGATTGAATTTGAATGACACCAGAGCTTGTCTTAAATCCATCTGGTAAGAAGTTGAAGCCACTCAACCAGCTATTCACTTTTTTTCATTTAATATTTATTTTCATTTATATTTGAGGCCCTATATTAGGTGCAATAGATAGAAAGAATACTGTTTCAACCCAATCAAAAGTCTATACATTACTACCTCCCCATGTTATTTCTACTAAAGACCTAATCTCCAGCATGATGAAAAATATTTTTAAGTCCATCTAAAACTGTATATGTCTCATATATGACCCTAAAGAGGCCAACATTTTGAAACATGAGCTTAACCAAAATCATCCAGATTAATGGAGGAACATTTAACAGATTTTCTAGAAGCACTTCAGTTATGAGGTTTCTGGTATGCATTTGTTACATGAGTCCAGTAGTGTGATTACAAATGCACTACTGCAGGGCACCTGGGTGGCTCAGTCATTAAGCGTCTGCCTTGGGCTCAAGTCATGATCCCAGGGTTCTGGGATCGAGCCTGCATCGGGCTCCCTGCTCTGCTGGAAGCCTGCTTCTCCCTGTCCTTCTCCTTCTCCCTCTGTGACCTCTCTGGCTCTCATTGTCTCTCAAATAAATAAATAATATCTTTTAAAAAATGCACTACTGGGCATGATAAATTATTCGTCCACAAAAGTTGACTTTGCTTTGATAAGGCATGTTTCAAAGTAAGTAATTTGCTTAATTGAGACTTAAGATGAAATATTTAGCTTGTGTGACTATACATTAAGGATTTTGAGTTATTTTTTATGTCATTTTATTTGTTTTTATATAATACCATGCAAATAGTCTAATAAGAACTCTAAAAATATACATCCTGGAGAATGTAATTTACCATAACTTTTACATGTGCCTACTTCAAGGAATTACTTTATTTTTCTCTTACCCCCAACTAATAGCTAAACAAGAACAGTAAATTTAAAGAAGTGGAAAACATCAGGGGAATAAGGATAGCAATCATCTCTGCAGATTTGGCATTTGGAATTTGAGAGATAGTTCATTCACTATTCCACAGGGTGGCAGTAATACAGCATAGACTAGGAAGAATGAACCTATTTAAAATTCGAAGTGGAAAGTTGAGTGCAAAATCATCTTTTAAATGTCACCAGTTTATTGTGAACATACATTATAACATGTATACTGCAAATGTGTATGAAATAAATGAAATTAAAATTCTTAGTACATAATTAGGTAAAATATGTAAAGCAAAACTAAATGCAACATGAGTATGGCAGTTGGGATTGGAGTAATTTTTATGTTGGTTTTTTTCATTGTTACATAAAGAATTTAAAAGCTAGGGTGCTTTGTATTAAACTTTTTCTGAACCAAGCGTATATTTATAAAATAACTTCAGAAAATTTTAAGCAGTGTATAAAAGCATTAAAATATACACAGTGCGTGTGTGTGTGTGTGCATGCACGCGCACACGCATGCGTGTGTGTGTCTACCAAGAGAAAAACATCTGAGGTATATTAGAAAGATCTTGGAAATATTGTAATGGGAAGGTGGTTGCAGAAATTATTAAAAGGTTGAATTTATAATTCTTAAGATTTTAGTCATCATGGGGAGGAAAATTTCCGAAAAATAGTGTCTAACAACGTCTACACTAAGGCAAATAAAAATTAAGAGGTATAGGTTATAAATTTGTAGTATGGGAATAATTCAATCCGTTAATGCAGCTTTTATTCAAATAGCTGAGGATCTGTGTGGCGAATGAACACAGAAGGAGACACATACACAAACAGTGTTTAGTGTGCTTTAAAATGGTGTACCTCTGCACCCAGCTCTGATTCTGAATTCTTAATTTAGACAACTTCTGAGATCTTCACGTCTGCAAACCTGGGGGGGTTTAAGCAAAACTTTTGGGGTCAAACAAAACGACAAGTATTTTTGTTGTTTGGAGGAGGTTTCTGGTTTTTTTTACTAGTATGTGTTTTGGCTGGGTTGTGTTTATTTGGACTGTTTGATGAATAGCATCAGTCAAAATCACATGGTGTGTGTCTAAGTGTAATCCCTATGTTGGTAGAAATACTTGCCTTTCGAGGACATTGATAGAATAATTCATTTAGTCTTATTTATTTCTCTTTACTGAAAAGTATTTTTGTGGGAAAATATTTTACCAGAACAGTGCTGTGGTAAGAGAGACACTAAGACAAAGCAGTGCTTTAAATTGAAAATTTGAGACACCCTTTCAAATGTTCATTGTGATGGAGATCTCCCACGTGCTTTCTGGAGCATCTGGGTTGTTTCCCTGCCTTTAATTCATGTGACAATTGTTTAAGGTATAGCAGTTAAATTGAATTATCAGTAGGGTGACATACCTGTTTACAAAAGTATTTCCATTTAGGAGTAAGCTCAACTTTGTCAGAGGCAACACTACATTGAAATATGAGCTGTATAGACAGCCCCAAAAATAAATTTTTAGAATTTAAGAAAATGAAATTGTTACATTTTAAGGAATTGGGGGGAGGGGTAGACAGGTGTCGCCAACTTCTGTTAACCTAGAATGAGTCACTTTTCCTTATAAGTTGAGATGATTAAAATTCAGTTGTGTTCTGCAAATGGCTGAGGCAAGCCTGGACAAGTGAAGGGTGGCTCACAGAAAACTTTACAAAGCAACATCGCCAGTGTACGTTTTGGGGCAGGGATTGTTATGAAGTGATCTCTGTGTGGCCAAGACCAGTGGAGGAACAGAAAACAGATGTGAAATCTCTTTGGAGATTTGCGCTCTGCAGTCATGTGCAAAGATGAAAACAGGCGAAACAATTAGAAAATGTCAGTTCAAACAGTCAATCGACATGAATTAGGGAAAAGCTGTTAACATAGTTCAAACCAGAACATGAATTCATGGAAAAGTGATTTTCTGCATGTTTATCTTTAGAAAAGGCTAAAATGTTTAACTTAAAATACTGGTTTACTTAGATTACTAAATTAGTAAAAATCAATATATCCTAAATCGCCATTTTATTAAATATTTGTTGACACAGAATTTATCCTCTACATTCTTGTATTATTATGAAATCACAGTATTTTCATAATTAAGTATAAATGGCTTCTGATAAACATTTACGTTACCATATTTTAAAAATGATCTCAACTGAATTTTTAAAATATTTGCATATTTTATAACACATTAGAAACAGTCGATATTTTGATTGTCTTTAAAAATTCTGGGAGCTTAACATGCGTACTCATGTATCCTAGTTCTGTTTTATAGGAAGTTAGTAACATCATAATCACGTATGTGCATACTAAATATTTTCATGGTGTGAAAGTAGTGAAACTCTCAGTATAATTGCCTTAAACAACTAAAAGCATAATGACCTCCTTTCTTTGTCCATCGTTATAATCACGTATTTATGAAACAGGAATTATTATTTTTACTTACTTTTTGCAGTGACTAAGTATGTGGAAAATATATTTTAACCAGGGGAGACAGGTGAAGTCGGTTGGGCATAAAAGATGCCATTTCTATGAATAGAACCTGAGTCGTGATTCTGACATAGGATCAGGACCCGGTGCTGGGCACCCGAGTGCTGGCTTAAATTTAGTAACTAAAGTCCATGTTGAGAGTAGGTTATGGGGTTTCTCTCTGGTGACTTTCTGAAAGATTGACTGGCCTCGATTTTTTCTTGTCACATTTATCAACTGAGTAGCATGCTTTTATTTGTTTTTTGCTTTAGCTATTTTGTGTTGGCATTCAGTTAAATTTTATGCAGCCTAACAGATCCCTGTGTTTCTATTCACCAGGTACGTGTATTCACATTTTCAGTTGGTCAACATAATTATGACAGAGGACCTATTCAGTGGATGGCCTGTGAAAATAAAGGTAACAGATCTGTTTTCTCGAGCACATTTTAGTACTAAAACAAAATTGATAGTTGTTAGTTCTACATGTTCTCATTTAAGATAAAATTGTAGCTAATGTTTACAGGAATAGAGACAAGAGTATGTGTCTTGTGGCGTACACTGGCGGTGTTGCTTTGTAAAGTTTTCTGTGAGCCACCCTTCACTTGTCCAGGCTTGCCTCAGCCATTTGCAGAACACAACTGAATTTTAATCATCTCAACTTATAAGGAAAAGTGACTCATTCTAGGTTAACAGAAGTTGGCGACACCTGTCTACCCCTCCCCCCAATTCCTTAAAATGTAACAATTTCATTTTCTTAAATTCTTAAATTGGATGTAGTTTCTTTTTTTAAAGATTATTTATATGGGGGGGGTGGTGAATGGCAGAGGGAAGGGGGGGAGAGAGTCTTTTAAGCAGACTCCATGCTGCGCGTGGAGCCCAGTGCAGGCTGGATCTCATGACCCTGGGATCAGGACCTGAACCGAAACCGAGTCAGACACTCAACCAACTGCGCCACCCAGGTGCCCCAAGATGTTGAATGTGTTTTCTGCGGAGAAAACCCACACACAAAACACTTAAAATTATTATGATTACGGTATATAAAAATGCAGACATTTGATCATATGGTGTATGATATCATATATTGATATCATTCGATGCTTTATTTAGAGAGACTTAATGATACTTATCAAATAGAATCTTACCTGAAAAATTAATAATGAAAGAATATCTGAATCACATAAAACTTACATATAAGAAAGTATGACATACAAGTGCATTTTTTCTAAGTGGTTGAATTTTCTTTAAATGTCTTACCCATTCCGAGGTAATTCTGATTTTGTGTAGTGAGCCCATGTTTCCTGTGTACACAGAAAAAAAACAAAAATGTTGTTTGAAAAACTGATCACATAGCAATAAAAGGAACCTCAATTTATTATGAAAGTCATATTTACACAAATATTTTATATAAATATAATTGTCAGATACCCATTATCATGTATCTTTAATAATTTCTCCACTGATAAAAGTGTTTTAAATGAGGCCAGGTTCCCTACTGTTTGGTAGAAAAACCACATTTATTTGATAACAGTTTATAAGAAACACTGAAATTTCTCATAAAGCTTACGCATTTCTTAGGGATATACAGTAATCAAACATTTTCTATATTTATTGGTGGTATTGTTATGTTAGTGTTTGCTCAGAAGTAAAGAAATGCTCTTTTTTCCTCCAAAGACCTAAAATAATTTTGTGGCCATGTATTGTAATGTAATGTGTGTGTGTGTGTGTATACACACACACACACAAAAATATGTATGTGTTTCAGGTTATTATTATGAAATTCCTTCCATTGGAGCAATAAGAATCAATACTCAGGTATGGTTATTTAAATTTTGTTTAAATTATTTTTTCAAAGAACAAGATGTTTCTTTGCTGCTTTAAATATGCTCAATTGGATAAAATAGGTGAAAATGAAAAATGATCCATAATACTGTATTTGTAACAAAATGATGAGTATCATGATGATGTATTGATTGTTATTTCATTAAAGTTCCAAGTGTTTTCAAATATTCAAAACTCAGGTAAAAAACTGTGTATGTTATTCTCAGATGTTAAAAACATCATCGAAAAGAAAATGAAAATTTACTGACAATCTCATTTCATTTAACTTGAACTTGGTTCTATTTCAGATCATTTAAATGAGTTTCTTCAAGTTGCAGGTGTACCACAAAGAAAATTAAGGAATACTTAATCTGGACAAATTATATAGGATTCTAATCAGAATTTAGATTCTAATCAGAAATTAGATATGTCCCAAAAAATCCCTGTAGATCTATTTACCCATGTAAAATAAACTTACAACAAGGAGATGATTTTTCTATAACCATTTATTTTATTTTATTTTTAATTACTGAATTCTTTTTATTTTTTCAAATTTTTATTGAAATTTTAGTTAACATAAAGTGTAATACTGGTTTCAGGAGTAGAGTTTAGTGATTCATCGCTTACATATAACACCCAGTGCTCATCCCAACAAGTGCCCTCCTTAATGCCCATCACCCATTTAACCATTCAGTTTAAAACTTGCCTGTTAAATAACCTTGTAGATCGAAGCAACTAAGTTAATTTAAATGTATATTATTCTTAAGTATTCATAAATAACAATTTAAAATCATTACTCAATTTTAAACATAACTGAGGATCCACAAACTAGACTAAGTCAAAATTGAACATAAATAACATGGCATTTGTGGAACTGAATACTGACTGTGTTTTATGTTGAAATGAAACAGTGCTGCAGTTGACTCTGATGTCTCACTTGGCACAGTATTTCATTTATTTTTGATATGTTTAAATGTAGTTTTGAATTTCAGCCAAACAATCTGTGATATGAAAGCAAGTATGTGGCTGCTTTATTATTTCACATTTGTGTGATTCCATCCAGTAAATCACCAGAGCCTTAAATAGTTTAGATTAACATAAAGCAATTCACAAGGAACGTATTTCACTTATCATTGGCTGTACCTCAAAAAAAGGATGTATTGTTAATAGAAAAAAATTGGGGAAGATATACTGTATAAATAATATGAGTTAAATATTATTGATTCAGAGTATGTAGAGATACCATTTATGGTATATCCAAAATAGGAATTAAATGATTATATATTTACTCTCTTAATAATTTTAATTCCATATTTATTTTTGACTCTAGGTAATTTTCTTCTGTAGAGTTATTTTGTTTTTGTTTTAGTACAGCATTTCTGTTTTTCAACCACTTAAACTTTTTTTTTTTTTTTTTTAATAAATAGGAATATTTGGATGTTCTGGGTAGACCAATGGTGTTAGCAGGAGACAAAGCTAAGCAAGTTCAATGGACAAATGTGTATCTGGATGCACTGGTAAGAGATTGGCTGTTCAGCCAAAGACTGTCCTAACAAAAGCACATAGCTGTTTCTGCTTCTTCCTAGGTGACATTTATCACTTCCAATTCATTAAACCCTTTCTAAAAGTCCTTCTATCACAACCTTTTTTGCTAGAATTTAAATAACATACATAAAACTTAGACTTGTCTAATCACAAATGTAAAGTGTTACTTTATTTTTTGGGGTGATCTGTTAAGAATGTGGGATTTCAAACCTCAAATCTTGAATTTGTGGCCATTTCAATAACATTATGAATTTTTTTTTTTGTTATTAACATATAATGTATTATTTGTTTCAGAGGTACAGGTCTGTGATTCATCAGTCTTACACAATTCACAGCGCTTACCATAGCACATACCCTCCCCAGCATCCATCACCCAGCCACCGCATCCCTCCCACCCCCGACCACTCCAGCAGCCCTCAAGTTTGTTTCCTGAGATTAAGAGTCTCTTATGGTTTGTCTCCCTCTCTGGTTTCGTCTTGTTTCATTTGAATTTTTATGTAAAAAAAATACTAAAGTCATGTGAATGTATACCTGTTACAGCAGACTTTGAGTAAATTTGAGGAAAGGTTTTTAAAGTAGACCTCAGCTAGCAGAAGCATGCATAACCTCCACAACTCAAGCCAGACCCAACGAGGCTCAGAAGTATGTGCAATTAAATAGGCAAATAATCTTACCCTACTCTGAAATCATCACAAACCTAATAACCTCTTTATATATAATCTCTTCTTTCAAATTCAACCCCAGATTTTTATGGAAATAAGCCATTGAAATGATCAAACGTAGTGCAGTATAACAAAAACATGTCAAGTTGTCCGTTGTACAATTGAAATTTTAATATAGGTATACTTTGATATTTCAAAGCAATGATTCTCAACTGGGGGTGATTTTGCCACTTACAGGTCATCTGGATATATCTCTGGATGTTTTCCCTTGTCGTGACTGGGATGGGGAGGGATTGCTACTGGCATCTCGTGAATAGAGGCCAAGGGTGCTACTAAAAGTGGTACAATACACTGGACAGTCCCCTCACCCCATGCACGTACACACAACAAAGAATTATTCAGCTCAAAATAGCATTAGAGCTTAAGTTCAGATAACTTGTTTAATGTAAGTTTTACTTCCTAGTGTGAAAGTTATAAATAGTAAATATCATACTTAAGATGAGGTGACTTAATTGATGATTTGACTAATGTAATATATCAGAGAGAACCAAAATACTGAGCTCTGAAAAGTAAATGCTGATTCAGTAACCCTTTCTCCTACTTGGAGTACAATTATATGCTGATACTACTTTTCTGAATGCAGCGATGACCCCAAAGGGCAAAATGCAATCCATTTAGAATTACTTATCATTTGGTTCTTGTAAAATAAACATATACAGGAAGTTGGAAGAAAAATAGGCACTATTAACAGCAGCTTTGCATGCTAAGAAAGATAAAGTGAAGCTTGCTTACCTCAAACCCTAGCTAAAATTACTATCCAGTGCTCCTTCTTGACATCACGTATTTATTTAAGGTCACATGGTCATCTAAAGCTATGGTCAAAATGTTTCATTTTTCCAAATCCATCACAGGACAGGGTATGATAGGAGGAGTCAATAATTATGCCCTCTAGGATTTCCTATGACCAAAAGTTCATTAACCAGCATGTCTGCATTGTTGGTAAGGTTCTTACTGATAGCACAGATGATGTGAGGAAGAGGTTTTGGTTCTAAACGTGCTGGTCAGTAAGCTGAAGCTAAATGTAAAACAAGAAAAAAAAGAGTCACAGGAATTGGCTAGTCAGTGGACACATAGAGCATCCTTGTACTAACGAGAATGAAGAGTGACTGTCTTGTATTTCTAATTACATGTCTATAATCTCTGCATGTCGACGATTTACAGTATATGCTGCGCAGTATGTGCTGTGGTTACATTAAGAAAAAAGTGGTAAACATATTCCAAGACAAAATGTAATAAATATAATGAGAAAAATGAAAAGAACTCTGGAAATTCCGAAGAAAGAAGTCATGTATTTGGGGATGGTGTAGGGTGAGGTTAAAAAGATGGTGATTGTTTAGCTGAACGTGTAAGTCCCGGTGAGGTTTCTGCGGTTGGTGGGGAGTGGCGAAACCACACAAAGAGGGTGCAGTATGAATTGAGCAAGTGCTGAGTATGTTGCAAAAATGCTACCTCAGTCATTTTTGGAGCTAATGGGAGATGAGAACAGAAACAAGACTGGGGCAACATTGTGGAAGGTTCCTTTTATTTGGGAGATAAAGTGAGCTTCCTTGGGCAAAAAGAGAGAGATGAAAAGAGAATCAAGAAAATACAAATATCAGATAAATTCCAGGAGAGCAGAAATCATGTCTTATTTCTCTTTTTTGTTTTCTAGACTGGCACAGCGTCTAGGAATAGAGTACAAATTTTTTGTCCTCTTAGTAAATGAGAGAATAGAAATTGGGCACCAGTGAGTTCGTCAATGATCGTGTCTCCTATGTTAGAAGTCTAGTATCTCATTTTAGGGCAGATATTACCATATTTAGAAGCAAATTACCATACTCTATATAAATGCAAATGTGATGTGCAGAAAATGATTGTATCCATATATACTTTATCATATGTCATGCTAGCATTTTAATAAAACTATGCATATACATTGTAACTCAAAAATTTCTCCAGAAGGAATATGTGCTGAATTAGGTTTTGGAAACAAGTTTTATGAATTATCTATAATCTGACTTTATTGAGGTGGAAAGTTTTCATTGCGAATGTGAATTTGCATATTTAAGGATGTTTTCATTGTTGAATATTCTGGCTTAGAACTAAATAGAGAGCCAGCATGTGTATCATCATGCGCCAATTACGTGTAGTTGTTTCCTTAATTGTATTTGTCCCAGTTTCATATCTTGTTCTGCTGAAAGCTTCCGTGTGATTGTCCTTCTTCATTAATTCAGTTCCCATTGTTTTTGGGCTTCCCACATGCGTGATGATGAACTATTGCCTAAGGCATTTTCTCCATGAAGCCATACTGCTTCTGGAATTAGAACAAGGGTCATGAGATTTGGATTTGGGGTCATTATTCACAAGAAGATAACTAATATTTTCTCAGCCTAGCAAATTTGAAATTTTCAGCAATAATTTTAAATCATTTTAAAGTGTGATTCTTTTGAAAATGTAGTTTTGACATGAAATAATGGTAAAAAATATATAATTGCTATAGATAGCAGTAATAAAAAAAAAACAAAACACAACCTCTGACTTGAAAATCACTATTTCAACTAATCTCCATGGATTCATTTAATATCTGAAATTATCTACATGCCGATTAACACTAGGTCATTATTTTTGTTCATGTTTATTTTGCTCCATGACCAGACTGTTGGCTTTGATGCTTGCACTTGGCTACATTATCTGACTTTGTCAAAAAGTACTATTTGTTTTGGAGGGTATTGAGGAGCATTTAGAACAGCATAGTATTTACCTAGACTATTGCAGAAATGCAGTATTGATAGCATGTTTCTTCTATTTATCCTGCTGTACATCTGTGATGTATAATGAAGCCTTTGGCTTAGGGCATGAAAAAATTAAGAATGAAGCTACCAAAAGGAAGGCAGATAAATCCTATGAAACAGTATTTTATTATCGCCCTGCTCATGGAATCCTGTGGTATTAGGTAAACTATCACTGTGAACAGAAGGGTGCAAGGGCAGGGTGACTGAAATATTTAGTGTCATTTGATTTTTTTTTTTTTTTACGTTATTCGCAATGCTCTCTTAGGCTATTATTTTAGATGTCGCATGCTTCAATAGCTGCCTAATGGATTCTGATTATTCACTGATTTTTTTTAATAAAAATAAGTTTTTTTAAAAGCTTTTAAAATTCTTTAATAATTCTTTGTGTCTCTTTATAATGTAACTATAAAATGCAGTGTCAGATACCAGAGTCTAATGCAAAATGCAAAATGACAAAGTTTAATTCTGACTTGCCTTTTCTTTCTGAATCTATTTTTAGGAACTAGGACTTGTCATTACTGGAACTCTTCCGGTCTTCAACATAACGGGCCAAGTTGAAAATAAGACAAACTTAAAGGTTAAAAGTTAATTGATAAAATTAATAATAATAAATGATAAACGGTGACGTTGAAGCTGAGTGTGGATAAGATATTTCTATAAGGAAATACATACAATGTAACTGTCTTGTGAGACCAGAAGTAAGAAGGGACAGCTGCCTATATGATAACCACCTGGGAAAAAGGAAATGCAGGTCAAGTTCTCTGTTTCCCCAGAGCCAGGAGTCAACTTAACTCTATTTAACTATGAACTGATGAGAACACAAGTTCAGACTCTGGAAGGAATTACATGATAAATGGGCAATACTGCGGTGTTCCCCCCCCCCTTTTTTTAAAATGTGTCTGAGTTATTCTTGGAGCTCAGAAAGAAAAATCCAAAGAACAAAATCATGGTGATGTTTGTAGCCAGTGTATAAAGGTATATTTCTTGAATCATTCCTCCTCCAACTCCCATTCAAACGGTGGGTTTTTGTTTTTTTTTTTTTTTATCCTCACATAAGCATCTGATTTAAAATGAATAGGTCTCCATTTTTTTTCTATTTTTTAAGATTCAAGAAAAATACTTCATGAGTTTCCTAACAGTGTTGATTTCTGCAGCACTGGTAATATTGTCAATGCAATAAGATACTACCAACTTAAAGTTCTAAAAATCTGTATCTTGTACTTGTTAAATTCCATTCCTTATTTTTCAAATACTCCTGATTTTGAGGGAGCGTTGCATTCTTGTTTTTTAGCTTGCATTAGAAGGAATTTGGGATTGCAGGAGAAATTAAGATTTTTTTAATACTAAGTACTCATTTTATGCTTTGGTTGACATTCCAGATTGGAAGGAACTTTATTTCCACTTTATGGCATAATAAAGTCTACTGCATTTATTTGTTCAGTTATTATAAATTTCAGTTGAACTCTTTATTTTAATAATGTGGCCATCAAAAACATTAGTTATTTCTCTTGGGTAAACCATTATCATTATTAAATATCTGTGGGTTCTAACTAATTTAACCCATAAAGAGTAATTGTCTAACTCCTCAGATGGACTGTCTAAGGAATTGCTTTAATCAGGAATTTCTGCTTAGAGTAGGATTGGTACCTGGCAAAAGAAAATAGTTCTTGTCATAACTTTCTCTCTCCCAGTGTACCTACACAAAATTCACAGTGTTCTCGTAATAACTATTGAGTGGATTTTATAATGTTCTTTGTAACATTTTATTTTGTAATCTATATAATTCTATTTAAAACAAAAATTCCTTATTCTAAGTTTTAATACCATTTTCATCTTTAATGTCCCAGGAAAGATTATGATAGCAGTTTGTCACGTAGCCCTGTTGACTCGGAACTAAAGTTTTGATGCCCATGCCTTGGTATTTAGAAGTTACCAGCCCTGAGAAACAGTTTTGAGGGTTTCTGCTATTTTATTACAGTGGGGTCAGATACTTTTCAGGATAATTACACATATGCAGGCACTGTCAATAGCAAATAAAAACAAAAACAAAACACCATTATTTTCTCATTTCACATTACTGATATCCTCAGGCAGGACATTTTTGTGATTTTTTTTGAATCATAGTACACCACAAAGTCACAGAGTACTCTCAACACAGAGCTACAACTGACTGTACAGAAGCAATTGAAATAAGTATTAGGGATAATGAGTACAAGAGGCATCAGATAAAAATTTCCTTTCTTTTCTATTTTAGCTGCACTTATCAAGATTTCACTTTTTGAAGTTAAATAATAATAGTGATACAGTTGTGGGTAAACAGGTGAGAATCATTGTAGACGGATACAAGTGTCTCACTCTTACACACGTTTTAGCTAGTATGGAATACGCCTGTTGTCAAGCAAAAGGAGGAGCATATATTAATTGTGTAAAATATATGCATTTTTGATATAAAATACACTTCCTGTTTGCTATCTTCTTATAGAACCAGCTGATTCTTGGTGTGATGGGAGTTGATGTGTCTTTGGAAGATATTAAACGACTAACACCACGTTTTACAGTAAGATGAAATTTACTCTTTGGGTATCTTTTTCATTTTAGAGCATTGTACTGATTTAACTTGTCTGTAAAGCGTTTGAGAAATTCTCAAAAATCATGTGCATTTAACTTCACAAAGGAGCTAAACGTCAAAAAGGATCTTAAAATAAAATATAAAGATACCATGTTATCTTTCTTCATGCTTTAAACTGTATTAAGAATTTTTTCTTTCGAAGAATGTGATTTCTGATTGTGATTCAGAGATCTTGAAAGTTTTCTGGTTTTCTTTTTTTTTTTTTTTTTCAGCTGTGCCCCAATGGCTATTATTTTGCGATTGATCCTAATGGTTATGTTCTACTACATCCAAATCTTCAGCCAAAGGTATGTATATAATGTGTTTACAGTGTCTCATGCAATTCTGTAAAGTTAATGGTTAATGTTCTTAATAGGTTTATCATCTTTAAACTCACTATATAGCAGTAAATATATAAGAATGTTATATCTATTATGTTAATGGATGACAAGACCACAATTTATAATATATGAAAGTGTGAAAGCAGTTTTCGTTTTCTCTTACCAATTTAGCTATCCCATATTCCTATCGAATATTTAACTCTCCAGTATTCACACCTCAAAGACAACCATTATCCTCCCGTGCCTAAATTCACACATCCCACCTGGGGTTGTGATTAAGGCTGGAAGGTGGTGAGGACATGGCCCCAGATGGGTGTGAACCTGATAAATAGAAGTATTGTTCCTCTACGCTCAGGCCACATGTTCCGACACTGTTTTTTCTGGTAATTGTCTCTCCTTTTCATCTCCCAGAGGGTTTGTCTTTCTACTTTGGGGCAGGCTTATAGAACTTCAATGAAATTCAGTTAAGTAAAACTCCATGGGATGGGCTTCAGAAATGGGAAGTGTTTATTCATGAGGGAGTTGTGCAAAAGAGATAAAATTCCTTAGGTAAACTATTTTATCCTAATCTTTATGCCAAGATATAAAATATTTTCCTATATATCTCCTCAAACTTATTTCACTGTCCATTAGTGCTTCACAGGTGGGGTGAATATATATTTATCTAGAAGCAAAAAGTGGCAGAATCTTCCTATATTATGTAATTGTAATTTATAAGCATCTTCAAGTTATTGTTTAACTTTGAAGATGATACTGAAGATACTTTAACCCATGCTGGAGGGAAATCTATCTGAATTTAGGCTTACTACCTTCTTTTTCTCAGTCATGGGTATTTAACCTTAGTGATCTCTTAGGGCATACACAAGTAGGTGCGTAAACATACACATACATTTAATGTTGAGTCATCTAAATATTCAAATCAATGATAATTAAGAACCATTGATATTGAATACAAAACCATACTAAGTGGTTACAATACAAGTGTTGATTTTAATTCTTCTCACTTTGGAACTTACTTCCATATAAAATCCATCGTGATCTAAATGTTAGCTAATCAAATGTAGCTGCTGATCACTCTGCATTATTTTTCAAGCTTTTTTTTTTTTATTATAAATGTACTATAGGCATTTCTTCCCATTATTATAAGTCTATCACAGCGTTAAGTTCCTCTTAATAGTTATTTATGATTAGCTAAATGGTCTGTGATTTTGTCACGGTTGAAAATTTTTATCTTTTTAAATCTTAAGATTTTTTAAAAAATTTGCATTATTGTTTGGTCTTTGTGTATACAGTATATTTTCATTGTTATTCCCACAACTGAAGTGATTTAAAAGCAGTAACAATGTTATGTGCTCAAGGGTGTGAAGGATCCCCATTTTTATGATTGTAGTTCTTAAGCCCTTCCCCAAAAGGAACTTTATTATTTAGACAAAAAAATAAAGAATAATGAGAATAATGTACGTAAATATTAAGATATAAATCTATCACTTAGAGGCAGTAATTTGAAAAAGGTTTTCCCCTTTTATACATTCTTCTAATAACCAGTATTTATGGAGAAATTTTTTTTTTACTCTTTGATGTTAACATACGTTTGGCTCAGATTTGGAATAATTTACTAAAACTCATAAAATTACAATGAGAATATAAATTCTATAGAAACTCTTATTACAGCCCAAGTGATTTTTCTTCAGGAGTATGTCAGCTTTTCATATTTTTATACAGGAAATTATTATAAGCAAGTATGCATCAAAGATATTTAGAAAATGCTATTTTATAAAACCATTAAAATATGTTTGAACAATCAATGTGTTCTTTTTTCTGAAACTCATGCTTGTGGATTAAATGTGCTTGTGAATTCTCATCATTAGGTTAAACATGATTTCTATTGTGTGGGTGATGGTACGTACGTGCTATACAGGTAGATAGAAGAACCTCATAAAAGCATGATACAGTGTAAGGCAGTGGTTTTAGAAATTGACAAGTACAAAGGACCGATATAGTAACAGCTAGTGTACTAACAAAATTATTCTCAATCCTTTGATCAGAAATATACCAGTAGAAATGAAGGAAGATAATGCTCTGTTTCCGTAGTATCCCTTATTATTTAACAAGGGCAAAGTTTAGTGTTATTATGAGTATTCTTTGCCGAATGCCTTGTGTTTGCTTCCTGAAACAGTAATCTTAAATTATTTCAGTATAATTTTGTAGTTTGTAGAAGGCAGTATGAGTATCCTTTAAAAAGGCTTTATAACAGGAAATAAAGTGGCTATAAACCTTTTGCTTATCTAATTTTCTAAGGAATCATTACTTATCTTCTTGAAGTGTACTGTCTCTACCATGAGCACATTTTGACAAATACTGGATTATGTATCCTGCTTTGTTTCCAAATACATTTTAAACATCTTCCATTTTGTTTCATAAAAATTACCAGATCAGTATACTTACTAGATACCTAATTTTGGTCAATCTTAAGAAATATTTATTGTACAGGAAATTGTACATAATCTACATTTTAGAAGTCAATATTTAAAATAAGTCTACAAAAATTACAAAAAAAATACAATAAATTTACAGCATTAGGATTCAATTCTCCTTTAGTTCCACAGATACAACATTTGGTAACACTTCAGAAAACAAAGGCACACATTTTACGGGTTTACTATTAACACTTTTCAGGATCCTATAATATTTATATCTGAACACATCTGAATCATGTAAATTCTAAAATTTGCTGGTTTTTCTTTTTTTTGAATCAGCATAAAAGTTGTCTGAGGCAAACTACCTTTCTCACTTCCCAAATATGTATTTCTTTGGAGAAAAATAAAAGGAAAATCTGAAGTCATTTTGCTAACCATTTTTTTTTTTAGTGTCTTTACTAGCATAAATTTTTTTTTCACCACAAATATTTTTAAACTTTCATTTTATTTGTTGACTCATCATGAACTCTGTGATAATCGGTTTCTGATCAAGGAAATATATGATCAAAATTGATTGTAGGATAGAAACCTTTGTTGATATGTAGCATGATGAATTACCATCTTTCTGTTGCTTCAGCCTATTGGTGTAGGTATACCAACAATTAATTTAAGAAAAAGGAGACCCAATGTTCAGGTAACTGTGAATGAAGTTAGCAGTGCCTACAAATTTGCTAAATCAGAGTTGAGATTAAGCTTCTCTTCCTAAAAGCATATGATTAATGCTGCCTTTCCTGACCTCAAGCTTCCAGAGCATGAGTTGGAGATGAGCATCATTTCTCAATAAACTGGAGCAAAAATATTATTAATGATGGCAGAGGGTATGCATTTGCTAAGTCAAGATTGCTAGCAAATTGTGTCATTAATCAGAGCAATCATAATGAGATGGCTTCTAAAAATGAATTTGTTATTAAATATTGTGATATTAGTGTCAAATCCATGTAATCCTAACACTTGCTTGTAAAATTAACTTCTAAGTGGAAATAAAAATACAATCTGATGTAATTTCTATAAACCATAAAATTTAAGCCAAAATTTCTTTGAATTTCTACAAAGTATTTTGGGATTAGAGGTTAGAGAAATTTCCCTTAAGCTAATTAACATGTCCAGAATTGCAAATAAATGTGAATTTTTATTGCCTGACAAGCTCATGGCAAAATCTTTTCTCTTTTGTTAACAAAATTTATTTATTTATTTATTTATTTATTTATTTTTAATTTTTAAAGATTTTATTTATTTATTTGACAGAGACAGAGCCGAGAGAGGGAACACAAGCAGGGGGAGTGGGAGAGGGAGAAGCAGGCTTCCCGCTGAGCAGGGAGCCCGATGCGGGGTTCGATCCCAGGACTCTGGGATCATGACCTGAGCCAGAGGCAGACGCTTAATGACTGAGCCACTCAGGTGCCCCTGTTAACGAAATTTAAGTGTTATTTTATGTATTCATATTTCTATAATCACACTAAAAATAATCAGAAAGATACTTCTTCCAGTTTAGTATAGTATAGTAAGAGAATTAGTGCAGTAAGACAATTTCAAATTCCAAAGGAAGTTCAGTATGACTTAATGTTTTATATGTAAGTCTATCATTGCTTTAAAGTTAGTGATATTATAATGGAGAGGTAGTATGATAGTAAGAGATTATTAAACTATGACTTAGTAAAACAGAATTTTAAATTAGTTGTACTTATAGCTAATACTGTATCTTTGAGTAGTTCATTAAACCCCATTTTACTTTAATTTCTTAACCTGAAAAGCAGGAAGATTGAACTAAGAACTTTTTTTTTTTAACCCTACATTGTATATTCCCCCAGGAAATTAAATACACATGATGATCTCCAGCTCCCTCTCCCGAAAATTCTGATTTAATATGACCAGGGATGGGACCCAGGTTAATGAATAGTATTTCAAGTTTTCCAGGTTCTTCTAAAGTGCAGAGACACTGGATTAAGAAGCTTCAATTTTCTTGTAGCTCTAGAGTTCTGTGCAATCTGATCTTTATATTGTATCAGTCTTCATAGCTTTTATGATTCCTGTAGAGACTAAAATTCTATTTATGTCTTATATTGTTTTATTAAATTGTTTTACATTACTCTCCTTGCATGCTTCTTTTGTGTATTATCTTCAATTATACTTTTTGCATTCATGTACATTTTAGTGAATTTTCATTTTTATAGTACTTTCAAATATTGCATGTAAATATTATGATATAATTTGAAAATAAACAACCTGAAAAATGGTTTGTTTTATTTTTGTTTTCCTTCTAAGGAAACCTCAAATGGCAAACTGGCAACCACACAAGACTTGAATTTGGGGGAGTATTTTTTGAAATAGGTAGTATTTTTCATAATACTACTAAGTATTTCCATTTAAAATTTGTGTAAAAGCATTCTGCCTATTTTAGTTCTACAAATGGTGTGTCTTTATGTCAGCTGATATTAAAATTTTACACGAGGAATGTTAGATACTAAAATATCAAACAAAAGTATTGGGACAGAAGGGACTTGATTCCACTTCTCAAGACTGCTTGGTGCTTTCTTTTTTATTAGAAGATTCTGCTTTTGGATTTTTCAGTCACTGTGCCTGTGATTCGCCTTTTAAAAAATGGTCAGCTAGATTGCCATTTAAAAAGTACAGGTTATGCATTGACATTTTGCTTTTATGATTTCATTTTCTTCTCTGTGTCTTTATATGTTGGATTGGGACATGATCTTCATATTGCCAATTCTTCCTGATAATGCCTCGTCCCCGCATGCTGTTTGGGTCTGGTCATGCTATGCATTATCCATTGCATGTAAGATAATATTCTTATTTATGTTTATATTTTATCATTTTGATTATCTTCACTTTGTTTTGCAGTGAGTGTGTTAATTTTTTATGCTGTTACAGTGTTTGTGTGAAGATCATTTCTTTCAGGGGACTTTAAAGAAGCAGTTCTGAATAATGTCCACTTTAGAGTATCCTTTTGTTAGTGATTTCCTTGGTTTGGTTTCTGAGTAAAGGATTATAATTATTTTTTATATTGATTTTTATTTTCTCCTTATGAAATATGCTACATTTCAAATGAACATTTGCTTCTGAGGCAATATGTTGCTGTCCAAACAATGGTCAGTATTATCATCTATTAAACAATCTAATACTTTCAATATTCTAGAACCTTCTGATTCCAGATATCAAGCTCATGAGCAGCGAATATTTTGTTAATAAAAGTGCCAGACACAGTTGGGATGATTTTTTCATTTGCCTTTAAGAATACCCATTTATCAAAACATGGGAATCATAAACTTTCATTATTTAAATGGAGTTATTCCTTGAAGGAAGGAATTTTTTTCTTAATTATAAAACACATGCCATATACAATGTCGTTCAGCATTTGAAATAAGTGTTTAGTTTTAACATATTTTTAATTATTACTGTTTTGGGTAGTCAGTCCTTCTAAAACAGTGTTTAAAATAGTAATAATCTGATTCACTTGGTGGTTTAAGAAAATTAAAAATTAAAAAAAATAGTGATAATCTGAACATATTTTGGAATAGCCCATGAAGCTGAAATCCTTAAAATTCCAGTGACCTTGCACTAATACAGATTAATTTGTATTTATTACTTCTATCTCATTAAATACCACATTTTGGTGGTATTTATTTTAGTCAACATTAAAAACCCGGTTTCCAAAATTAAGTAGTTGTAAAACTGTAGATGCCTATTAGGATTTTATTATTGTAATAAACTTTGATATTTTATTATGTCATGTTCTCTTACTTAGCGGTGTTATAAGAGCATTCGGTGTGTTTTGTTTATCAAATAATTGAGTAAGTTCATTTTATGATTGACAAAATTTTTTTTAAATGTTATCTGAGGTAAATTAGCCAGGCTAACAGTTTTGATATATTTATGTAAAAATAAGAACCTGCCTTGTTCCCCAGTTAATTGTCCTTATTATTGCACACCAGCAAGAAGAAGCAGTAGGAGATGTTAAAGCAGGAGACTCTTTAGTGAACCCAAGGGTTATTATTTTAATTAGATTTTTATTACAATAGCTTATCTTTACTCAAGTGCTTGTGACTTGACCACAAATTTTATCTCATAAAATTTACTTAATTTAACATATTAAAATATAATGTCACATTTCTGAAATTCAAATATTTGAAGCACACCTAGATTTTTTTTATGCATCTTATGAAGACTGTGTTTAGAAGAGTTAGTTTTACTTAGCAAATTCAAACATAGTTTTTAAAAGATTTCCCTCATATAATTTATTTTTATAGAATATAGTGTGTATTACGTATATGTTGCTTTTGTCTAATTGCCAGATATGTTATCCACATGGCTTTATTTTGCTCGTTTCCCATCCTAATTGAAGGAAAGAAAGTTGTGAGTGGACCCTCAATTGTCCTATTCCCACAGAACTTATAATTTTAAAATGTAGTATCTAACACAGCATTTGAAATGAAACTGCCTTCAGTTGGTGGTAAATTAAAAATTTCCCGTTACACCTAAAGCTCAGATCCCTAGCCTATTTATTGTTATTTTAAAATAAATGTATATGAAACCTGTATATGTTTAGGTAGCTATTTAATATACCTTAGGTAAGTAACATCTATGGAATTATCTTCATATTTGAATATATATTAAATTATTTTTATGCAGCATCATTTTACATTGTCGTATATGCTTAATTATTATTATTTTCTGTGTAGAACCCCAAATCTCAGGAGCCAGTAACTTTGGATTTCCTTGATGCAGAATTAGAGAATGACATTAAGGTGGAGGTGAGTGTATACCTAAACAGTACTCTCAGGTCAGATGCCGAGTCTCATCCATTCCACAAATGCACTGAGCAGCTTCACTGTGTTAGCTTCTGTCCTAGGTACTATGTACACAGTGATGAATGTTCTTGGCCTTTAAAATTTCTAGATCCTGGGTTCTCTCATCCAAATAGTCATATGGAAAGGAATCAATATTTTAAGTTGGGCATGACGTTAGTTTGTTTCTCATTCCATAGGTAGGGATGTTTTATGTATTTCAGTACAAATGGAACTTGTACATTTCACTACACAACATAGAGATTGAGGACATTGCTATAGAGTTGAAAGAAAAGTTGGAAGGAATCTAACCATCCAACCACCCAATAAGCAACATGCGGAGAAAAGCTGCCGTTTTTTTCTTAGTACACTTAACCCAGAAAATTTCTATTTTATTTCAGAACCAAAATCGCATGTCATTTCCTCTGAGAGGATCTTCCATGATAATTAAAAATAACATTTATTAAGTACATAATATGTGTCAATCATGGATTCTCAAGAGCCTTTGAAATAGATACTATTATTATACGATCATTACTTGTCGTACTGATGGTATGTTTTAGGTCCAGAGGGGTTAAACAGCTTGTGTCAATTATTCAGCCAGGATGTAGCAGGACTAGAATTTGAACCAGGCTCTTGCAGTTCAGAGCAAAGATTTTTAAGATTGTTGTAAACGGATTAACTTCTCATCCATGCAAAGGCCACCGTATTTTTCAGAATTTGTCACAGTGTGTTTTAATATGCACTTGCTTTACACATTTTACACATTGACTCCCTCCTTGTAGAACAACAGAATTTAATTATTATTACTACCCAAGGCCAAGGCACAGTGCTGGGATGTCATAGGTGTTTAACGAATGTTTGTTATAAATTGTTTTGAAATGATAGAGCAGGATCATGTAATGTTGCTGAGCTCAGTCTTTGGACCCTCGTGCTGCTGAGTGACTGTAATATAACCTATTATGGTTCAGTTTCCTTTCAATCAGTCTCATCAAGTAATTGACCACTCTTTCATTAATTATATTTCAAAAATTAATGACTAGGTGAAGATACTTAATTAAGGATACCTTTATTATTTTAAAACATGTTAAAATGACTATAATGTGGTAACTTTTAAAAGAATATTACCAAAGAACAACTACAACTACTAGTACAACCATGCTATTTTTATTCAGTCTGTTCTAAAGTAGCTATAACCTTTGCAAGCTATAAACCTTGCAAACCCAGTACTTTAATAATCATCCTTTCGTAGTCAATTGAATACTTGAAACAAATCACTTTTTGCATCTTCCTGTAGATTCGAAATAAAATGATCGACGGAGAGAATGGAGAAAAAACATTTAGAACTCTGGTTAAATCTCAAGATGAGGTAAGAATTAAGTCAAGCTTACTCTTAAATAAAATGTATAGATCAATAATGATATTGGTAGTTTGTCTTTCCTATTAAAGCAGTATTTGTAAAACAGATGTCTCAAGTAAACATATGTTTTTAAGGCCTTCTTTGCTGAAGGATATTTTTAATATATTTGTAACTCTTTAATTTTTGTAAAACATTTTGCTTTAGGTTTCTTGATGTTTTACATTATTAACAGATGTTCTTGAAAATTATATTTTATGTCTCCATTTTTTATCATCATAGAAAATAGAGCACCCAATTAAATGTTGTGGCATGTTCTTTTAGGCCATTTCAATCATGCAGAATTGAAGTTAATATTTAATAGTTATATGTGTTAAATTTGTGCATGCATATGTTCTAATTGTTGAGTTTCATATATTGGTTTGGGTTTTTTTGGTTGTTTGTTTACTTTTGTTTAGCTTATCTTCCTTCACTATTTATGTACATTGTTATAATTCCTTGCATTTAAATCTGAAATTAAGGGGTAACACAATTATACCCATAAATTGTTGGTACAAATATATAATAAACATATTTTATATTGAGGAAGACCTCTGTCTACGAGCAGCGTGTCTATCCATTATCAGTCGCATGTGGAGTAAATAGACAGACATTCATATATTTGAGTGTTTGAAAAATACATGGAATCCAGAGGCTTTGGAGCCTGGAAATTTTAAATGTTTTTATATAACTTATATCCTTTCTCTCACAGTGCCATGCTTTTTAAATGTATACATTTCTTTTGAATTCCTCAGCAGATCTTTTTCTAAGATGGAGCTAGGCTCCAAATAGGATCCTTCATTAGCACTTGGCTTTTCTCATGTAATATCATTAGGAGTTCCCATTACCAGAAGACAGGAGGAGGTGTGTGTGTGTGTGTGTGTGTGTGTGTGTGTGTGTGTGTGTGTGTG
>NW_027397074.1:10314341-10401802 GCF_003265705.2 Callorhinus ursinus | reverse complement strand
GTGTGTGTGTGTGTGTGTGTGTGTGTGTGTGTGTGTGTGTGTGTGTGTGTATCAATTTCAGTCTATTGTTGAAACTTCAGTTCTCTTTACTTAGATTTTAGCCATGCTCTTTACCCGCTCACTCCTTGAGGAAAGATGTAAACCATTCAGCAGCTCTACCAACTTTTCCATGTTGTTCTGCCAAGAACTCTTTGACCTACACATTCTTTCCTCAACTTATAAATTAATTTTGTTTGTATTAAGTCACATTGATGTTTTCCTCCTTCAGTTTGCTGTAAATTCCTCTAACCAATATGTAGACTTTTCTTAATAATCTAACCCCCTGTAGACTTTTCTTATTAATAATATTGAAAGAAAACATTATCTTGTATGTTTATTTTCTTAATCTGATATACTATTTTTTAACTTGCTGAACGACACTAATTTGCCGTTTTTTTATGAGTGGTATAAAATACATGAACAGTATTTCTTTTTTAAGAATTTTACTAGTGCAAAAATCTCCTCACCAATTCCTGTTCTCCCTCCCTCCATCCTCCACACACGTTGAGTAAACCAGAGGAATATTTGACATATAAGGCAACATGTATGGTTGTTATAAAATAAATTTGGCATCATACATTTTCCTTCATCCTGCCAACTTAAATTTTTCAGAAGATTTATGTATTTTTATTTCATCAGTAAATTAAAGAATGTATTTTGTCCAGGAGTTGATTAAATTAAACAATGATTATAAAGTGGTTAGTGTACTGCCTAAAACCAAGTAACATTTCAGTGAAAATTATTGTTCTGTGAGGATGATAAATCTGGAGCGAACTAAAAAATTGTGAAGATGCATATATGCCATGACTATACCTAATGGAAGAAGAATGATAATTTATTTACTAGTATTTAGTAGTGACATATGAAGGATTCTGTTTTCATCAAGCTATTGAGCTCTGTACTTCCTTTCCCTGGTGGATTTAGTTGTTTTTCTGACCTCCAGTGGTACCAAGTAATTAGTCTCTTGTGATAAATGCTATAACAGTGGGTTAATAAGAACAGTAATATGCTAACCATACATTTGGATCTAGAAACAGTGTGTTGACGTCCTGATATTGCCAATTTCTCATAAACACACTCTAGTATATGGAAATATCTGAGGCTTATCTAATATATCCTGGTCCTGTGTTATTATTAAAATTTATTTTTTAGAAAATGGTTTTGCACTTGAAAGTCTTTAAAAGTCATGATGCAGCTATTTATTTTTGTCCTAAAATTTTGCTTTACTCACACAGATACACACGCACACAAATCCCACCCATAACAGAACAAATAAATGTAGAATAGATCAGACATTTGTGAAGGAGGGTATTGAATGACCACAGAATTTATAAACAGATTTTAGGGTTCAGCTTTTCATATAAATTCACACAGATTTCATAAGATGGTAACAACCATATCAAACTTTTTTTATAGAGGTACATTGACAAAGGAAACAGGACATACACATGGACTCCTGTGAATGGCACAGATTACAGGTAACTAATTAGATTTAAATGTGTATTGTATACAAGAGTATTCTGTTGAGTGTCTTTCGCCTATTTCTAGTAGTTTTTGCAGTAGATAAATATTAAGTCCTTGCATTTTCAGAAACTGTTTTCATTGTAATTAAAACAGAAAAGTTATTCTTTCCATTGTGAAAATGTACTAAAATTATCACTCTGATTTTCAAAATGGAAAAGATGGAAAACTAGGACTATAAAATTTAGAAATGAAAATCTGTGTGATGTAAGTCCATTTGATCATTTTGCATATGTATGTTAGCAATAGTAAATGTTGACCAAACCCCCTAAAGTTTGTAGTCATCACTTCCAGTAATTTCCTCATTTAAATTGTCAGTTTACATTATTTATATTTAGGTAGCATTATTTACATTATTTATATTTAAGATTAACTTAACACTTGTCACATCGTAATATGATCTGATATAAAATGCTCAGTTGACACAATTTTCCCCCATGAGTGGCAAGTCTGTGATATCCTGAGCACACCAATGGGCAGGGCCTTGGAAAGCTGGACGGACTAATACCCTGTAGTGCCTTGAAAAGTCTCCATTCTTCACTCGCTGAGCATTTCCTTCGCTTTCTTGGTCTAATTCTTCTGAGTAGCTTTCCCTGCGGTCCTACGTCCCCCATGCTCATAATACTGAGGTTGATAGGAATATTTCCTTCTGGTTACTCATTCTCTCTTCCTCTTCTCTAAAATCCCCATCTCTGAATCTTACATCATCTTCCTCTCATTCCTATAAGATTTCATTTTCTGGCTCACTGTCAATCACTCGCACGTTCACATAGATCACTATTTCTCATACTATTTTTGACATACCCACACTTACACAAAACAAAAATTATTTACTAAATCACCCTTAAAAAAGATTTTAAAATGCAAGCTTAAAATTTTTATTATTAGATTTCACAGCTTTAGAATTAGTCTGCCAAATTATTGAAAATTTTTCTAAATGCTTGGTCTCAAATTTCTCTATTTAACTGGTTCTGAGCTGGTAATAGAGAGTTTGCAGATGAGCCGGGTCTATGGCCCGCACTGAAATAGCATTGACAATAGATGAGTTTTTTGGTACTTGAACCCTCAGTCTATCTTCTCTTCACTGTGTGGGAAAGTGTTCCTTACCTTTTTTCTTAGATGAACAAATTCTAAAGTAGACAAAACTGGATCCCTTCAATCCTGACAATGAGTCAACAATAATGGCAGTCATAGTTTTTAATTGTCATCATACCTTGCTTAAAAATGTTCTAAAAGTTTTGCAAATGTCCCCTACATTTGACCCCTTTCCCTCACACACCCGGTGATGGGACCAAATGTGGCCAGATTAATACCCCCGTTCTGAGTGTGTCACTCCTTGTTCATAAACCTTCGTTCTGTTCCCATTTTCCTCCGAGTTAAGTTGGGATTCCAAGTCACATGTTCTCATCTCACATTTCTCTCCCAGCCAGTGTGCCTGTCATGTGTCCCCCCTCTCTCCCCAAATAGTCACTGGTCTCTGAACAGCCCCAACTTCCCCACTTCGGCATGTTTTCCTCACATATTCCCTACCCAAATGTACAACTTAGGGCCAGATTCAGTCTGTTTTCATTATAAGTACTTCCCTGAATCACTGTACAAATAAATCCACAAATAACAGTGTAGAGCAAAATATTACATCTATGTTGAAGAAGAAAAAGAAATGGCGTGTTTTGACTTAATGACCAAAGTTCCACATTTCATTTAGTGATTTCTGTCTTTGTAAGCCTTGATGTAATTCAGGTATCACAGTTGAGTTATAGTAATTAATTATGTTTATAAACTGCTCTTTTTTTTCAGGAAGAATTTCATTTTATAGAGACATGATTGAGTTGAAAAGGATATTATATCCCATTTAACTAAGTTACCCATGTGTATGTGAGTCACAAAAACATTGCATGGTCTCTTCCGTCCACCTGGTGCCCGCTGGCTTTCTTAGGCTTTAATCCCTAGGAGAATATAAAGCAGCCTTGGTCCGTTGGTTTTATATGGAGAGAGATGGCAAACTGCATATGACAACATCATTGACTCAAAATGTTGGGAAAGATCTTATCTGCTAGAAGTTGAAGAAAGAACCATTGCCTTGAGAAGGAAGTAAATTAAGTGTGACTGTATTTTTCTATAAAATGAAGTATAGCTCTTAATAACAACCTGAGACATGCAGGCCAATAAAATGTATATTTGATATGTCAATTTTAAAACTTCCATTGTGTTCCTCATGCGTTCCAACACTATTTTTATGGTACGTGAGATGTAACCCAAGTTTAGAGAATGACACTCTAGCAGCCACATGATACAACGTTATCGGGTTTAATTAGAAGTTTCTCTTAGCAATAAATGCTGATGGAGCAATAAAAATGTCCTAATTTCCCTTGAGAGGAATTTGTAGGAGACAATCTTCAAATGCTCAGTAATTCTACTCTACATTTTATAAATGGCAAGTGAATCATGAAAGGTCATTTTGCTTTCAGACTAATTGCAGTGCTTATTTTAATTTTAATCTCTGCCTCCACTTAAAGGAAGTTACGTATAAAATGAACGAAGAGATTTTCATTAAATCTACATAACATTTTATTTCTCTGACCTTTTCCCATAAGGACAGTCTATGAATTATTTAATGAAGGAGAAAGATGTAGGAATTGGAGGTAACAAGCATCCACTCATTTTGCTATCTTGACTGCGTAATTAAATTGTAGGAAATCAACCCTTGCTTTTTTTTCCCTTTGTAGAGTGAATTTTTAACATATATAGTCATAAGAAGGAAAACCTGGAATTTTATTTTTTTTCCCCCTGTTCTGTATTTTCCAATTAAAAAAAAGTAAATAATGAGATTATAGTTTGGGTGCCCTTCTCAAAAGCCTATGAAACTTGAGTGATTTAAAAGAAGATCTGCAAATATGTAGAAATACTCAGAAGCCTAGAAACACACACCTTTGCCTGTGCACTGGGAAATTTCCGATTAAATATTAAAAATGAGTGCCGAATGACTCATTTGGTCACATTAATCAAGTGTCACTTTTTGAAAATACTTAGTTCCCTGGGAATCTTCTTCTGCCCTCATTTTTTGTACCCATTAGTTTGTAAGTTTCCGTCGGTACTAAAGCATAGCGAAGGTCATTTGCAAGCGTAAATGTGGATATGGAATAGTTATGTCCTACACTATAAATATATTAGCGATCTCAAGGGTGGAAGAATTACATATAAGCAGTTGTGTTATTTCAAACTGCATAATATTCACATACTCCAAACTGCTTTATGCTATGAGAACTAATAGGATGAGCAGACAGTCTTTCTTAGTGCATCTGAATTTTCTTACCAGCAGACACCAGGGAATTTGCCTCAAAACTAAAGTCTTAAGGTAGGAGGTATTTAACCCCTCAAAGGAGGTATTTTTCAGATGATTTTATGCACTGTCATAAAAATAATGATACTTTACATTTGTACTTTTTAAATAGTGTACATTTGCTGCAGAGTACTTGAACATGATGTGTAATTCATGAAGGAGGGGTATCCAATTAGTACAGTATAGTATTTTCTTTAAACAGAATCGTAATATTCTCTGTCTTTTCAACACTCAAAGTATTTCAGTACACTTCCCGGGAAATAGAGTACACATGACATTTCTTTCTCAGCTAATTCATGGGCACATTTAGTAGCTTATTTTCCTTGTGTGTCTTCTGATTCCCTACAACGTAGAGAACTGGAAGATTCTGGATCGCAAGACCGAATAAAGTACTTTATTTGCTGAATGCATTTTCCTGTCACAGTAATATGTTTCTTCTTTCCCACGAGGAAGATCCTTAGATTTTCCATTAACTGGATGTGTCTTTTTTTTTTTTTTTAAGTTATTTGTGTTTATGCTTCTCTTGTTTCTATTGCAGTTTGGCCTTGGTATTACCAACCTACAGTTTTTACTATATAAAAGCCAAAATAGAAGAGACAATAACTCAGGCCAGATGTAAGTACTATGAAAGCGACCCCAGAGTCTATTTATCTCTTAGTATCAGATGTATAAATTTGTCTAGATTTTAGAATGCCCAAGGCCTATACATTTTAGTAGGTGTTACTACCAAATCTGCAGCAATGATTCTAACCCATTCCAAACATGCAAGGAACAAGAAATATTCTACGTGGATAGAATATGAGCAGGTACCCAGTCTCACTGGCATCCCCACCACCCTACCCTGCCTCGCTTTGTGCTCATAGAATCATTGCAGTGCTGTGCTCTCTGTTGCTGTCATTTTAAGGGTCTGCTAGCTGGTGCAAAATGTTTCACATGGTCTCTACTCATGGCACTGTGCTAATAAGGCTTTAACTTTTCTTTTTCTTTTCTTTTTTTTTTTTTTTGCATTTGGCAAGAATAATATCGTGCTCCACATCTTCTACTTTGTTTGAATAAGTTAAATTGCATTGGTCTTTGGCTTTGTTTGGCAATTAACTTCCTTCTCATAATCCAAATTATTAACGTCTTCAGTAACTCAAATGGATTCTTTTTTTTAAAAGCATCATTTGGAATGTGGAGTAATTATTAACATTAGTGTGTATTTTAAGTCATTAGTGATCTTTGTTTTGGGTGACTAGATTTAGTAAAGTAAAATGACCATCATATCCTTTGTAATACATCAGCTATTACTAAGAACCTAAATTTTTTGTTATGATAAAGTAGGAAAAAAAAAACACGCATGTGTGTGTATTTACCTCTTACATCTGACTTTAGGTAAACTATAATTTCTTTCATTCCCGTCAGTTCTTTTTTCTCCCTGCAATCCTTGTTCTCGTTGTGCTAAATTTAGGCTTTTATATTTATGCTTTCACTTAATAGATATGATGGTCTTTTTAACAACCAGCAACTGTGCATGAGCTAGTTCTTCACTTGATAAATGAGGGGATGGCTAGTTGGTCTTTGATGGTTGGTAAATGCTTCTGAATATAGGCTAACATTGTCACCATTGCACCTGCGTTAAACACTTTGCAAAATAGACCCTTGAAATCACCACAGTACAGTGAGGGTTTTCTAGTAGTAACGGACAGGACATACCTTCCAGTCTTCAAAAAGATGTCTTTTTTTTTTTTCCAGACTACAGCTGTACATAAATATACCTTTGATCTATGCACAATATTTTTATTCAAGAAAGTCATTGAATAAAATATTGTTTGTGACCCCCTTTGCTTTACCCTCTTTTTTTTGTTTCCCTGCTTTCTCTTTCTGATGGATTTTCACAGCCAAAAAGGGCAAAATGAAGGGCAAGTATTTTCTTGTTGCTCAATTTCTTTCTGTTTAGTGCACTTGACATTTCCACTGATATTTCCATTCCTATTGGATATTATCCTCTGTGCTTCTCATCTGCTAGATTTTCCTCCATGATCACTCAAACCTTAGCAGCAAAAATGGGGGAAAGAATATGCTTGTGTTTTCATATGCAGTGTATTTCACATTTAGGTTTTTTCTGAGGCTTAAATACTCATGTGCTTTTATCCTTCCACCTATTAATTCACACCTAATATGAAGAATGTTACTAATTAACTAAAGGCATTGATGAGTTTATTAAAATCATTTTCTTTACCATAATATTGATAAAAATTTTATGTTGAAGTTTTAAATGAAATCACTCTGATGCAACATTGATACAAAAGATACCTTGGTTATGGTAGGGTTAGTAAATGGGAAACTTCTAAGACAGCATTATTCTGATAGAACTGGTCTAATTTTTGTTATGAAATTAAAATGGATTTTATAATTCTGTTATGCACTATTAAGGACCTTATAGGATATAAGTACTCTTTTGATTTTTTTCTTACTAGGTTATCATTCTAATGCCTTCATATCATCATAGAAACCCAGGATGCGTCCTCTGGATGGCTTATCTAATCCTGTAACATTATCTTTGCAGATTCTGAAACACTGAAGCCGGATAATTTTGAAGAATCTGGCTACACATTCATAGCACCAAGGTTGGTTTTGTTTTATTTATTTATTTTTTTTATAGCTTTTACGGAAAGGTAAGCCTTCAGTCAACAGTTCTCTGAGTTAATCCCATGCCAAATTATGGAACCAAAGGGAGCAGTAACTTTAAAGCTGAAACCATATTCTATTCATTCATTCACTCAGTAAGCAACTACCCTAGGCCAAGCGATGTTCTGACTCCAGGCAGATAATAGTGAATAAGACAGATGTAGACCTTGCTCTTATTGGAAATAACAGTGGTATCCATCACTAGTGAAGAATTGGGTATGTGCATTTGTGAGTACACAGACGCAAACATAGTCTATATGTATGTGTGTGTATATATACACATACAGGGGGATATACTGAGATATCTACAGATATATGTGTATGTGTAGACATAAGGCTAGAATGTCTGAACATCATAATTTATTTATTTTTAATGTTCTAACAGTGTTCTGGGAAAGCATCTTAATATAGTGACATTTTCTCATATAATTTTTAAGATTAATATTTTTTCTCTTCCCCAATTTTATTTCTCATATAATCCCCCTTCCTAACCCTAATATATCTCTTGCTCCCTACCTCTATTTTTGTGTAATTATTTGATACTCAGTAATCAAGAGTGTTCTTTATTTTTATTTTTTCTTAGTTTTTTTTTTTTTTATAAGTTTTTATTTAAATTCCAGCTAGTATACCGTGTAATATTAGGTTCAGGTGTACAGTATAGTGTTTCACCACTTCCGTACAAGGCCTGGTGCCCATCACCTATGTCACCCATCCCCACACCCACCTCCCCTCTGGTAACCATCATTTTGTTGTCTGTAGTTAAGACTCTGTTTCTTGATTTGCCTCTCTCACTTTTTTCTTCCCCCCTTTGTTTGTTTCTTAAATTCCACATACGAGTGAAATTACATAGTATTTGTCTTTCTCTAACAGACTTATTTTGCTTAGCATCCTACTACCCCCTAGCTCCATCCATGTTGTTGCAAAGGGCAAGATTTCATTCTTTTTTATGGCTGAGTAATATTCTATCGTGTGTGTATATGCCACATCTTTATCCATTCATCAGTCAGTGGATGCTTGGGCTGTTTTCATAATTGGGCTGTTACGGATAATGCTGCTATAAACATCAGGGTGCATGTGTCTCTTTGAATTAGTATTTTTGTATTCTTTGGGTAAACACCCAGTAGTGAGATCGCTGTATTGTAAGGTAGCTATATTTTTAAGTTTTTCAAGAACCCCCATACTGTTTTCCAGAGTGGCTGCACCAGTTTGCATTCCCACCAACAGTGCAAGAGGGTTCCCCTTTCTCCACATCCTTGCCAACATTTGTTCTTTCTCGTGTTTTTGATTTTGACCATTCTGTCAGGTATGAGGTGATGTCTCATTGTAGTTTTGATTAACATTTCTCTGATAATTGATTTTGAGCATTTATCCATGTGTCTTTTGGCCATCTGTATGTCTTCTTTGGAAAAACTGTCTACTCGTGTCTTCTGCCCATTTTTTAATTGGATTATTCATTTTGGGGTGTTGAGTTTTATAAGTCTTTATATATTTCGGATACTAACCCTGTATTGGATAGGTCATTTGCAAATATCATTTCCCATTCCATAGGTTGCCTATTAGTTTTGTTGAGTGCTTCTTTCCTTCATTGTGCAGAAGCTCTTTATTTTGATGAAGTCCCGATAGTTTATTTTTTATTTTGTTTCCCTTGCCTCAGGAGACATGGTTTCAAGTCTCACATTTAGGTCTTACATCCATTTTGAATTTATTGTTGGGTCTAGTGTAAGAAAGTGGTCCAGTTTCATTCTTTTGCACGTTGCTATTCAGTTTTCCCAACTCCCATTTGTTGAAGAGACCATTTTTTTCCCATTGGATATTCTTTCCTGCTCTGTCAAAGATTAATTGACCATATAATCATGGGTTCATTTCTGGGTTTTCTGTTCTGTTGATCTATGTGTCTGGTTTTTCTTTTTGCCAGTACCATACTGTTTTGATTACTACAGCTTTGTAATGTAACTTGAAGTTCAGAATTGTGATGCCTCCAGCTTTGTTTTTCTTCGTTTCTTGGTTCTTAATTTACACTCTGTCACAGACACATATAATAATATCAAATTAATATAATTCTAGTAATCTAGGCTAAACTCTTGAAAAGATTCAGAATGGTGTATTATTAATTTCTCACATTTTATACTTCTTAAAGAAATTACTGTAAGAACCCAAAGACAGCTCACAAAATTAAAGAGTAACTCAGACCAATTTTTTTTCAGCACAAAGATGTCTGAATTTTTGGTAGTTCTTGAAACTAGGGAATAGATGTATCTTTTTGACCAAACTCTGCTAACAAAGCATATTCTTGGCTTCAGGAGTGACCTTGCCCCTCAGCAGCTTCTCCTGCTTGAATTTCCTTCATTGTTTGATACTGCTGATCCCACTCTCCTGGAGTATTCTTTGCCTCCTCTTCCTTGGTGACACACTGTTTGGGTTTTCTTCCTCCCTCCTTTGGTTGCACATTCAATCTCTTTCATGATTTTCTTTTCTTCTGCAGTTGGCTTACATGAGGGTGTAGCTTAGGGCCTCTTGTTACTCTGTGTCTACAGACACACCACCCATCTATTCACTGTCGATAGTTTGAGGCGATGCCTTCCAAATCCACAAGATGGCCATAATGTCTAGAGACAAAAGAGGCATGTCATTTATTGACATTACATTACAATATAGGATCAAGCAATATATTTCCAGACTTTGTCTACCTACATATTTCAGTGGGAGACATTCATGTTTATGGAAAACTAACAGGAATATCTCTTCAGTGTGATTCAACTCAGTGTCTCCTAAGCATTTGTCTTTGCTCCCTTCCCTTTAAATCTAACTTTTACACAATCACCAAGTCTTGCCAAACAGACTTTATGAGTATCAAGTATATTGGCCAAACTCTGCTGCCTTTGTTCTCATCCAGGTCAGTGCTTTCTCAGACCTAAGCTACTACAGCTGCCTCTTACTTGATGTCCCTACCTCCCCAAATCCCCCTTTACTTCCCAGTCTTGTCTCAATTTCTAGAACTGGAGAGAGTTTCTAGAATGTGAACAAAATTATGTTTCTCCTCTGCTAAGTATGAACCAATAGCTCAGTAGTGTCTTGTGACACTCTGTGCCTTATATCATAGCTTTCAGCTGCCCTTACTGGGTCCCAGTTTACAGTGTGGTCCTTATACTTTAAATCCAGGGCCAGCAAATTATAGCCTGCAGCCTGCCTTTTTCACACAGAGCTTTATTAGAACACAGCCGTACTCGTTTGGCGATGTATTGTCTGTGGCTGCTTTCACTACAAAGGCAGAGTTGATGAGTTGTGGCATAGACCTTATAGCCCATAGAATCTGAATCATTTATTATCTGGCCCTGGAACAAAAAGTTTGCCAACCTCTGCTCTAAATTCCAAACACATTAAACTTCTCTTGGTTCCTATGTGTGCTGGGCTCCCCCCCGCCCTTAACTCTTTCGATCCACTAATTTTCTCTTCTATTTTGGACTGTACTCAGACACAGGCCACTCTGTCCCAAACCCCAACTTCAAAGCTCCTTGATCTAGGAATTTCCTTCCCATTTTCACTGCATTAGACATCCTTGCTGACGGCTTCATAGAATACTGTATTTCCCTGACTAGAGCACCGGTCCATTTTATGTCATTTACTTTCCCCAGTAAAGCGACATCTCAACCTGTTTGACTCACCATTCAATACCCAACATCCCATCCATTGCCTGGCACACAGTAGGTGCTGAATAAATACATATGGTGTCTGTAGAATCTATAAATAGGTAAAGAATATTTTAAAACCCATTATTAAAAATACCTACAATCTTACCACTTTTTCCAATAAAAGTAACTGAGCATCTTAAAACTGCTAAAACCAGTTTCAGCTAGAAAGAATATTAGAGGCAGAACAAGATCCCACAGAATGTTAACATGTTGATTCATTAACAGTCTAAGAAGAGATTGAAATTAGATGTGATATATTGATAAGACTCTCCTTCCATCTCAGATCTGTGTTTTTTTCTAGGCAACTTCATTCGTCTCTCCCAATTATTGAATAGCAAACTGGCTTTCTGAGCTTTACTGTTAGACAGTGTGGAAAAATAGGGTAGAAGTCCCAGTACTCAGAGAGGATAAATGTAAATCTGAATTCCAGTTCCCAGTTTGTAAGCAATGACTATTCAGTTCAGCAAGGATTAACATATGAACCATTTTTGTGGTCTGACTGGAAGAGTAGAATTTGCCCATGTGTTTAGGGAAGGAGTAAATACTAGAGAAGGGAAATGTTACAACTTGTGGGACAAGCCAATGAATTCAACTAACATGTGTTAAATCTTTTACATGAATGATTATTTTTATTGCTCAAGAGAACTCTGTAGTAAATTACTAGTAGTATCCCATTTCACAGATTAGGAAATTTCCTTGCTATTTCAAGATCTCAGAAGAATATACAGTACTTCTGAGTAAAATATAAATGTATAGAGCATTGTTTCTACCTTTAAAAGGTATGCAAAGGGATGAAAGGTCTAAGAAATGGAGTAATTTTGCTATTTCTCCGAAATGAAAAAGACATTTCAAAGATGAGTTAGAAGGAGAAAGGAACAGTATGTGATAGCCTGTAGTTAAATGCTAATTGTGGGAAGAAGTCCATTTTAACTCTGTCAGTAATGAATGAGTAAAAATCATGCGACCTTTCTAAACCCTCAAAACTAAATTTTTCTACAAACTGAGAAGTTTTGTGGGTTTTGTTGTTGTTGTTGTTGGTTTGTTTTTGAAGTTCTGACATTCTCCTTCTCTTTACTCTCTGAGGCTTTCTTTTTAGGTGATGGCCTTGCATCTGAAAATGTTCACTACACAATTGCACATCTGTCTTCAATATTTGATTATCCCATCTGTTGCATTAACCTAGTTAGTATAATGACAACCTTACATTTATATTGTTTTCTGTTTATTCTCAATTTCCAAAACACTTAGGTTAGCAGTTCTCAAAGTCGGGGTCTCAAAACCCATGGGTTCCAGAGGCCCTTTCAGAGAACTGACCAGGTCAAAGCTGTTTTCCTAAAACAGCAGTAAATGTTTTTATTTTCTTCATGTCGACCTTGGCAGGGACAGTAGAAAAGCTGTGAGGAGCTGATACCTTAGCAGGAATCCAGGCAGTAACACTAAAGGCTCCTGGTAGCTATTGTAATCTTTCTTGCCAGGGGAAAAGCCAGTCTCACTTTAAAATATCCTTGATGCGAGCAGTAAAAATTACTAGTTTCATTGAAGCTTTACCCTCAAGTACATGTCTTTTAATATTCAGTGAGAAGATGGGAGTTCTGCTGCATACCAGAGTAACTCGGCTGTCTCAAAGAAAAGCACTTGTGGGATTGAATTTAGAGCTGAAATAGGTGCCCTTTGTGCTTTTTTCAGGAAATAGAATTTTCTTTGACAGAATGACTTAGGTATTTGATAAACATTTTCTCAAAAATCAAGTAAGGCTTCTACTTTGAAGAAAACAACAGGGTTTTTTGCTCATGACAAAATCTGTGCTTTCACACAAAATAAGAATTGGGGGCGAATTTGTATTTAGTGTTTCCCAGTAGTTATCTGGTGAGACTAGTGTGATGATATTAATGATTATGATTTTTCAATCTTATAATGAAATGTGTCATCATTTGGCAGATCTGCAAATTTTCCAAATAACCAATTCATGATGTTACAAATCAGATTGATTTAGTGTAAGATAATGCATTGAATTTTAGTGTAACAGTACAAAAAGTTCCTTGTTTCAAATTCCGTATTATAACTACCAAGAAATTACTAGTAATCAAGTTTTGGTATGTTATTAAAAAAAGGAAGAAGAATAGCTACAACACTGGAGAAGCGTATAGAAAAATTGTCTTTTCCAGCTGCATATCTTTAGGAGAACACATTTTTTTCATGTGCCCAAATAGAATCTTGCAGTTGATTGAATGTAGAGGCATACTTAAGCCAGGTATTAAAGAGATTTGCAAATAGGTAAATCAGTGCCACTTTTTTTCACTAGGTTATTTTTTTAAAACAGTAATTGCTCATAAAAATGTTACCATAGAATGGGTTTATTCTTGGTATGTAGTGAGTATTTTAAATTTTCTCTGTTAATTTCTACATGGAAACTCCAACATAAAATGAAAATAGTGCATTAAGAACAAAAGCTAACATTTATTGAGCACCTGTTGCCCAGAGGGTAGGTTCTTAATAGATATTATCCACACTACTCACTCCTTATTGTCAAAGTGTTGTTTCATTATAGAGAGGAGGAAATGGAAATAAGAAATTAAACAGCCTGCAAAGTCATAGAGGTAGTAAAAGAAAGTGTTTTCACTTCCTCTGATGGCTGTGTGCTTTTTTTAAAGTTGTGATTTTCATAGCTAATGTCTTAAATGTTTTTTTTCAGAGATTACTGCAATGACCTTAAAATATCAGATAACAACACTGAATTTCTTTTAAATTTCAATGAGTTTATTGATAGAAAAACGCCAAACAACCCATCCTGTAAGTATAGATCGATTTGTAATAATTGTTTAGTGTCACCATTACTGTATCCAACATGGTCAACTCGGTTGATTAGTGTGTTGGTGTGCAGGCTTCTTGATTTATGTTGTAAATTTTTAATGGTAAAATATAACAATTTGGCCTTTTACATATTAAAGAATTTTTATTTCCTTATGAAGGAAAATCACATTTTCAAAGCCAGGTAATAGATACCTGCAAATGTTTAAATGTAAATAGAGTATCCTTACCTTGGCTCTTTTCAAATTTAAGAAACTTAATTTTGATTATACACACACACACACACACACACACACACACACACACACACACACTCTGTAGCCTCTTTTATTTAAATTCAATTAGCCAACTTAAAGTACATCATTAGTTTCAGATATAGTGTTCAATATTTTGAAGGTTTTTCATTGCATTGTTCTTGCTATATAGAGGAAAACATACAACATATTTTTATCAATTTATCTTAGTAAATATAACTTGAAAAAAAAAAAGTAACGGTAACTGACTTTTATGTCCTTTCCTCCTCCTCCCTGCTTCCTCACTCTTTCTTCTCCTGTGCTTTTATTATTTTTTTAAGATTTATTTGAGAGAGAGAAAACACGAGCAGGGGGGAGGGGCAGAGGGAGAAGCAGGCTCCATCCCAGGACCCCAGGATCATGACCTGAGGCGAAGTCAGATGCTTAACCCACTGAGCCACCCAGGTGCCCCTGTGCTTTTCTTTTTTAAAACCATTTTCCTTTCCATCAGGAAGAGTTAAAGCACATCCTCAGTTATAAAAAGTGAATTGAAGCCATCTCTCAATTTTAAATTTATCTCATAAGAAGAATGAACTTCCTAGCACCGCTCACTGCAGCTACTAGCATTAGAATTAGCTACTCTGAAAATCAGTCATGGGTAAATCAAGCCCCAGAGCCCTGAGTGGCGAGTAGTGGCCAGCTCCCTGCCCAGCGGGGAGTCTGCTTCCCCTTTCCCTCTGCTCCTCCCCCCAGCTTGTTCACACGCTAATAAATAAAATCTTTAAAAAAATAGCTGTAAAATTTATAGTTTCCTCAATCATATTTTAGCTCATGCTATCAAATAATGTGTAGAACTAAAAGTATCAGTGATTGAAATCTAGTTTCTTTTCAAGGGGTTCAGGCTATTCTAATTTTGCCTTTATGGAAGTATTTAATCCATCAGTAAAATTACAGTTCTCACTGTTCAAGTTAATTTATTAGCCTACCTAAATGTTTCTGCTATAAGTTGTCTTCTTCATATCCCCCATTGTTTTGGAATATAAAAATGAGATTATATGTGCGTAAAACGGTAAAGCTCAATACTGATAACCTGTTGACTTATTGCTTGCGGCAGGGGGCATATTTTAAAATTACAACGTAATTAAAGTAATGCAATTATGAAATTACTTGCAACATTGATTTATATTATGAATTAGAATAATGGTCTCATTTCTTTGACCTAAAAGGATTTGTGGCAAGTAAATTATATCTTTCACTTTTCAAATGGACTGTTTTTCACAGTGATTCATTTTCTGCTATAATAAAAATAGTTCCTAAAATGAAGTCTAAAATATGGATTAAGCTGATCCTTTAAAATTGGGTGAAAGATATATTGAATATCAACTAAAATGTTTTCTAGTCTACTCCCCACCTCTTGTAGTAATAAGATATTTAAGACTCCATATTCCTTACCTGAGTAAAATGAAATTTTATCAAAAATGTGAAGTTTCAGAGTATACTTGGAGGTTATTCAAAGTTTCATGGGCTTGGAACAGAGGAGCCAAGAGAGATGAAAAGGTGACGTTTTTCCAAGAATGTTTATTAATTGACCCTTTGTCATGGCCATCTGCCCCTCCATTACCTAGGAACTTGGGCTAAGATGTTCTTTGGTTATTCCAGAAATGACAACCTGAAGCCTGTGGTCTTTCACCATTACCCCCAGATTCCAAAAGCCTTCTTGGGAGAGTGCTGGTCTGTGTTAAATTATTCAGTTCCTTGGCCAAAACATACAAACAGAAAACTATACATATTAAGTACTTTTATATTTATATATAAAATTGTCCATTAAATTATCATTTAGAATCACCATACTAACCTATTTTTTAAAAAAAGGGAGAGAGGAAGGCTATTTCCTCATTGTTTAAAGTTTACAAAATAATTTTCATTTAGAATTGGCTTTTCTATTAATTCTGGCCATAGCCTGAAAAATAGGAGGTAAGATGAACAATATTAAAAAAACATGCAGAAAATTAGTATTGGATATATTTTGTAATTCACAGAAATATTATCCACTCTAAGTTGCTTGTACAAATAGAGAATGTATTTGTTTCATTATTATCTTAATGGAGAAACTATGTGGGTGTAATTGAGGCTATCCTTTTTCTGGGTTAGGTAACACGGATTTGATTAATAGAGTCTTGCTGGATGCAGGCTTTACAAATGAACTTGTCCAAAATTACTGGAGTAAGCAGAAAAACATGTGAGTATTTGTTCTTATTAATAATATATATATATATATATGTATATATATATATATATATTCTGCATTTCAGTTTAGCTTTTCCCCGAGAAATATTTGGAAAATAGGCCTCATAAATTTAGAGTTGATCATTTATCTTTAATAACAATTTCCTGAGAAAAACATCTTGCAATTGTTGAGAACTTGCATTCACACTTACTTAGCTTTCTCCGCTTATACACTGCAGTGTGAACAAACCACATTAAATAGGTGTGTTTGTGTTTCAGTGTTTGTAATAGAATGGGGCTTCCAGTGAATGCTTGATTGACCTTTTAATAACACCACCATACACCCAGTCAATAAATTGAGAAATCCAATTATGGTTCTCATTTACAGTCCCTACTCCATTTCCAGTCAGTCACCAAATGCTAAATATTTCTCCTAACAATGTTGCCCTGTCTTCTTCACACCCACGTTCCTAATTTCCCATTTCTAAGAAATGATAGCAACTGCTCTTTCTGCCTTTAGGGCTTCTGATTCCTCTCCCCAGAGCCCCTCGTCTGTTCTCCATAGAACTCACCCCTGCCAGTCTTACTCTCCAGGTGCATCACTTCCAGTTTCAGGATAAAGGTGAAGCTCTCTGGCATGGATTCCAAAATCACTGACGAGCTGACCAGTCCGAAGAAGCTGGTCCTTGAAACTTTACTTCCTGTTGCTTCTTACCTTGTGCCTTTTGTTTTTATGACACCAAATACTGTCACATTCTTCACAAGCTTTCCCTTAACTTTCACTCTTGGCTCTACATGTACGATCTACCTGCTGCCTCTGTCATCTCTGCTAATTCCAAATGCAGCTATATTCTTCCTTACTCTGAAGTGTCTTCGTAGAGAATCCTCCCTTTATTTCCCAGATATTTTCACTAGTAAAACATAGTTTACATATATTGATATATTTACTTTGTCTTCCTTTATTTTAGGAACTCATTTTATTTCATTTATTATTTATTATTGCTCATTTATTATTATGTCAACACCTAAATTATTATCTTACTGAGAGTAAGTGGAATAAAAAATTTCCTTCTTCTGTCTTCTGTTTTAGCAAGGGAGTGAAAGCACGGTTTGTTGTGACTGATGGAGGGATTACCAGAGTTTATCCCAAAGAGTAAGTTCAAATAAGGTCTGTAGAAATCAGTACATTACAAAGGACGACTCTGAGGATGTGTACATTACTGGATAAGGAAGCCATTATGTGGAGAAACTGATTCTTAGATTAAAATGGAGTCACTGACCTGTTTACAATAGTAAAAAATCCCCTATTTCTTTAAAAATGCTATATGATTATAGCTAATATAAAATGCTATACTTTTGGATATTTTGGATGTTTTTTGCAAAATTTAAAAGATTTTTTGTCTCTAGACACAAGCTAACCTAAATGAACATAATGGTCATAGTCTATTGGCAATACGTTCATAGCGCATCATTGTTTTCACTGTTCTTCAATGGATCTTATCTCTTATCTCCAGAACAGTCTGTAAAGCGGCCTGGGAAGGCTTATTACTATTAACTGACCTATTAACTGACTTGTACATAATTACCTGCAGAGTAAAACTAAGAGCTTTTTCTGACTCTCAGTATCATTCTGCGGTGATATATTGCTTATTAACGAGTATCATTTACACCATCAATTACCACTGACTTTCTTAGACATACCTGAGATGTAGGCATTTCTGTAAAATTTCACAATATTCATGGCAAAGTAGGTTATCAGGCAGATTAGAGAATAAAAATGATGAGCCATTTCCTCCTTAGGGCTGGAGAAAACTGGCAAGAAAACCCAGAAACATATGAGGACAGCTTCTATAAAAGGAGTCTCGATAATGATAACTATGTTTTCACTGCTCCCTACTTTAACAGTAAGTATTACTTGGAATTCAGCATTCTCAATTTCCTTTTTTTTTTTTAATGAATTATTGTTCCTACCCGCTCCCCCCCTGCCAAAACCATGCATTTTAAGTTAATTGCTCAGAACAATCCTTATTCAGTATATACTCTATGCATGACATTGGAAAGACAAAAGCATTCATTTAGTTGAGGAGGTAAAATGCCTACACAGGAAACAGTCAGCCAGTAATGAAGAGATAGCATATCTACAGGCATGTGTAATACATAGAAACACATGTAGATAATCTTTTGTTTCACAAACTGCAAATAGGTGATAAATGTTTAGTGACTTCAAAAAATGTAATTCATCAGGTAATCAGTTTTAGTTCAATGTATTATTTATGAAAATTATCAATAGCCCACATTTTAAAATATTTTCTTGGGTTCTGTCCCAAAACCTTCCAAATTTAATCCCCAAGCCTCTCTCGGGGGAGGTGTTATTCATCCTCATGTTCACAAGAGGGGAAACTGAAGTTCAGAGAATTTTGGAGTTTTGTCCAGGAACTTCGGTCTTCTCAAATGCAAAGGCCATTTTGGGTTCTAAGAACAATCTTTCCACTTCACTTCAGCGGCCTCCCCAGTATTTTAGCAAATGTCATGAAGCAGAGATTTGGCATGCATCCATTTTGTTGTGAAGGTAGATGAAGCCCAGCTGAATAATTCACACCCCCAAGTCAGTTCATTCAAAATAATTCATGGACACTCCAGTGAGCCTGGTAGTTAGAGAAAAAAGAGGCAAGAGAGGACTACACACCTCCTTGTTACCTCTATTCTAGAATACTTCAGCAAAACACTATTCACCTATTAAGAGAAATTCACTATTTGATGTGTCTAGACAGGCCTGTTTTCCTTTTCTGTTGTTTTTCTTTTTTTAGAAAGCGGACCTGGTGCTTATGAATCAGGCATTATGGTAAGCAAAGCTGTAGAAATATATATCCAAGGAAAACTTCTTAAACCTGCAGGTAAGGATGTATATTGTATACATACACATAACCAAAATTAAATGTGACCTAATATTTATAGTAAAATTTCACAATACTTACCAGGAAGGTCATCAGAAAGCCTAAAGCAAAATAAAGACAGACATGCAAATTTTTAAAAATAGAAAATACAAATAGTTACCTCTGAGATTGGGGAATAATAAAGTTGATACTGTATAGAGGTGAGGGATTTTCAAAGTGTGTATATTTATACAATGCTGACACAAACTTATGGAGTCAAAGTTCTAAATGCCGGATTGATCCAACATTTCCACTTCCTAAGTCTGTCCTACAAGATACTTTCAAGTACACAAAAGGATATTCAGCCAAGGATGTGAATATCTGTAATAAGTTAAACAGGAAGAGTTAAGTTTTCATCACTGGGGGAAAAGATAAATAAGTTATGGCATATCTATACTATGTGCCTGATAAAATGAATTAGGTAAGAATCTTTTTTTTTTAAATAAAATTACAATAAAATAGAAAAATGACTTTTCTTGCTAAAACAGGCCAGAATACAAAACAAATCATAAAACTGAGCATCAATGGGAATTGGAAGTAGGCTGGAATAAGTGGGTGCAATAAAGTAGAAATTTTTTTTCATTGTATGATTCACTATTTGGATGTTTAAGAAAGCATACCTCAGGCCAGATTGAAAAGGTGGATTGCCTTCCTGCTCCTGAAGGCAGTTTTACCCCTCACTGGTTCAACTATTAACTCCATTACTAACTCATTCATTCAGTGGCTCACTCACTCACTCACTCATTCACTCATTCTCCCAGTGACTCATTCACTGCCCCCTCCCACCCACTTATCTATCCTGGACATACATTTCTTAAGCACCTGGTGCATGCATCGGCAGGGCTAGGGAAGCCTCTGAAAACAAGCGACTTGAGTGACCTCCTATGAAAAGGCTATTTCTGACACTACCACTGTTTTTTTTTTTCTAGCTTACTATGTATTTTAGCTAATTGGCCAGCTTGTGGCCAACGAATAAACTGTGTTGCATATATGAATAAAATTATTTAATAGTTTAAGAGCCATTAGCATTACTTCTTAATGAAAATTCCAAGAAATAGATCTCTGTAATAAACATGAGATTCAACCCGAATTTAATGCTAAATTACCATATAGCGAATATTATATGGCTCCTAACTAAAATTGCAACTTTTTAAATTAATTTAAATCAACTTTTCAGTGTATAGCTGAAATTAATTTAATCTCAATAAACTTAAATTTGCCTGCCAGGAATATTCAAATGTGAGAGGAAAAATAGATACTAAGAATCACAGCCATACTTTTTAAATGTGTCAATTTTTCCTTACATCATTTTTCAGTTGTCGGAATTAAAATTGATGTAAATTCTTGGATAGAGAATTTCACCAAAACATCAATCAGGGATCCGGTAAGATAATTTTTTAAAAACTGTTTATGCTATACTCCATGTCAAATGCAAATGAGAAAAGCAAAAGTAAAGAAACATTGACAAAATAAATTTTCAGTGCTACTAAATTGAAGCAGAACTATAAATTACTATTTTTGGAAAGATTTTTTTTAATTAGTTAATAAGAAAAATATTTCAGTGTTATAGTTTGAAATACTAGATAGCTATTTGATATTTTATAAAGATAAAACTATTACTTTTTTATGATGGGTAGACTGTCATTTAATCTTACTTTTAGACTTGATAGATTATTCTAAGATTTTAAACCTGGTAATAGTATATCATTTAATCATTCTTTTAAAGTAAAAATGTGTGGCAATAATTGTATTATTTTGTCTTTCAGTGTGCTGGTCCAGTTTGTGACTGCAAAAGGAACAGTGATGTAAGAAAACTCTTTAAAATTTTTAACTGTAATTTTTTGTGTTACTATTGCTAAGACTTTAATGCTAAAAATGCAGGAATTTTTAAATAAACGCTAAAATTATTATTTTGTGGAATCTTGAACTAACCTATAGATAAGAATTTGAGTTATATGCTTATAATTCCTAACCTTATTTTTAAAAATACTCGCATGTTAAGGTCTTTTAGAAAGCCTGTTTCTGTATAGACTCTCTTCTCTATAATCTCAGTTGTATTCAGCCTCATGACCTGAGCCAAAATCAGGAGTCAGACACAAAACCAACTGAGCCACCCAGGTGCCCCTGAATGGGCAGTTTTAATCCATGTGGCCTTTACTGGTTATAAGGGCAGTCTTCCTTTTTCTTTTGTAATTTACCTGTATTTGGTCACACTATATTTATAGCGATGAGAAAATTTTTTGAGCTAAATTTTGGAATTATGTTTTTTTTAATTAAATTCCACTTACATGGATTGGATTTTATATTGTCTTCTGTTACTTCTACTTCTTTGTCAACTGTCTTCAAAAGTTAAACATTCTCTAAGAATGACACTCTATTATTCCAAGAATAAAAAGGAAGAATTCCACTATTTTCTTCCAGTCTTCTTATATGTGTGTGTATATTTCCAAGGCAAAGAGTGGGTTCATATGATCTTATCATTTCTAGTCATGCAAAATTACAAACCATTTTTTTATAGTTTCTCCATTTTACATAGACTTTGTAAATATAGACTATGAAGACTGTTTTCAGAGCCAAGGTTTTTAGCAAGCTGCTTCCACATTAGGAAAATGGAATGCATATGTCCTCAACTCTGAAAACAATGTTTTTGTTATTTTATACAATAAAAATTATTAAACTGATTCCTGCATTTAAATATGATATAAACTGGGTGGGAACTGAGTTCTGTGATGAGCATTTTTTGTTTTGCTTTCTGCTTTTAAATCTCCTAAGTATCCTCATGCTGCCTCTTTTTTTTTTTTTTAAAGTCTGAAGCATGGTGACCCACAATGCATTTTTAAAGATGTGTCTTATCAAAATATTAAGTATGTGTTTATTAAATATTTTGGTTTATCCAATTTCCTGGATCATTTAGATGACCAAATGGCATCAAGATTGCCATTTGGAATGGCAAAAAGTTTATTTCTGATTTGTTCTCAGGATTTGTTCATAGTGAGTTGACAGTTTTAACTGAATGTGTGGTTGGGGAATATGAAACTCTGAGAGTCTGATATGAATCTGTATGTGTCCTTAATTTATTTCATCAAAATCTCCTGATTATGTTTAAGTTGAAGCTTTCTCCTGTTTTTGTTATCATCATCTACCTACGATGGAGTAATGATATCCATCCTCAAAATGTGTTTTTTATTTCATTAGGTAATGGATTGTGTGATTCTAGACGATGGTGGATTTCTTTTGATGGCAAATCATGATGATTATACGAACCAGGTAGGTACTTGAGTGGGACAAAGTATAGTTTTCAAAGTGTATGTCGCTGATCAATATTACAAAAGTCCTTCAAACCATTATAGAAATAAATGCGTTATTAGAGTACTGACATAAAATAAATTTTAAAATGCTAAACTACTAATGAAACATTCTAAATACAATTTGCTAATATTTCTTAGTGGAGTTTCCTTTCTAGTACTAACAGTTACCATTACAACATATAGTTGAGAATTTTAACATGATAGGAATTTTTTATTCTTGTTCACATTGAATATTAATATCCAATTCAATATATGACTGCTTTGAACTGATATAGTTTCTGTTCCCAAATTTACATGTTGGCAGCATATAAGCTAATTGGTTCACACAGGATTTTAAGCAAACTAGAATTAGTTGCCAGCTTACTTCATTTCTGAATCTACCTTTCTGGCTTCTCTTTAAAAAGAAAAGCTCTCTCAACAATGAGCATTTTCTTATTTATTTATTTTGAAAATTTTATTTATTTGAGAGAGACCACGCGGACAAGCAGAGGGGGAGGGAGAAGCAGGCTCCCCGGGGAGCCTGATAAGGGACTCGATCCCAGGACCCTGAGATCATGACCTGAGCCGAAGGCAGACGCTTAACGACTGAGCCACCCAGGCGCCCCAACAATGAGCCTTTCTTAACTGGCTATGTTTATGGGCTGGCGTGGATGAGCCTCGCGTTTGCCCCTTTAGGGTCCTCTTCTGTTTCCAATCCCACCCATTTCTCTCAGTTATGCTACTTTCCTCTTCCCCACAAGGAATTCGTGGGGCAGTCAGCCGTGTCCATTCTTTCCGCAAACATCACACAGAGCCCCTGAGCCGTGAGAACTCCTCATCTCACTTCCCTTCTTTTGGAATATTGCGTACAGCTTCCCGGCTCTGGTTTGTCAGCTCCAGAGGAGTTTTAGGTGACAGTTTGTCTCACTGCTTGCTCTTCATGGCAACGGTTGGGGTGTTAACACATGGCGTCAGTTTGAAACTTTATTATTTTTTCCTTCTGTACTAGATTGGAAGATTTTTTGGAGAGATCGATCCAAGTTTGATGAGACACCTGGTTAACATATCGGTTTACGCTTTTAACAAGTCTTACGATTATCAGTCGGTGTGTGAACCCGGCGCTGCACCCAAGCAAGGAGCAGGGCATCGCTCGGCGTACGTGGTCAGTAACCTTCCCACCCCAGTTCCTCTCCAGCGCACACTCAGCGTCCACTTACATAACGACTCTTGAATTCTATTTTCTAGCCATCAATAGCAGACATATTACACGTTGGCTGGTGGGCCACTGCCGCTGCTTGGTAAGTCACGATTTGTACTGGTAATGAGAAAGGGGGTGTAAAATGGTAACGGATTTGATGGCAATGCCGATTTTGTGACATGTGAATCCTTATAAGGGGAACTCCTTTTTTTCTTTTCCAAAATCACAATCTGATCATCTTGACATGGTCCATTTTAAAGCTGCTACAGTTACTCAGCTTTTCATATGAAAAGAGTGTTTCCTCCTGCCAACTCCAGCCTCTTTACAGATCCATTGAAATTCTCTTGTGTTTTCCTCTTTACACTCAATTCTTTAAATTGTAGGTATATTCACCTATAAAAAGTTTCTACCGGTTGCCTTCAATGTCCAAATTAGATGTCTTCGTGGATCAAATGCAAGACATCATGACTTCTCTCTTCACCTCTTTCCCATTCAGGCAGAGGTTAAGAGGCATCATGTTGCTGAAATGGATCTAATTCTTCCTTTTTACCCATTCGCCCTTCCTACCTCCTTCAACACCTCACTTATACTCTAGCACCTATGAAAATAAGACATTTAAACTGAGGCACTGTGGAAAGTCTGTAAGATCAAATGTGTTTGGCTCTGGTCAAGTAACTAAACCTCCTTTTCTGTCTGCGATCCTTTCTCTCCCTCACCCCTCCTTTACCTCCTCCCTTTTTCCCCCATCTTTTGTATCCTTTCCCTACCATATCGTCCCAGCCTGATTCCATGTAGATTAATCTTTCACAATCTTTTGATGGTGAGGCTTTCTCAGCTAAGATTAGGTGATTGTTTTCATATACTACTTTCATAAAATGGTACAAAGATTTTAGATTAAAAATCCTATTTTTTCTGGGGGAAAAAAAAAACCCCAAAATGGTGCTTTCTATTGTGACACTGGTATTTATTTATATATTAGTTGACTCGGGCTTTCTAAATCTCATAGTAATCTTGAAGTACATGATTGGCTTTATCTTATTTTCTGGCCAGAATCTACCTCCTTCTCAACACCCTCTCCCCTACTTTTTTTTAACTAAATTCAATTCCAGATGATTCTATAATGTCTATACTACTCTATAATATTGGCTCAATTGTCATTTACTATAAAACTGAAATGTGCTGTACTCCCTAGATATCATGGGTTTATTTTAGGTCATGAATGTCATGGTATGTATTTACAAATCCATTCTATATCGTCAAGGAAAGAGTTCACAGACCCCTGGCCTGAAGTTGTTTTTCTTTGATCTTTGCTTTTGCTCCAGCACAGAGTTTTAAAACTAAACTAAGGAAGCACTCCTGAATGTCAAATCTATGCTATGAGAGATTGACACTCAGATTTACCACTCCTCCACCGTGGCTTGTCTTATTAGGCCTCCTCACCCCTAAGTATCTCTCACGTGGTCCTGAATATTTCTGACTTCATGACTTCTCATACAGAAACAAAATTACACTGTTTTGTAAAATTTAAGAAATACTTATATAAAAATGCTCCTCAATTTTGTCTCAATAGAGGAAAAAGAAATGTGTACAGGCAGAATTATTCAGGTTTTTATTGTGTAGTTTATGAAGGAACTATTTAGATTTTGAGCACTCATTATTCATATTTACAACTTAGGTCTATTCTACAGCAGTTTCTCCTGAGTTTGACCTTTCCACGGCTTCTTGAGGCAGGTATGTGAATACTTAGCTATTGTCATAATAATTAAAATTTTGTTTTGGGATATGCTGAGTTCACCAAACTGAGTGAGAAAATATGTGTGTTTGTGTCTATGAAAGAGCCCATCCATTGGTAGTTTGGAATCTTTCTGTCAAAACTTTCCTCATGTGTTAGCAATTTTTTTTTTTTTTTTTGTCCTATTGGCCTCAAGTTTGTAGCCTCCTATTTATTGAATTTATTCTCATGCTATTTATTAGGCATCTGTTAGGGGCTGCCACTACCTTACCCACCGATAAATAAGCAACCCAGGGTGCCTGCCCTTATACATTTGCTTTACTCCCCTGAGAAATGAAGGCTCTGGGCACTGACCATAGTGTCTGCTCCTGGTGATCTGTGTGTGTGTGTGTGTGTTTGTTTTTCCCCACAGTTGAGATGGAAGAAGAGGACTTCACAGCTTCTCTGTCAAAGCAGAGTTGCATTACCGAACAAACCCAGTATTTTTTCGATAATGACAGCAAATCATTCAGTGGTGTATTAGACTGTGGGAACTGCTCCAGGTAAAGCTCTCTTCCTTTTAGGAACAGTCCTAGTTCACTGAGAAACTAGATTCACTTTTATAATCATTACAAAAAGTAACTTGTTCAAGTCTGAGAGAGACAGGACTATTTGCAGTTGGAAACTGATCTTTAGTTTCGCTGTAGGTTTTTAAAATTTATGTTTTCAAGAATTCATCCTGAGTGGGTAAGTTGTAATTCTGTCAACTATCATAGTAGGATCAAGACAATTGCACCTACTTTAAGGCAGAACCTGGAAAATTTTATTGTATTTTACTGTATTTTTGTCTAAAAGGACCCCTCTAACAATTTTTCTGAAGTCATAGAATTATATGAACTGTAGTAAGAACTATAGTAATTCTGTGCCATCCTAAGCCGAATATATGACTTCCATTTACATTTATTTACTAAATAGTTTTACAGAAAGATAATCTGGGGAGGGACGTGTTTTACTTATACTCTTCACTGAAATTTACAATTGAATGCATTTTTAAATTGGGATGAAGAACTAGGAGAAAATATCGCTTCCTAAAAATCAAGGTTAATGTTAGTCATCAGTAGGCATAAACCATCTTGAGCAATTTTTGGAAGAGATTGAGAATTTAATTTGGTTGTGAGGGCTAGAAGAAAAAGGCAAGGTGGGACTTTTCAAAGTTTTGAGAGAGAGTGATCATCCATGTCACAGGATCCCTGAGAACGGAGCAGAGAGGCACGGATTGGGGACACTTTGTTTTAGTGACTGAGGGCAGGTTTGTATTCTAGAAGCAGGGTTAACCTAGAGAAGAGGAAGTAGGAGGTGAGGTCATCTGAGCATGTGAAAGGGCTGGGAGAGTTGCTAGGGGATTCAGACACTTGTAACAGAGAGAGATTTTCCAGCAGCGGTTAACTGAAACTAGCATGAATTTTTAAAACAGACACGGTCCGTATGACTTTGTGAGTTACTTTAGCAAATCTCTCTGTCCTAGGAGGAGGTTGAGGATAGGAAGGGAAGAGTCAGGCATCAACTCAGAAAAAAATCATACCGTCTTGTATAGAACTTAACATATCAGACTATCAAGTTTAGCAAACAGAATTGTTGCTGTATGGTTATCTCGAAATTTCAGAATCCTTTGGCTAATAGGTATCTGGTAATAATTTCTAAAGCACAGATTGCTAAGTTAAATTGTACAGCTTTGTAATCGATACTAAATTCAGTCATGGTCGTTTTTGATTCACTTTATCCTTGTGCCCCAAGTTCAGTGGAGAAAAAGAAAATTCCATTTTTTTGGAAGATGTGTAATCATAAAGAAATGACTCTTTAGCAACCAAGATAAAAATGGTAATCTGTCATTAAAGGCGGCAGAAGCAGCTTATGACATGGGGGAAGAAAACCCTGCATGGAATTGAAAGCCCTTATTCGGTCTATATCTGTGTTGTCCAGTTTAGTGGTTACCAAGCCTGAGAGGCTATTATTAATTACAGCTAATATGAAACTTTGTGTCTCAGTCCCACTAGTCACATTTCAGGTGCTCAGTAGCCCAGGTGGCTCTTGTTAACCATACTGGACAAAGCAGAAAACATTTCCATGTCCACGTTTGTTGAACAGCACTGATCTAGATTAACTCTGTCCTTAGCTTGGGCCAGATACTTAGACATTTTCGGCTTCTACTTTTTTTTATCTATAGATTAAGGTAGTTTTTCAGTAATAAATACAGTTGCTTAGGCATGTCAAATAAAACTGATTCTATGAGTTACAGCGACTTAATAGTGCTTATTTTGCATTGAGGTCTAACGCTTAAAAATCTGTTGCAATTTTCTAGTATTCCAGAGAGGTAATGAATAAAAACATGGTCATGTTTCTCTGCTAAAAATATTCTCATTTTGTTTTACTATTTATAATGGTGATAATTTGTCTCAAGATGTCAGATGTTGGCTTTCATTTAAATATGTAATTTGTTTTTTTTTCTCCCCAAAAGAAAATGTTCATTTTCTGTGATTTTTAAAAATATTTTACAGAATCTTTCATGTAGAAAAGCTTATGAACACCAACTTAATATTCATTATGGTTGAGAGCAAAGGGACTTGTCCCTGTGACACACGACTGCTCACACAGGCAGAGCAGACTTGTATCCTTTGGCGTCAGAGATGCTTGGAAGCAACTGCCATCTTCCAGTTACATATTTTTAACCTCGTCACGTTGTGTATGCTCCAAGAGAAAAACACTCGGAGTGCCATGATTACCCCACACGGGCAGAATGAACTCCTCACACAAAATTTGGTTTGAATGTGTAGACCGATGATGCTACCCGGGTACCAGTAGAATATGAAAGGTTTCCTGCTCCTATAATGAGGCTTTGTGGAGGAGACAGTGCAAGTTTCCAAGTAGATCTGGAAATGGCTTGAAAGAGCCCGGAGGGGGAACTGGTTTGGGGTTCTCTGGTGGTTAGGGAGTGGTGCTGGGTTTTTGCTTTTGCTAGCCGGGGCTGGTGTAGGCTGCAAAGCTGTCAACACTCGGTGGTTAAAAATGGAGTTCAATGTGATGTATACCTACAGTGGAATATTATTCAACCTTAAAAAAGAATGGCAGTTCTGTCCTGGGCACCAGCTGCGGTGGCAGTAACAGCAAAACTGCTTCTGGTTATAAATATGCTAAATGACTAGTAAAGCATTGTAGACAGCAGATTCTACAGCGTGCCTGTTCTCTGTAGCATTTACCCATGTTGTTTCTGGGGGAAAAAGAAAATTAGTCCCACCTGTTTGAGGTCCACTGTTAGCAATTAGCTTATATTTCTGTCTTGCTACATCGTAGACACCCATTTCTCCCTTGGGCTGTTTTATATGTACTGTGTGGCATTTTTTCATTTCATCTACTTATATTTTACAATTACCTGTTCAGTACTTGCCCAAGGGCATCCTATACAGAGTAAAAATTGACGAAAGAAAATTTCTGGAAGTTTACTCCCTTAAATCCCCAAGCACTTGAACTAGTTGTGTTGGACTAGACTAATGGTCTAGGTGTCTCTTTTTTTTTTAATTGTGTGGAAAGAAAAAGAAACTTCATATTCCTTAACAAGTGTCTTCAGCTGATGGTCCAGATCCTTGTGATATGGTTAAGCAACCCAGATACCGAAAAGGGCCTGATGTCTGCTTTGATAACAATGTCTTGGTAAGACCAAACGTTTATTGTATTAACATACTGGAAGTCAGTGGTCAGACACATTACAGTTTTACCTCACTCAAACATAATCGTAGTAGTTCTCATTAACATGGTGTACTTGCCGGTCGATAGATTTTTCATTTCAGTATTGTTCATGGTTAGCCTAAGCTTCACAGTTGCTTCTTCTATCTGTCCTTTGCACGGAAATTGTACTTTCAAACGCAATTCCAATCAACTTGCTATTTTAAACACTTTCTCATCAATAGTAATTAACAGTCAGTGTTATTTATGATATGAGTTGCCTCCCTTTATTTATTCTTGAAGATACAAGAGGTATTTTTATTAGTTTTACTCTTTCTTTTAGTGTATTTAAAAACCTGTGAAACAGCTCTTGTCCTTTTTTATCATTTTTTTTTTAACATGCTTTCTGAACCTATCACAGATTTGTATTTTCACTTTCCATGATATTAGACCAGGTCAGTTACAAAGGGTTAAGTTGATAAAATTACACAAAACATCATTATTGTATCTGATGTCAGGATGACCACTGCTTCCCTATAGGTCAGTGCTCTTCCTCTGACAAACACTATTCTGACATACAATGCATGCAGTCAGCTGTATGGTTCTAATTATTAAGAAACTATATTGTCAAATATGAAGGCCACACCATAATCCCTGCTTAAAAACTAATTTTAAAAGTAATTTTCCCCGATTCTGATTGTTCATGGTGGGCCTTTGCAGGGAGTAGCTTGTAGACTCCAAGGAGCATTATCCTATGCATTGTTTATTCTCAAAAAAAAAATGTCAGCTCTCCTCTTGATTCATGTGCATTTATAGAGGTTGTAATTTATTTAGAGTAGACTTATCTACTCTGTACTTATTTCCTCAAATACACACACAGCCACCTTTGTCCCCCGCAAAAAATTAGGCATTTCCACAGATCCATAATATGCAATTAGATAATATAAATCAATGATGAGGAGTAAGGCTTAAAAAGCAAGATATGTAACAGTAAATCCCAGTTATCTCTGCCCGGACTATTGGTCGCTTCTCTTTGATAGAGAAAGTGATTCCAAGTTGACCCTAATTGTTTTGTTTTGTTGGGTTTTTTTTCCATTTTATCCGGTTAGACTTAAAAATCCAGATCTGAGGACTTGTGTTGTTCCATCTGCTAGATTTTCAGGAGCTTTGCCCATGTCAAATCATTCCCCAAAGAATGTTGAATGTGGGCGCAAGGAGAGTGTTGCTCATTAGGGAAACTTCATTCATCAACTCTTTGTCACCAAAGACTGAGATTAAACTCACTTAGCTGAACTTTAAAGATCACCTCAAAAGCCCTGTTACCCGAAATATTTTCAGCCCAGGAGATGGTCTTCCTCAAGGCCCTGGAAAGATTGGACTAAGAGCTTGCGAATTCTACATCGGAGTGTGTGTGAAAGTACAACTCTTGCTCAGTAGTGTACTGTGCTAATAATGTCTTGTGTTTCTTTAGCAGTGAAATATTTTGGTAATGCTTATTTTGCAATGGTCACTGTGCATCTGCTCCGGATGGAGGCTCACATAAACTGCTAACTGCCAGCAAACTGCATGAAATCTCAGCTCGTATGTCTTCTTTCCTTTTCCTGTACTTGCTACTTTGCCCATTATTAATAGGATCGACTTATGTGCACAACGAGTCATGCCTGTACCATGACGTCAGCTCCTTTCTTCATTTTACTGCAAGTTTTCATGTGGTGTGGATGGTCAGTCACTTTCTCTAATTTTTCTTTTTGTGTGTGTTTGGCTTGAAATTTTAATAAATAATCCATATCCCTAAATCCACTATAATAAGTATCCTGAAACCGGGTTATTAAAATCCCGGTACTTCTATTGTTTTGTAAATAGCTGAATGCAAATATTGCTTAAGTTTCTAATCCTAAAGCAAGCATATCCTTTTCCTGTTTATTTAAAAATCAGTATTTTCTTTTAAGGTTTTATAGAAAGATTAAATCTGTGTGGGAAAAATTATACATGCTTCATGAGGAGAAATAGCCTAAGGACAATTATTAGAGCTGGTCATCTCTATTTTCAAAAGATGCTAACATAACATGAATAACATGAATGAGCCATTTCAGTTTCATCCAACATTATTTTCAAAATCAGTAATTCAGTTTTTTCTTTTTTTAAAAACAAATGACTTAATCAACTTTTTATATTTTTACTACCATAATATTGATAGTATCTAGGCTAAAATGATCCCTTATTACCTTTGGCCAATTTCTGAATTCTATCATTAATACTGACCGAGTAGAGGTTTTAGGGCCTGAGCTTGTGGTCAGGGATTCATTTACGGTTTTGCAGTTTCTTTTCTGATGCTCTGGAATCATCGTGATTAGTGTTACTGGAGCAACTTTTACTGTGTTTTCTTCATTGCTGTCCAGGTATTCATTGACTAGGGACCACTAGATGGAGATATGGCCATTACTGTGAATGGAGGGGCTCATCAGAGGGGCAGCAAAGTAGGGTAGCAGCGCGAGTCTCAGAAAACAACTACCTTTTTCCTGGGATGATAAAATAATGGTTTTCATGGCACAAGATTCCAAGTGAAAAGAGAGCTAGCTGCTTTGGATCATTAAAAGACCAAAATTAAATGATCCCCTCGCCCTATTTTTAAAACTGATACCGAGGTAGCTATTTGAAGTCATGTTGTACTTGATCCCTACCCAGGTGATTGTACCATTTACATATGAAAACTATAGTAAAAATTATATTTTCTATGTTCTATTTTTTTATACTTATCATGATAGGAATGAGCAAACTAAAATGTAAGGCTAAGAAAAAAAGGTAAGGAATAGTATAAATATTCACTCCTCTCCATAGAATTTTTCGGTAAGATATACAGGCAGCTAATTATAACACAAAAATATAGATCACTTCCCTATTTACCTTTATGTTAAAACCTGTAGGTAAGCATTTTTTTCATCTAAGACTGTCCCCTCAAAAACGTGATTGTGAATTTTTCTTTCTCACCATAACTAACTATAAACTTACCAAGAAAATAAATATCACTGTGGATTCAGCTGGCTGGGATCAGTACATTTTAATGAAATAATTTTTGAAAGATGAAAAGAACACATCTGGGATTCCCTGCTACTATGTCCTTGAGGAATATGTAATGAGTAGTCTTGAGAAGATGATGTAGATGGCATATACTTTACATTAATAAGACTTGTGTTGAGTCTTTAAAAACATAGTTATCAGTATGGAACAGTGACTCTGGTTTATGCAATTGGAGTGTTGCTATGATAACATCAAAAGAAGTATCATTTTTCTCTGAAACAATCCAAAGTTGAAAAAATTAATGTAAACAGTACCCAAAAATACTGAGGTTAATTGGCAGTTCCTGACACTGAAGACCAATAAAGGTGAAAGTCTAAACTTCAGTGCTAGTCTAGCTGTAAACTAGGAACTTGTGGTGGGTGAGATTCTGCTCACAGATCTCTGAGCCTTTCAAGAAAGACTGTCTAAAGCCAAAACCCTTGTATCCTATGGAATCTAAGAAGGGTATCAATGATAGATAACCAGCTATGAGGACTTCATTAAAACACAAAAGTTTACTAAAGAAAAAGCTAAAGTTTATCAAAGAAGTAAAGCCAATAATATGTGGCATTGAGAAAGTTCATGCTTTTATGCAAACCTCATTTATAAAAGCACATTATTGGGTACCTGAAAAATGAATATCCAGATGTGTGTATGTTCAACTACTTAAATGTGTGTATACCTACAAATATACTACCTACTTCATGGATTAATGTGGTAGGAGAGCAAATTATTTGCTAGACAACTTATTCCTATTAAAAGACTTACTGTGTAGTACCCAGCTGCCTAAATAATTTTTAAAAGTACATTTTCTTTGAAGCTGCTGTAGGTGCTTTGACTACAGACCTATTTAAATTCCAAAGTTAGCCATTATTTGGAGGGTTGTCTTCACCAGTGATTGATTTGCCTTTTGAATATAATGACTATAATTCAGAAAATAAATTACAAATTATTGAGCTATTACTATGTACAATTAGTTACCCCTAGTTATTCTGGTTTGGGAAACAAAGGCAGATTTAAGAGTTTAGCAATACCTGTTTAACAAGAGAAAATTGAGGATATTTTAGCCACTAGTATACATGGTCTTAAAAAGAAAACCTCGGGAAAAAGGAAGTCTCAGTTGATGTGTTTAATTAAGAATTTTTTGAAACAAAGAATCCTTAAAACTCAGACTATGAGCCGGTTAATCAGTGTTCATGGGATTTTGATCTATCCTTAATACAGAAAAAAATGCTAAGGTTTCTCTCACATCAATGTATTTGCAACTTAGAATGTTTTTAGAATCTATCTCTTAATTTCAAGGCGTGGTATACATGGCTGCCCATGCAGAAAACATGACAGGAAACTGAAGAAGACAGACCTTTTAGTGTGAATCAACTAATATAAACCTCCCCCTCCCAGACTCAAACAGACCTCATCACACACAGGAAATGCGACTAAGCAAAAAAATTTAACACAATGGAATCAGAGCCAGAGATAGTGTTTTTCTTTACCTTAATAGGAAATTTCTTTGACAAAATATATCATTAAGATGTTAATGGGTCTTATCTGTGTGCTAATTTTCCATCCCATCAAATTAGTGCTTACTGTACACCTGTGAATTAGACCATTCTTCTGGGTATGAGGTATTTGAGATATGTTTATGCTCAAAAATGTTTTTACTCGAATTCAAATGTAGCTGAGCATTCTTTTATCTTGTTACCCTAATTTGAACAAAGAGGATCAAGTACAAAGTCCCAGAGATAGTACGCACCTTGACCCATTGCAGAGACAGACAGTGTTATTGAAGCAGAGGAAGTTGTGGGGGAGGGGAGAGGAGTAGAGGAAGATGGAGAGGTAGCCAGTCTCCCGAGGCCTTGCTAAGAAATTGGGTTTTGTTCTGAGGGGACTGCTTTTTGGTAAAAAGATTGTAAAAGAGCAAGAGTAGAAGCAATGAGACAAGGGAGGCAGCTTTTGAGGGAGTGATGGTGAATTAGACATGAGATCGTGAGAAGTGGTAAGTTTGGGGATGTATTTTGAAGCTCAGGTCAAGAATACATGCTGGTGAATTACATTTGAAAAAAGTGTAAAAAAGGAGCAATCACAGATGACTTGTTGACTTTACCCTGATCTATTTCTACTAGAAGTGTCTTTCAGATAAGTACTATCTTTGGGCAAGTTTGAGACCTTTCTGAGACATTGAGGAGGAGAGGTGGCAGAGATCAGTGTGGAGGTCAGAGGAGAATTCAGGTCTGAAGACATAAAAGTGTGAGTTATTCTGGGTTTGGTCCAAGCTGGTGAAATAGGAAGCCCTGAACTCACTTTATCCCATAAACAAAGCAGTTCCCTCTGAAAGACACTGAGAAACTGAATGATCCAGAAAATAGCCACATCAAAACAGGTAGGAAAGGCTAAGACACACTATCTCCATAATCCCCCTCTCTGACATAGCTACGTAAAAATCAGGAGGAAATTTGTAACTCCGAGCTTGGTCTGAACGTTTGGCACTCTGTTAAGACTTCCATTCAAGGTACAGTCTCCCCCCACCCCAGCTATCTCTGAAAGTCTAATAGGGCTTATGTCCATGAGACCCATTGCACCCAAGAAACAAACAGTTCTCATCAGGGTAATGTGTACTTAACCGTGGCTCTCCTCCCAGCACTCAGAGAAGATGGACCAGACAGAAATGCCCTACTGCCCAAAGGACACCCCCAAAGTGATACACCATATCACTGGGCTATGGTGGCTGGTAGGGCTGGTGTTGTCAGGTACCACATGACAATGGCAAATCAACAGTTCTTAACGGTGTATTCCCCCAGGGCCCAGTGCAGAGAAAGCAGACAAAAATGCTCTTTTGTCAGTCATACCCTAAAAGGGAGAGGTCTATTTGCATACCTTAAAAACTGCTGCCTCGGGGTCCAGGCTCTAATCAGCCTGCATCTAGGTGCTATATAATATCACTCCCACTGGGACACTGACAGATATCAGCCCACCTTCAACTACTGGGAGCCAAATCAAGATTGGGAAAGGTAGCTGTTTTATCTAATGCATAGAAACCAACACAGAGTCCAGGAAAATATGTTCTAAACAAAACAAGATAGATAAAACTCCACTAACACACCTTAAGGAGTTGAAAATAATGGTTTTAAAGATGTTTACCAAAGTCAGGAGAAAAATGCATGAACTTAGAACTTCGATACAGAGAACACATTAAGCTACAAAAAAGTCACAGTGCTGAATGTAATATATAAATGACCAGGATACCTGAAAAAGAGCTTTTGATAAAAAATGACATCATTTCATGGTAAGAGCCTTGGTCAGGACAGGCATAGAGGAACATCCTTGACAAACCCACAGCTAATATTATACTCACTGGAGGAAAATGTCTCACAGTTGAGACAAGACAGCCCATGCTCACTGCTCTTACTCAACATAGTACTGAAAGTCCTAGCTAGAATTTTACGCAACACAAAGAAACAACAGGGATCCACATAGGAAAGGAAGAAATAAAACTGCCAGTACTTAACAGATGATATGGTTCTGTATACAGAAAATCCCAAAGACTACACCAAAAGACATCATCAAAGAGGAGGGGTGGCAGAGAGCAATCAGTGTGGAGGTCTGAGGAGAATTCAGTAATTTTATAGGATATAAAATCAGAAGTCAGGTGCATTTCTATACATTAATAATAAAACATCTGAAAAAGAAAACTATCCCAATTCACCATAGCATCAAAAACAAAGTATTTGGAAATAACTTCAAGGAAGTAAAAGAGCGGTACAATGAACACTATAAGACTTTGCTGAAAGAAAGAAGACAAACATAGACATCCTGTGTTTATGGATTTGGAGAATATTAAAATGTCCATGCCACCCACTGCCATCTATGGATTCAGTGTATTCCCCAAAATACCAACAGCATTCTTTATAGAAATAGGAAAAAACAATTCTAAAATTTGTATGGACCCACAAAAGACCCAAAATTTCATCATAATCCTGGGGGAAAAGAGAACACTGCAGATACCAGGTTTTTTATTTTAGACTATACTACAAAGCTACAGTAATCAAAACAATATGGTACTGGCACAAAAATAGACACATAGACTAATGGAACAGAAGACAGCCCAGAAGGAAACCCCAAATATATATGGGTCAACTAATACTCAGTAAGATAGCCAAGCACACACGTTGGGGAAAGGATGGTATTCAGCAAATGGTCCTGGTAAAAAAAAAAAAAAAAAAAACACATGCAGGCAATGGGACTGGACTCCTATATTACACATAAAAATTAACTCAGAATAGATCACAGACTTTAATATGTGATATTATAAAATTCCTAGAAGATAAAGTAGGAAGAAGTTTCTTGACATTGGTCCTGGCAAGGATTTTTGGATACAACACCAAAAGCATAAACAACACAAGCAGAAATCAACAAATGGGACTGTGACAACTTTGAATGCTTCTGCACAGCCAAAGAAACAACTAAATGAAAAGGCAACCTACAGAATGGGGGGGCGGTGCGCAAGCAATATATATAGGATAAGGAGTTAATATCAAAAATATATAAAGAACTCATAAAAGTTTAAAAAATCAACTAAAGGGTGCCTGGGTGGCTCAGATGGTTGAGCGTCTGCCTTCGGCTCAGGTCATGATCCTGAGGTCCTGGGATCAAGTCCTGCCTCGGGCTCTCTGCTCCTTGGGGAGCCTGCTTCTCCTTCTGCCTCTCTCTTTCTCTGTGTCTCTCATGAATGAATAAAATCTTTGAAAAAAAAAACAACTAAAATTTGGGCAGAAAAACTAAATAGACATGTTTTCCAAGAAGACATCAAAATGGCTAATAGCTACATGAAGAGATGTTCAACATCGACAGTCATCAGGCAAATACAAATCAAAACCACACATTTCAGCTTTAAGGACATATACCTTAATGTATGTGAAAGTGAATGGATGGAAAAATACATTCCATGCAAATGGAAATCAAAAGAAAGCTGGGGTAGCTATACTTGGACACAATAGACTTCAAGACAAAAACTATAATAAGAGATAATCATTATACATTGATAAAGGGTTCAATCAAAAGTGGATATAACACTTTTTTTAAATATTTCTGCACCTGACACAGAGGCACTGAAATAGATACAACAGATATTAACAGACCTAATAGGAGAAGTAGGCAGCAATATAACAGTATTAATACTGGTAGGGTATTTCAGTTCCCCACTTTCATCAATGGATAGATCATCCAGACAGAAAATGAACAAGGAAACAGTGGAGTTAAATGACACATTAGACCAGATGGAGCTAAGTGACATTTACAGAACATTCTATCCAAAAGCAGATTACACTTTCTTCTGAAGTGGACATGGAACATCCTCCAGGATAGAACATATGTTAAAGACACTGAAGAAGCCTTAGTAAATTTGAGAAGGTTGAAGTCATATCAAGCATCTTTTCTGACCACAGTTGTATGAAACTAGACATCAACTATATGAAGAAAACTGGATAATTCACCAAATATGTGGAGATTAAAGAATATGCCACTGAACAACCAAGGGTCAAAGAAAAAAGCAAAAGACAAATTATAATATAAAAATATATTATGTATTAAAGACAAATTAGAGACAAATGAAGATGGAAATACACTGAACCAAAACTGGGAAGTAGCAAAGTAGTGCTAAGAAGAAAGTTTACAGGAATAAACACCTATATTAAGAATAGAGAATGATCTCAAATAGATTTATACAAGGATTAAGAGCAAACTAAGACCAATGCTAGAAGGCAGGAAATAACAAAGATCATGACAGAAACAAATGAAATAGAAACTAAAAAGACAATAGAAAAGATCAGTGGAACTAAGAGCTGGTTTTTTGAGAAGATAAAACGGACAAAACTTCAGATAGACTTACAAAAAAAGAGGTTTAAAATAAAAAAGAACTAGAAATGAAAGAAGAGACATCAAAATTGATACCACAGAAATATAAAGTATCCTAAGAGACTACTATAAAAATTACATAGCAAAAATTGGAAAATCTGGAAGAAATTGATGAATTCCTAAAAACATGTAGCCTATCCAGAATGATTCATAAAGAAATAGGAAATTTGAACATACCAGTTACTAGTAAGGCAACTGAATCAGATCTCAAAAACCTCCCAACAATCAAAAGCCCAGAACCAGACAGCTTCACTGGTGAATTCTACCAAACATTCAAAGAAGAATACCAGTCGCTCTCAAACTCTTCCAAAAAATAACAGAGGGAACACTTTCAAATTCATTTTACAAAGCCAGCCTTACCATACTATCAAAACCAGACAAGGACTCCACAAGATTAGAAAATTCCAAGCCAATTTCTTTGAGGAACCTAGATGTAAAAAAGACCTCAACAAAATGTTAGCAAACTGAATTCAACAATCCAAGACCATATTCCATGATCAAGTGGGATTTATCACAAGGATGCAAGGACAGTTCAACTTTGACAAATCAACCAATGTGATACACCCTCTGAACAAGGTGAAGGATAAAAATCATATGATCTCAATAAATGCAGAGACAGCACTTGCAAAATTTAACATCCATTTTGATAAAAACTCTTTTAACAAATTTGATATAAAAGTTATATACCTCAACACAATAAAGGCCCGCAACTAATACCATGAACGAGATAAGGATGTCTAGGAATAAATTTAACCAAGGAGGAAGAAGATGTGTACACTAAAAACTATAACATAAAATTGAAGACACAGATAAATAGGAAGATAATTCAGTGCTCATGAATTAGAAGTATTGTTAAAATGTTCATACCATCCAAAGCAATCTACAGTTTCACTGCAATGTGTATCAAAAATTCAGTGACATTTTTACTGAAATATAACAAAGAATTCTAAAATATGTATGAAACCACAAAACCCTAATAGCCAAAGCAGTCTTGAGAAACAGGAACAAAGCTGGAGCCATCACACTTTCTTGATTTCTAACTATATTATATAAATACAGTAATCAAATAGCGGTACTGGCACACACACACACAAAAAGACACACGGATCAATAGAACAAAATAGCCCAGAAGTAAACCCATGTATATATGTTCAATTCATTTATGACAAAGGAGCCAAGAACATACCATGGGGAAAGGACGGTCTCTTTGATACATACTACTGGGAACGGCCACACCCAAGAGAATAAAACTGGACCACTATCTTACACCATACACAAAAACCAACTGAAAATGGGTTAACTACTTGAGCTTAAGACCTGAAACAGTAAAACTCCCAGAAGAAAACCTAGGAAGTAAACTCGTTGACATTAGTTTTGGCAATGATTTTTTTTTTTTTAATTTTACACCAAAGGCAAAAATAAACATGGGACTACATCAAAGTTAAAAGCTTCTGACAGCAAGGGAGACCAATTGAAAGGCAATCCATGAAATGGGAGGAATTATTTGCAATTCATGTTGTGATAAGGGGCCAGTATCCCAAATATACAGAGGAATCCTACAACTCAGTATCAAAAGAAATCTGATTAATCAATGGACAGAAGATCTGAATAGAATTTTCCCAAAGCCATCTAGGTGGCCAAACAGGTAGAGGCATGCCTTGTTTTACCATACTTTGCTTTATTGCACTTTACAGATACTGCAGTTTTTTGTTTTTTGTTTTTTGTTTTTTTCAAATTGAAGGTTTGTGGCAACCCTGAATTAAGCAATTGTACTTGTGTCATTTTTTTTCAACAGCATTTGCTCACTTTTGTCTTTCTGTCACATTTTGGTAGTTTTCACAATACTTCAAACTTTTTCGCTATAATTGTATTTGTTAAGGTGATCTGTGATCTTTTATATTACCATTGTAAGTGCTTTGGGGCACCATAAAACACACCCATCTAAGACAACAAACTTAATTTGTGTGTTCTGAATGCTCTACAGACCAGCCATTTCCCCATCCCTTTTTCTCTCCTTGGGCCTTCCTATTCTCTGAGATGAAATGATAATTGAAATTAGGCCATTAAATAACCCTGCAGTGGCCTCTAAGTGTTCAAGTGAAAGGCAGAGTCACATGTCTCTCACCTTAAGTCAAAAGGTAGACATGATTCCGCTTAGTGAGGAAGGCATTTCAAAGGCCAACATAGGCTGAAAGCTAGGCCCCTTGCACCAAACATTTGGTCAAGGTGTGAATGCAAAGGGGAAGTCTTGAAGGAAATTAAAAGTGCTATTCCAGTGAGTACGCAAATGATAAGAAAGTCAAACAGCCTTACAGCTGACATGGAAAAAGTGTTAGTGGTCTGGATAGGAGATCAAACCAGCCACAACATTGCCTAAGCCAAAGCCTAATCCACAGCAAGGCCCTAACTCTCTCCATTTCTGTGAAAGCTGAGAGAGGTGAGGAAGCTGCAAAAGGAAAGTTTGAAGCCGGCAGAGGTTGGTTCATGAGATTAAAGCAGAGAAGCCAGCTGCAGAACAGAACAGTAGAAGGTGAAGCAGCAAGTTATCCAGATCTACTGAGGTGACCCATGACAGTGGCTACACTAGGCTACAGGTTTCTTTTTTTTAATTTTTTAATTTCCATTAATTACCGTATCATTATATTACTAGTTTCAGAGGTAGAGTTAAGTGATTCATCAGTTGCATATAATAACCGGTGCTCATTATATCACGTGCCCTCCTTAATGCCCATCACCCCGTTACCTTATCCCTCCACCCACCTCCCCTCCAGCAACCTCTTAACTGTAGGAAACAAACAGGGTTGCAGCAGGTTTTCAATGAATCAGCTATGATTCATCAATGAATCATCTCTAGCTATGAAAGAACTAGATGACACCTTTTTGCAATGAACGAGCCTTCCATTGCAAAAAGGTGTCATCTAGTTCTTTCATAGCTAGAGATGAGAAGTCACTACCCATCTTCAAAGGATAGACTATCTCTCTTGTTTGGGGCTAATGAGCTGGTGACTTTAAGTTGAAGTCAATGCTCATTGACCATTCTGAAAATCCCAGGGATTTTCAGTCTACTCTGCCTGTGCTCTATCAATGGAACAACAAAGCTTGGATGACAGCACATTACAACATGGTTTAGTGAACATTTGAAGCCTACTCTTGAGACCTACTACTGAGGGGGGCAGAAATTCCTTTCAAAATGTGACTGCTTATGGAGACTACACCTGGTTGATTCCAACCATCATGAATAACTGTGAGGGGTTCAAAACTGCAGTAGAGGAAGTAGCTGCAGATGGGGTGGAAATGGCAGGAGAACTAGAATTACAAGTGGAGCCTGAAGATGTGACTGACTCACTGCAATCTCACAATAAAACTTGAATGGATGAAGAGTTGCTTCTTCTGGAAGAGCAAAGAAAGTGGTTTCTGGAGATAGAATCTACTCCTGGTGAAGAAGCTGCGGATATTGTTGAAATGACAACAGAGGAGTTAAGATATTACCTAAACTTAGTCGATCAAGCAGTGACAGGGTTTGAGAGGATTGACAGATTGTTCTGAGAGTCAGTCAATGCAGCAAACTCATTGTCGTCTTACTTCAAGAGATGGCCACGGCCACCCTATCTGCAGCAACCACCACCCTGACCAGTCAGCAGCCATCAACAATCGAGGCCAGACCCTCAAACAAGAAAAAAAAGAAGAAAAAAAAAAAGACTCACTGAAAACCCAGATGATGGCTAGCATTTGTTATCACTACAGTATTTTTTAAATTATATACTTTTTTAGACATAATGCTATTATACACTTAAGAGACAACAGTATAGTATAAACGTAACTCTCATATGCACTGGGAAACCAAAACATTATTTTGACTTGCTTTATTGAGATATTCCCTTTATTGAATTATCTGCAACTGGAACTGAACCTGCAGTATATCCAAGGTATGTCTGTACATGAAGGAGGTTCAACATCCCTTAGCAGAGACATGCACATCAAAACTGCAAGGAGATATCACTTCACACCTTCTAGAATAGCTATTATCAAAAAGACAAGAGATAACCATTGCTGGCAAGGATGGGGAGAAAGGGAATCCTCTTGTGTTAATGGTGGAAATGTTAATTGGTACAACCACTATGAAAAACTGGTATGGGGGTTCCTCAAAAATTAAAAATACAACTACTGTATGAATTGGCAATTGTAGGTATTCATTTGAAGAAAATGAAAACACTAGAAAAGATATATGCACCCCTATGTTCATTGTAGCATTTTTTTTCAATAGCCAAAATATAGAAACAACCTAAGTGTCCGTCAACAGAGGAATGGGTAAAGTAGAAGTGGTATGTAGATAGATAGAAAGACTCCCAGCCATTTTTGACAACAGTGTTGGACCCTGAGGGCATTATGCTACATGAAACAAGCAAGACGAAGACAAATAGTGCATGACATCACTTATATATGGATTCTAATTTTTAAAAAGAATCAAACTCAAAGAAGCCAAGAGCAGAAAAGGAGTTGTCAGTAGCTAGCGGAGAGGTAGGGAGAGGTTGGCAAAAGGATACAAACTTTCAGCTATAATATGAGTAGTCTGGGGATCTAATAAAATCTGATTATATTTGATTATACTGTAGAACTGAAATCTGCCAAGAGAGTAAAACTTAAATATCCTCACCAATGGGGGGAAAATGATAAATATGTGGATAATGAACATGTTAATTATTGTGGGTGGGGTAACCTTTCACAACGTCTATCAAATCACCTAAATATATACTTTAAATATCTTACAATTTTGTCTATTAAAACTAAAAGTTAGAATTTTTAAAGCAAAATGAAAGAACACAAGCAAAAATCATTTCATATTAAATAGGATAAAATTATGAGTTATTAACAAATAAATGGAATTGAAAGCTATAGGACTAGATTAGATTAGAAAGTATAAATAAAAAGAGAGAAGTAACTTCTGGAAGTCTGTCATGTAGAGAGCAAGAAGAGAAGCAGGTTGAGGTAAAGTGAGTAAGATGAACCCAAAACAAGTTTGGAGGAAACCAGATGTGTTGGGCAAATATAAATGGGAAGATATTTTAAGGGGAGAATGTTGTACATTACCAAATGCTCCTGAAAAGTAAAATAAGATGAGGACCAAGAATGGATCATCATTTGATGCTACTCTTTAGATTTAGGAACTAGCTTTTGAAAAATAAACTTTTTCTTAATAGATTCTTTTGTTTCTTTCAGACTTCTCTTTAACAGAAGTGCTCTGCCTCAAAAATGCAGCTCAAGAAAGAAATTTTATTTATTTACTGGGTGGCAGGCACTGTATTAAACCCTGGTGAGGAAAACAAGCCAACGTTCTCTTCTCTGCAAGCTCAGAGTCTTTGGAAAATCATTCTGAACATTTTATTTACTTACATAACCTATTATTTTGATTATTGGACGATGAACCTTGGCATAGTGAATATTTTAAAAAGCCTCATATCTACGTCTACTTATTTTCCGAAACATCTTTAATGAAATTCAGTAATTGAAAGAAATCAAAGGTTGTAGAAAATGTTACAAAACACAGAACCTAGGAATAAAAGATAAAGGATAATTTTGCATTTAAAGGAACTTAATGAGCTACCATGAGACAATGGAGGGTCCAAATAGGTATATCAGTTGCTTATATTTCATGGTTCTGTATATCAAACAAATGTCTCTAATTGCTTAGCTTTCTATTTTGAATATGTTTTTAGAGTGACTTTTCATGTATGATTCAAATACATTATTCTTTCTTTTACTTTTGGTGAAGGTCCAGATGCTACATGTGCAGCGTGGTGTGTTCACCTTTGACTAGATATAAAGGATATGGAAAAGAGAGATCATTTCTCACATTGATTTTACCAGTACCAAACTTTGCCTTATTGAGCATAATTCTTGGGAATTATAAAACCTAAATTTTACATTTACTCCTTATTTCTATAAATATGTAGGAATATCTGGTACTGTGAAAGTTTTTTTATTCAGCAACTGGTATATTAGTCAAAACAGCATTTATTATTCAAGTATTTTCTTCCTTAACCGTCAGAATCTGCAACTCAAAATTTAAAGCATTCTTGAAATGGTACTAGGGAAATCACTTTATTCAAAATTGCTGAACTCTAAAATCTAGGGTAATGTAATTTATTTGGATTCCAATTAAAAGCATTTTATCAGGTGAGTTCAGAAGTGGACTAAACATGGGTGCTCTGAAAGATGGCTTACTAAGTATTTCTTCAGGATTTTTCTTTCTCCTTTTCTTACCAACAGGAGGATTATACCGACTGTGGTGGTGTTTCTGGATTGAATCCCTCCCTGTGGTCCATCATCGGAGTCCAGTTTGTACTACTTTGGCTTTTATCTGGCAGCAGACACTGCCAATTATGACCTTCTAAAACTCAATCTGCGTAATTAAACTCCAGACCCTGCCAAAACATGAGGCCTCAGTTGCGTTAAGATAGGGTCAACTGTGGAATGAGCTGAACATTAGCTGGGACCATACCATGGCTAAATCTAAGGCGCAGACGCATATGGCCCCCACTGGCTGCATGTCAGGGTCTCAGATCCTTAAACTTGTGTGAATGCTGCATCATCTATGTATAACATCAAAGCAAAATTCTATACATGCTCTATTGGAAAATTGGAGTTTGTTGTTTGCGTTGTTGGTGATTATATGTAAAAGGGCTCCCCACACTGTTTATGAATCATACAAATTGTCTTGACCTTGACCTGGAATTTTGACTTGCTGCAATTCTTGTTCTTTTACCAAGAAAATCTCTAGAGGAAAAAAAAATGAGTTATTTTTGCCTTCATGTATTCTTCTGTTAAAAATTATTTCCTGCTTTGAGTAGTTATTATTGAAAAACAAAATAGAGAGAAAGAGATTGATGTAATCTGTTGAAATAGAAATAATGGCTAACTTTCTATGGAAAGAAATTTGCCATAAATAAAATGCCTTATGAAGAATGGCTTCTCTGCCAAAATAGGAACACAAATGACGACCAATTAAGTTTTGCTGGGGTAATGAATCGGTGTTTGAAAACAATAACTAAGAAACTATTAAACTAAAGGTGCTTGAAGATGCAATTTGAACATCTGACATGTTTCCTCATAAATGTAAGCCCTGAATCAGTGCTTCGATGTAATGTTTCTTTTTGTTCACAGTAAAGTTATGTAGTGCTAGCCAGATATTTCAAAATGCTCTTAAGAGAAGCTTGTTGGGGGGGAGGGGAAAACGTTTTTTCTTGTGATAAATGAACTTTGGTTACCAAGGGTATTTTGCATGATGCTGCCGCTATTTTAACTTTCGGTTTGTTTTTCTCTTACTGTAGAGTATAGTCCTTTGAAAAGTTAACCGAGTGACATTATTGTTATGTAAGACTCTGAACCTTGCAGTGTAATGCACCTAAGTCACCCTTAAAAATGTCGTTTAATTACTCTGAATATACTGTGCAATGTCAATGCCGAATGACTGGCGTAGGTAAATGGTGAAATGGGCTAACGGATTTTATACAGACTCGTGCTTTTGCCTGAAAACCTATGTACAGATATTGTAAGTACATAAATCAGATTTGACACATTTATTTTTTGAAGAGTCCATATACGTTCTCGATGAAGATTCACACTAGGTTTCCTCTTTGTTCGTTTGAATAGTAGCACATACACTCCAGACGTTTCTGCTGCTGCTGCTTTTCTCCCTCCATTGTAAAGGGTATATGATCACTTGACCAAAATTTCCATGCAGTTTGACGAGGGTTTTATAATAATCTGAACAAATAGGAAACCTTGAATCTGTATGTATGCACATGAACACTTGATTGTGAATAATCAGAATTGTTTTTATACAGCCTCATTGGTGAAAATGATTAGTGTAGTAAATGGGATATTTCATTATAGACTAATATGCTAGATTATTATTTATGCTTTTAAAAATAATTTGCAGGAGTCAACAGTGTTTGAAGAAAGGGTAAAAACTATGGATGTGTAATTCTAGTTCAAGTGAGTAATTCTGCCGAAGGCTGGAAGTATACAGATATTTTTTATGGCGAAATGCCTTTTTATTTTGAACATACCAAGTATTGGTGTGTGTATATGCTGGACATTTTCTTATACATCCTTTTTAAGTCAATATCTTGCTAACATTATCCAGCATGCTTTATTATGCTCCGCATATCAAAGACGTAACCACGTCTTTGGCGTAGTTTAAAAGACATTTGTTTTGTTTTCAGCTTTGCACACATTTGTAACTCCCTCCCACCACCCATATGCCCTAGGAACCATTTGTGTATATTTCCTTATTTAAACTATTTTTTATTTAAAAACGGGGGTGGGTGGGAGTGGAATCATTTTGCCAGCTATTGTGCTAAGAGTTGACATCAGTTACCATTTCTAACACATTGTTGTGATTTTGTAGTCTCATTTGTACCTGGTATTGACATTTTAGAAAACACCAAAGTGATTAAATATATATATATATATATATACACACACACACACACACACACACAGAACTTCTCACTCTAGTGACACTATGTTTAAATCATGTTGTTTGTTGATTACATATTTAAACCTTACTGTTACCTTTTGCTAGACTATTTTAAATCATGAGAGTGTTGGGAAGGGGAAATCAAAATATAAAATTATGTTAGTTCGTGTGTATATATGACGCACATTAAAACAACTGAATTGCTTCCAGCATACAACAAACTACCTTAAAATTATCTTTAAAATCTATTAAATATATTTTTGTGGCTAATGTCACTGAAATAGTATGTTTTCATCAACTATGTTACTGTTGCATTAATCACAGTTAAACTCGGCGTCTCTTGGCAGGGTCCTGTTGATTCCATTTGCCATCAAAATATATTTACATGCACGAGTCTTGCTATGATCCTTGATTTTCTGTTATAAAATAAACCTATACTATGAGAACCATGTACTTGGTAATAAATTGGGTAAGAACGTGCTTTCTGACTAAAAATTGTTCTCCTGCCTAATACTAGTCTTCATACTCTTAGCATTTTTTCAAAGACAGTAACATTCATTCCCATCAAATTGTTGAGTTTAATTTAGGATTTTTCTGTGAGTTCTAATTCTTGACAAGACCTGAAATTATAGCCTGTTATAAATATTGATTTTCAAAGACTAAGCGATCGAGAGAAAAAAGCTTTTAAATGCTTTGGCTTCTTTCATTTTTGCTCTACTCATCCAGTTTAATGTAGTTTGTCACCAAAACGAAATCAAAGTAAGTCTTACATTGGTGTTGAGTAACAGGAATGACTTTTACATTAATGATTTCTTTACATTTTCTTCATTTGAACAACCAGCATTACTGCCAAACACCAATCGTGGTCCATATTTGTAACAGGTTTTTAACATGACATAGTTAGCAAGTTTGATTGAAGAGATTTTTAGGTCCTGGGCCTATAAGATTTTAGTATGATCTTTTTTCATGTTTCTAATGCTTGAGGCATTATTGCTTTACTTGGGAAAAAAAGAACACAAAACAAAACAGTGTTGCTGCCATTTGTAAGTTTTCCTAGGATATTCCTTTTATTAACTTTAAAACTGGCCTTACTGGGTTCAAATAGGCAGTATCCCTTTTAAGTGACCTTTGCAACCCAAGTGTTACTTGCTTATTTGATGCTCTCTTCTATTTTAAGTCTTATTTAAATCTTTCTCTCCACCAAAGCTTAAATTCTATGTCTTAATTTAAAACTCTGAACGATTCCATTAATCGTCAGTTAACATTAAAATATCTAGAGGTAGACAGTTTGACCTTGTGAAACAAAGTGAGCGCTGTGATTTTTTCAAGTGTAGAATAGAACGATGATTTCACTTGCCCCCAACTTAAAATATTTTATTACTATGTAGAACTTGTGTTGTCCCATTAGCAGAATGTTAATATTGCTAATATTCCATGTATATTTCTGTAAAGAGCAAATCAGTACAACAGATGTATCAAGTGTTGAATAAATTCCAGAATTTCAAAGGCTCAGACAACCCTTAGCAAGAGTTTCCTCTACCTTATTTCTAGTTCATGTAATTAACTCAAAGAAATTCCACTGAGACTAATGGGATACTGTCTTGTATAGATGCCAGTTGAGTTTACAGTGTGACCTGACAAAGCTGTCTTTTTTGTTGTGCCGTATGATTGTTGGATCATGCTTTTTAGGGATACTTTTATTGAAATGCTCAGTGTGCATCCATGCAAAAGGCCAATTGGCTTTGTGAACAAAAGATCTTTTCTCCCCTTTATTATGTTCTCTTGACACTTTTGTGGAAATTAACTAGCCTGATAAAAGAAGTTTTGTAAAAATTTGTATAATACTGTTATAAAAATATTTATAATCCCAGAAAATGTTGTGTTAAATCTTGTGCAAAAACAGTATATTCAGAATAAAAGTTTATCATTTAAAGTCACCAGTTTGGATTATTTAATTGCATAAAATCCAGTTGAAAGAGACAGAAGTTATTGTCATAAATATCTTTTACTCAATCCTTCCTGTGGAGACCGTCATTCAAGGTAGTGAAATAAAACTTGGGATTAGGAAAGTGCTTTTGCGATTACAACCCTCAACTCACAAACAAATGCGCTTGCAACTCCTTTTCTAGTCTCACCCTTTGCATATGGTTTTTGCCGTCAAGGCATTTAGGAAGTTACTAATTCAGACTTTGGGCTTCTGTTAAAAAAAAAAAAAAAAATCCCCAGCAGAAATAATGTTTCCACGTTCCTTTAAAACCTTGGGAAAATAGTTTGAAAGAGACAAAGTTAGAATATTTAAAATGTTAGTGTATATCTTTTATACATCTGACTTTTTAAATATTTCTCCTAGCTACATTATAGCAATCAGCAGCTGAAAAAGGGAGGTCTAGTGTAAAGAATTAAGGTGGGGGCAGGGGGAAACCTGTTAGCTTTCTTTTACATTTATATCAGCTTGTAATCTGCCCTCCTATGCTCACCCAATAAATACATTAATGAGCCTGATACTGTGTGGAATCTAGTGTAATGTAGGCCTGCTTTTCTTTCTGGAGACTCTCCTAAGAGAACACAAATTGCTACACATGGGAGGAAGGCATTATGTCGGAGGAAGGCACCACCGATGGTGATTACTGGAAGAGCCGACCTCCAGTTTCTGATCAAGGCATTTTAACAGGAGAAAGCCTACATAAAAGTGTAAGGTGGATAACATTTGTTTTTTAAAACATCTGGCTTCATTTTGTACCAATTTATCTCCTCAATCCTTTCACTCCCCAGACACCCTCATTTCCTCTATCAATCATCTTGAACCCATCTCCACCTCTTCCCTTGGGACCTTGCTTCATCAATTCTCCGTCCTCAAGCGTATTCCGTCTCCCCTTTCTGCAGGCTTACTTCTTTCTGCCTTGCAAACACGTTGAGAACACCCCCATTTAAAACAAAAATTAAACATCCACTGTTGCCTCTTATCCCTATTACTTCTCAGAGTTGTAAACCTAGGATTAAAATAGTCCTTTGCACATTCACAGTCTCTTCTGAAAGTCAACTCAACTGGGACTCCATACTCAAGGGGGCCTTAGATTTTTACATCTGAAAGGCTTATTATCTCTGACCTTTAGTTTTGGGCTACTACCACTGGAAAATTTTAGTTACTGGTATGAGGTCCTAATAAATTCAAGGTATTGGGCATTTCTTTTGTTTATAATCAATTAATTAATATAATGTGTTACTAGTTTCAGAGGTAAAGGTCAGTGATTCATCAGTTGCATATAACACCCACTGCTCATTACATCATGTGCCCTCCTTAATGCCCATCACCCAGTTACCCCATCCCCCATCCCCCTCACCCTCCTCCGTCAATTTCTTAATGCTCAGAGGCTTTGTTTCTTAAAGTGGAGTTATTCACAGAGCCCCTACATCATTTTCTATAAATTGGTATACAATCAACAATGCTGTCTATTTAATGTTTTTTTAATGGACCCCACTTTTTAATTTTTTTAAGATTTTATTTATTTGAGAGAGAGAGAGAATGAGCAGGGAGAGGGGCAGAGGGAGATGGGGAAACAGACTCCCCGCTGAGCAAAGAGCCCGATGTGGGGCTTGATCCCAGGACCCTGGGATCATGACCTGAACCTAAGGCAGACGCTTACCCGACTGAGTCACCCAGATGCCCCATGGACCCTACCTTTTTTAAATAAATATATTTAAGAAGGAAATTAACTATCACTGCCATAATTGGGAAACTAATATAATTTGCTACAATTAGTAGTTAAGGCCACAGGTTCCTATTATAATGAAAAGAAATCCATAAAAAGCACATACCACTGTCAAATGTGCTAAATTTAACATAACACATCTTCAACACATTTATTGAAATGATAGATTAGGTAGTTTTTGTATTCCTATCACTAATGTTTTAAAGTGTGAACCTAGACTCAAACATCTGACTATAAATTTCAATTATTAATACATTAAAAAATACAGGGTTGCCATGAGAACTAAATGATACATAATTAACGTAAATGACTTAGCATAAGGCCCAGCACTGCGTGAGCACTCAACAATGCCATCCATTAGTATTACGAGTTATCACAATCATCTTCCTGATGATCATAGTCATCATTTTGGGCTGGAGCTTTTAAGACCCTAATTATCTTCCTGATTTGCCATTTGAAACTTTACTCATTTTTCAACTGAAGTGTTAGAAATAGAACCTGACATAGATTAAAATAACAAAAATAGTCCCTTCCCTTATAGAACTACTACTGGCTGGGAATATTGAAAATTTACTAAGCACTGACAATAGCATGAGGAAAGTGCTAGGATATAAGAAATAAATAGCACTATGGGAACTGACAATAGAATAACCTGGCGAGAAGGAGCTGGCCAGAGAAGTCTGCCATGATTTCAAGCCGAGGCAAGGCAGTCGCAGTGCTGGGACAAAGAGAGCGAAGTGTGTGAACGCTGAGAAGTGCATTCAAGGCACTGGAAGGTGCTGAGTATTGACGCTCAGGCTGGCTTACCGTGTAGGTGATGAGTCTGCAGAGACAAAGGGCCAGAGATTGGAGTCCTCTCTAGAACACATGGCGGCGGGATGGGAGCTGGGGGGTGTTAGGCATTTGGAAGCTGCTGCCAACTTTTAAGCAGAGAACAGTTTGATCAGATTTGCATTTCAGGAAACCCACTCTGGATGAAATGTGGGTTAGCGGTAGAAGAACGTCTATAGAAAGGAGACCAGTTGAGACTATTGTCAAGATGAGAAATTTGTTGATTGACACAGCAGGCTCGATGGAGAAAAGTGGCCCGATTTTAGCAATATTTAGAAGGGAAAAGGGAGAGAACTTCATGATTCACCTGTTGATGATTCACTGTTGGACAAAATTTAGAATGCTCCCAGTGTTCCGAAGTTTAATTGTGGTGAGTTGTGCAATCCCCCAAGGTAGGGAACATCGGAGGGTCCTAGGGGCAGGGATGAGATAGGCAGGACAAGTCCAGAGGAGCAATTGAGAACCTGAACTTCAGAGCAATGAGACCGAATTCATTGTAAATGAGCTTCTGTACAGGGCTGATGATACAAGGAAAAAATAGGGTCTCTGCCACCCAACAATATATACACCAGGATAATGATTCTCAACACGAAATCATTTAAAACTCTTATTGGAGGTATTCCTGGTCTGTTTTGCTTTGGCTTAAACACTGATTGATACCCAGAACCTACTCTAATTCAGAATCTCAGGTGTTTCCACTGTGCAGCCAGAATTACACTGCTGGGGGCAAGTTAGACTACAGTTGTGACAGTTCTGATGAAGGTAATTTCTGAATTCTACTTTATGAAACCCTATTTAGATGCAAGTTATTTGTTCCATTTTAAATAATCCCCCTTTTTTGAACATGTGTTTTGAAACACACCTATGATCTTAGCTAAACTGCAGTATTTGTGAGGACTGTACTTTTTTTTTTTAAGATTTCTTATTTGAGAAAGAGGGAGAGAGCACGTGCACACGAGTAGGGGGAGGGGCAGAGGGAGAAGCCGACTCCCTGCTGAGCAGGGAGCCTGACGTGGGGCTCGATCTGGGATTCTGAGATCATGACCTGAGCGGAAGGTAGGTGCTTAATCGACTAAAACACCCAGGTGTCCCAAACACTGTACTTCTTAATGTTTGATTTTTTTCTCTTTGGATCCAGGTTATATAGCTGTACCTAGGATATCAATAAAGTTCTCATCAATTGTGATTGATAATCAGGATCCATGATTAGAACAATTCCTACTATAGGAGATTCTATTCCCTTTTAAGTCACATTAATGATATCAAATGTTTTGTACAGTTGAACTGCAGATTTTGTATACATAGTATTAGAGAACTTTGCTGATCAGGCTCATTCTTATGGCAAATGATACTGCAAGTTAGAAAAAAAAAGAAATTATATTACTTGACAATCCAGTTGCTGTACATATTTTATTTAATAATGGCTATTCCTTAATAAAGAGCTAATCAAGCCTTTATTTTTTTAAAAAATTTTTTTATTTGACACAGAGAGAGATAGCACAAGTGCGGGGGGGAGTGGCAGGCAGAGGGAGAGGGAGAATCAGGTTTCACGCGGAGCAGGGAGCCCGATGTGGGGCTTGATCCCAGGACCCTGGGATCATGACCTGAGCCGAAGGCAGACGCTTAACCATCTGAGCCACCCAGGGGCCCTAATCAAGCCTTTAAAAACTCCCTTAAATGAGGAGTATTTCTGATTGATTTCAGACTGCCTACTCATCTTAATCCACAGAATTTCAAAAAAATCTGACTGAGGCAAGGGGCCATGTGATACATGGTAGAGAGTCCAGGCAGCAGACTGCCTGGGTCCACATCCCAGCTTCCCAGTTTGGGCATATTTTGTCATCTCTTTCTCTTCCATCAGTGTAATTTACACTACTGACTCCGCAAATATTGGTATATAAACACAATGATAATAGTTACTATCTAATAGTTGCTCATGCCTCTGTTTCTTATCTGAGAAACTCAGTAAGTCTGATGCTGATGATTTCAACTTTAGAAAAATTTGGCATCAACTGAGGGTTGCTGGAGTGGAAGGAGGTGGGTGGGGGATGGGCTAAATGGGTGATGGGGATTAAGGAGGGCACTTGCTGTGATGTGTTGTGATGAGTGTTATATGTAAATGATGAACCACTAAATTCTCTTGAAACTAATACTATACTATATGTTAACTAGAATTTTAAAAAAACCTGAAAACATCAAAAAACAAAGTAAAATAAACAAGAACAACTTGGTATCAAGAGGATTCCTAGGTTGTGAAGAATATTGCCAGAACTTCAAATTAGTTATTCTTCTAGGCACTAGGGTTACAATGATGACAATGATGAGAAATACAGACCCAACACAAGCTGTAGGAGGGCATAGGGAGAGTATTCATCCAAAAAAAAAAATCATGTAAATAAACATATTACTAACTCTAAAAAAACACTTTGCAATAAAGATCTTGGTAATTAAGAAGTGATGGCAAGGGGAGAACAGAGCCTGATGGAAACTGCACTGGGTTTAAATGGAAGATCGAAACTGCCCTCAGTGTATTCATCCAAATCTCAGAAAAAATTAGACAAACCAATATCCCTGATATAGGTGCAAAAATTCCTAAAATAAGTATTAGTAAACTGAATGTAAGATGTTAAAGGGACTATACACCATGACCAAGTGGGATTTATTCCTGGGAATCAAGGACACTTCAACATACACAAGTCAATAAATGTAACACATTACATTAATACAATGAAAGATAAAACTCATATGCTCATCTCAATAGATGCTGAAAAAGCATTTGGCAAAATGCAATACATTCCGTGATAAAAAACTTGATGTATTGGGTATAGAAAGAATATATGTCAACATTATAAAGGCCATAAATTACAAATCCACAGCTAACATTATACTGGATGGAGAAAAATTGAAAGCTTTTATTCTAAGATCAGGAACAAAACTGCCCACTATCACCATAGTACTGGAAATTCTAGCTAGAATAATTATGCAAGAAAAAGAAATAGAAGGTATCAAAATTGGAAAGGAAGAGGTCCATATGATTTTAGTAAAGTTGTAGTATATAAAATTAACATTCAGAATTGGTTGCATGGCTCTACACTGAAATGAAACATGTGAAAGTGAAATAAACTATTCCATTCATAAAAGCATCAAAAATACCTAGGAAAAACCTTCACCAAGGAAGTGACAGAACTGTATAACAAAAACCAAGACTCTGCTGAAAGAAATCAAAGAAGACACAAACAAATGGGAAGACATACTGTGCCCATGGATTAAAAGAATATTGTTAAAATTTCCATAGTACCCAAAGCCATCTATAGATTCAACACAATCCCTATCAAAATAACAATGGAATTCTTCACATAAATAGAAAAACAATGCAAACTTTATATAAAACCACCAAAGACCCCACGTAGCCAAAACAATCCTGAGGAAAAGAATATGGCTAGAGATATCACCCTAATTTCAGACTCAATTATAAATCTACAATAAAAAAATAGTATGGAGGGGTGCCTGGGTAGTTCAGTCTGTTAAGCAGTCAACTCTTCATTTCAGCCCAGGTCATAATCTCAGGGGCCTGGGATCAAGCTCCAGGTCAGGCTACATGCTCAGCAGGGAGTCTGTCTAGGATTCTCTCTCCCTGTCCCTCCACCCTTCCCCCTGCTCATGCATGCATACTTTCTCACTTTAAAATAAATAAATCTAAAGGAAAAAAAAGTATAGTACTGGTACAAAAATAGACACATGGACAACAGAAAATAGGGAACCCAGAACTAAACCCACACAGGTACAGTCAACTAATATTCAGCAAGGGAGCCAAGAACACCCAATGTGGAAATGATAGTCTCTTCAAAAAATGGTTTGGGAAAAACTGAACAAATACATGCAGAATAATAAAATTAGACACCTATCTTACACCACCCACAAAAATTAACTTGAAATCGATTAAAAACTTAAACATAACACCTGGTACCATAAAACCTTTTGAAGAAAACTTAGGAAAGAGACTCCTCACCATTGGTCTCAGCAATGATTTGTTGTATATAACAATAAGAGCGCAAACAAAAGCAAAAATGAACAAATGAAACTATATCAAACGTAAAACCTTTTGCATGGCAGAAGAAACAATAAAATGAAGTCAACCTACTGAATGGGAGAAAAGTTTTGTAAATCCTTTATCAGATAGGGGCTTGATATCCAAAATATATAAAGAACTCATACAACTCAACAGCAAGCAAGGAAGCAATAAATAAATAAATAAATAAATAAACAAATAAATAAATAAGTTTTTAAAATCTGATTTTAAAATGGGCAGAGGAACTAAACAGTTTTCCAAAGAAGACATCCAAATGGCCAGCAGGTACATGAAAAGATGCTCAAATCACTTATCACTGAGGAAATGAATATCAAAACCACAATGAGATAACTCACACTTTTTCAAATGGCTATTATCAAGAAGCAGGAGAGAAGTGTTGGCAAAGATGTGGAGAAGAGGGAACCCTCATGCACTGTTAAGCGGAATGTAAATTGGTGCAGCCACTATGGAAAACAATACAGAGGTTCCCCAAAATATTAAAAATAGATCTCCCATATGATCCAGCAATTCCATTTCTGGTATATACCCGAAGGAAACAAAGACAGGATATTTAGAGATATATGCACACCCATGTTTCCTGCAACATTATTCATAATATCCAAGATATGGAAAAAACCTAAGTGTCCTTCAGTGGGTGAATAAAGATGTGTTACATACAGCTGACCCTTGAATAACATGGATTGGAACTACGCAAGTCTACTTAAAAGTCAGTTTTTTTATAGAAATACAATGTAATACTATAAATATCTTTTTCTCTTCATTATGATTATTTTAACTTTTTTCTCTAGTTTACTTTATTCTAGGAATACAGTATGTAATACATATAATATACAAAATATGTGTTGACTGTTATTGGTTAGGCTTGGTGGTTTCCAATAGGCTATTCTGGGGAGTCAAAATTTATACACAGATTTTCAGCTGCTTGGGGTTTAGCACCCCCATGCCCACATTATTCAAGGGTCAGATGTATATACAATGGAATAGTATTCCACTGTGAGAAAAAAGGACATCCTGCCATTTGTGACAACATGGATAAATGCTAAGTGAGAGAAGTCAGACAGAGAAAGACAAGTATTATAGGATATCATTTATATCAAACCTCAAAAAAGTCATTAACGGTGTTATCAATGGTCCTTGCTCAAACCAAGATGGCACAAGAATCTCAAGGCCACAAGCTCCCCAGTCAGTTCTCAATAAAAGACTGCCACTAAAAGCCCTCAGTGACAATCCATTTGGGACCCTTCTCACTCTAGAGAGCTTTCTCTTTCCTTTCTGTTCTCACCTTCACTTAACAAACTTTCACTTCACTTCACTTCAAAAAAAAAAAAAAAGAATATCACTTACATGTGGAATCTAAAAATGCAAAACTTACAAAAACAGAAAATAAAATGGTGGTTACAGGAGATGGGGGTGGGGAGATAAGACAGATGTTTTTTAAGAGTACAAACCTTTAGCAAGTAGCAAGTAACTTCTAAAGATGAATGTACAAGATAGTGAATATAAGCAATACTGTATTATGATCATGAAAATTCCTACAAGACTAGAACTTTATTCCAACAACTGAAAAGATAATTATGCAATGTGATAGAGGTACTAATCATTGATACAATGGCAATCATATTATAATATATAAATGTATCAAATTAACATGCTGTACACCTTAAATTTACACAATGTTATATGTCAAATGTATTTCAAATTTAAAAAGAGAATAAAAAATTAGACATCTGGAGCACTGTAGACATTGATGTAATGGTGAGGCAGATGGTGACGTTATTAGTTCTAGGAGAAACTGACTTCAGCTAACAGCGTGGGTGGTGCAAGAAGGAACCCTATTGCATTGATGGGCACATAGACAAGTTCCTCCCAAGAAAAATGAATCCCCTATGTTTTTCTTTTTTTTCCCTTTTATTGTAAATCTTCTTGAATTTGGTCTGTGCTTAATTATCACTTGATATACTACCATTTTTAGTTTGAGTTTCATTTCAGTTCCAATCTTCTGAAATTTCATCTCCACCTCTCCTCTAAAACTGCTTTTGATGATAGTTCAATCTCCGTGTGTTGGAGTTGGAATATGGAGGCTCCTCAAAAAGTTGAAAATAGAGCTACCATACGATCCAGCAATTGCACTACTGGGTATTTACCCCAAAGATACAAATGTAGGGATCCGAAGGGGTACGTGCACTCCAATGTTTATAGCAGCAATGTCCACAATAGCCAAACTGTGGAAAGAGTCAAGATGGCCATCGACAGATGAATGGATAAAGAAGAGGTGGTATATATACACAATGGAATATTATGCAGCCATTAAAAGGAATGAGATCTTGCCATTTGCAACAACGTGGATGGAACTGGAGGGTGTTATGCTGAGTGAAATAAGTCAATCAGAGAAAGACATGTATCATATGACCTCACTGATATGAGGAATTCTTAATCTCAGGAAACAAACTAAGGGTTGCTGGAGTGGTGGGGGTGGGAGGGATGGGGTGGCTGGGTGATAGACATTGGGGAGGGTATGTGCTATGGTGAGCGCTGTGAATTGTGCAAGACTGTTGAATCACAGATCTGTACCTCTGAAACAAATAATGCAATATATGTTAAGAAAAAAAAAAGAGGAAGATAGCAGGAGGGGAAGAATGAAGGGAAGTAAATCAGAGGGGGAGACGAACCATGAGAGACGATGGACTCTGAAAAACAGAGGGTTCTAGAGGGGAGGTGGGTGGGGTGATGGGTTAGCCTGGTGATGGGTATTAAAGAGGGCACGTTCTGCGTGGAGCACTGGGTGTTATGCACAAACAATGAATCATGGAACACTACATCACAAACTAATGATGTAATGTATGGTGATTAACATAACAATAAAAAATTTATAGGAAAAAAAATCTTCTACCTTCTTAAAACTCAAGACCTCTTCAGGTTCCAGGGCTCCACTGTGTTTCTGTTCACTTTCTTCCTCTTTCTATTCTTTCTCAAGACCTTCCAACTCACCTGTCCCATAAGTATTGATATTTCTAGAGTTTCATCTTTAGTTCTATACTTATCTCACTTTCAAACTTTTACTATTCCGACTTCATTAAAAACGTGTCTTTGTAATATTCTATGTGGTCCAAATTTCCAATTGCCACTGGATACGCATTCCTAGATGTCTTAAATACATGCCAAGAAATTAACTTATTTCTCAATATATGCCCCTCCTTTTTGATTCTGCATTTTTAAAGTCCTGGTCAGAGAGCCCTAGTCACCTAAACTAGAATCTTCAGTGTCAAATTATCCAATTCTGACAAGCCTGCCTACTTCTTAAATATCTCTTTCTTCTCTACAATTCCTCATGCCCAGTGCTACATTTTTTGCTTTCATCAAATCTTCCCCAATTTAAGTGGCTCCCAACTGGTTTCCCCATTTTGAGGTTTTTTTTTCTACTTTAATCAATATCCCATGCTACTTTATTTTTATTAAACTTACCTCTTATGATATCTTTCCCATTTATTAACATTCAGTGGCTCTGCATGGTTTATTAAATAAAATATAAGGGACCCCTAAGTGGCTCAGTCAGTTAAGCATCTGGGATCAAGTCCAGCATCGGGCTCCTTGCTCAGCAGGGAGCCTGCTTCTCCCTCTGCCTGCCACTCACCCTGCTTATGTTTCTCTCTTTCTCTCTCTCTGATAAATAATAATAAATCAAATCTTTAAAAATAAATAATAACTTATAAACATATAAATGCCTCAGGAGGAGAATATGATACCAATTACCAACTGACCTCTGCCTAAATCTAATCTTTTATTCTCCTCCCCTTTCCATCCCAACACAAAAAATTATAATTTTACTTTAAGCTTAACCAAAGAAACTATAGTTCTTCAAATATAACATGTTAATTTGTTTCAGTGCCCATACACATGATTCCTACAACTCCTCCTAACCTCTCTTATTAGTTACTTATCCTTCAACACCCAGTTCAAAATGCCACTTCTGTGGAGCATTCTACGATGTTCTAAAGCACAATTATATTTCCATCTATATATTGCCATAGTATGTGGAATATATTTCTATTACAATCTATAAAAATGTGTTGTGTTTCTAACAAAAAAGCAAAATGTAGACTTTAGAATTTATAAACCCTGTTTTCAATTTTAACTTTGATTTTTTACTTGTGTGATCTTAGGCGATTTACTTAACATCACAGGATATCAGTATCTACAAATGTAAATTACAGCAACATTCCCTTTGCAATATTTGGAACAACTATTAATGGTGTAGTACTGGTGGAATATTGGAATTTGTTAAATAGTAACAACTTTCAGCACATGGAACATTTTCCAGGATAGATCACATGTTAGGCCACAAATCAAGTCTCAATAAATTTAAGAAGACTGAAATCTTATCAAGCATCTTTTCTCACCACTATGAAAATAGAAATCAACTACAAGAAAAAGTCTGGAAAGAACACAAACACATGAGGGGTAAACACCATGCTATTAAACTGCAAATGGGTCAATCAAGGAATCAAAAAGGAAATCAATATATACACGGAGACAATTGAAAATAAAAACACAACAGTCCAAAATCTTTGGGACACAGTGAAAGCAGTTCTAGGAGGGAAGCTTAAAGCAATACAGGCCTGTCTCAAGAAACAAGAAAAATCTCAAACATAAGACCTAACCTTACACTTAAAGAAGCTGGAACAAGAAGAACAAAACCCAAAATTAGTAGAAGAAAGGAAATAAAGATAAGAGAATTAAAATGAAAGAGAGAATAAAAGAATAGATCAATAAAACAGCTGATTCTTTAAAAAAAAAATTGATAAATCTTCAGCTAGCCCCATCAAGAAAAGAGAGGACACAAAATCAGAAGTAAAGGAGGAGAAAAAACCAACATCACAGAAAAAAATAAACAAAAATTATAAGAGAATATTATGAAAAATTATATGCCAACAAATGGGAGAACCTAGAAGAAATGGATAAATTCCTAGAAACATACAATTGCCCAGAACCGAATCAGGAAGATTTACAAATCAGACGAACAGATGAAATTAAATCAGGAATTAAAAAACTCCCAACAAATGAAAGTGCGTGATCAGATGCCTTCACAGGTGAATTCTACCAAACATTTAAGGAAAAGATAATACCTATTCTTTTCAAACTATCCCAAAAAATCAAATAGGAAATTTTCCAACTTCATTCTATTAGGCCAGCATACCCAGATACCATCACCAGACAGACACTTATAAAAAATTCAACAAAATTAAAAAATTAAAAAAAAAGAAAACTACAGTCCAGTATCTCTGAACACAGATGCAAAAATTCTCAAAAAAAATATTAGCAAACCCAATTCAACAATGTATGAAAAAGCTCATTCAACATGATTAAATTGTGCTTATTCTAGGGTTACAAGAATGCTTCAATAGTCACAAATCAATGTGATATATCACATTAAAAAATAGGAAGGATAAAAACTGTATGATCATATCAATACATGCATGAAAAGCATTTTACAAAATACAACACGCATTCATGATAAAAACACTCAACAAAGTGGGTTTAGAGGGAATATATCTCAACATAATGAAGACTATATATCAAAAATCCACAGCTAACATACTTGATGGTTCTAAAACAATTTTTCCCGTAAGGTCAGGAACAAGACAAGAATGACCACTCTCAACTCTTTTATTCAACATGGTATTGGAAGTCCTAGCCACAGCAATCAGACAAGAAATAAAAGGCATCCAAATTGGTAAGAAAGAAATAAAACTGTCATTATTTGCAGATGGCATGGTATTATGTATAGCAACCCTAACAGTTCCACCAAAATGTTATTAGAAGTAATAAATGAATTCAGTAAAGTTTCAGGATAAAAAACTGATATACAGAAATCTGTTGTTTCTATACACTAATAACAAAGTAGAAGAGAAATTAAGAAAACAGCTCCATTTCTATTTGCACCAAAAAGAATAAAGTACCTGGAAATAAATTTAACCAACTAGGTCAAAGACCTTATTCCAAACTACAAGACACTGATAAAAGAAATTGAAGATGACACAAACAAATGGAAAGATATACCATGCTCATGGATTGGAAGAATTGGTATCATTAAAATGTCCATACTACCTGAAGCAATCTATAGATTCAGTGTGATCCCTATCACAGTAACAATAGCATTTTTTGAAGAACTATAACAAATCATTCTAAAATTTGTATGGAACCACAAAAAACTTCAAATAACCAAAGCAATCTTGAAAAAGAAGAACAAATTTGGAGGTATCATAATCCCATATTTCAAGATATTCTACAAAGCTACAGTAATCAAAACAGAATGGTACTGGTTTAAAAAAAAAAAAAAAGATACGTAGAACAGGACAGAGAGCCCAGAAACAAACTCATGCTTATATGGTCAGTTAATCTATGACCAAGGAGGCAAGAACATGCAACAGGAAAACCATAGTCTTTTCAATTAATGGTGCTGGGAAAACTGGACAGCTATATGTGAAATAATGAAACTGTACTACTTTCTTACACCTTATACGACAATAAAGTCAAAATGGATTAAAGATCTAAATGTGAGACCTGAAACCATAAAACTCCTAAAAGAAAACATAGTCCATAATCTCTTGGACATAGGCCTTAGCAACATATTTATGAATATGTCTCCTTAGGCAAAGGATACAAAAGCCAAAAAGAAACTATTGGGACTACACCAAAATAAAAACCTTCTGCACAGCAAAGGAAACTATCAATAAAACAAAAGGGCAACCTAGTGAATGGGAGAAGATATTTGTAAATGACATCCAATGAAGGGTTAATATCTAAAATATATGAAGAATTTGTACAGATTAACATAAAAAATCCAATTAAAAATGGGCAGAGAACCTGAGTACATCTTTTTCCAGAGAAAATGTACAGATGGATAACAGACATATGAACAGATGTTCAACATCACTAATTAGGGGAATACAAATTAAAACCTCAGTGAGGCATCACCTTACACCTGTCAGAATGACTGGTATCAAAAAGACAGGAAATCACAAGTGTTGGCAAGAATGTGGAGAAAAGAGAACTGATGCACTGCTGGTGGGAAAAGACAGACACGGGGAAGGTCATGTAAAGACAGAGAAGAAATAAGTCTGCCACAAGCCAAGGAATGCTTGGAGCCACCAGCAGCTGGTTGAGGCAAGGAAGGATTCTCCCCTAGAGCCTTTGTAAAGTGTGCCCTTCTGGCACTGATTTCAGACTTCTGACTTCTACAACTTTGAGACAATAAGTGTCTGTCATTGTAACTCTCCCACTTTGTGGTAATTTTGACAGACCTGAGCTACTAATATTATATGTAATCAACTCTCTATGCCTAAGAGATAAAATAACAAGAAACTAACGTCCTATGAGAATAGTAACAAAGATTTAGACACTGCTAAGGAAAGTACAGGAAGAAATTTAGTGGTTATTTGTGAGTTACTTAGGGTAAGTTCAGTAATATTCCATATTATTTAATTAAAAATATGAAGGCCAAAGTACTAGTGAAGACTTTTAAATAAATTATTTTTATATACAAGAAAGATATACTCATAAATTTTCATAATGCATACTTAGGAATAGCCTGGAAGGAAAATACACAAAGTAAGTGAGAACTTCAGTCTGCTTTTGAAACAGAATAATTCCTGGTAGGCTACAAGAAATAGAAATGGGTTCAGAGAGTTGATGGGATTTGTCTTCAATGTCTGTCTTTGAAGAGCTCCAGATTCATAGAGTGGTTCCCCCTTCCATTAGAACCATTCCATCCCCCTTTTCAATTTCATAAATGGAAGTATCATGTACAGAATTCTCAAGCCAAAACCTAGGATTATTATAATCCATGCCCTTTTCTCTTACCAATATCTTACTTTGAGTAACACCTAGCAATTTTCTTCTCAGTTTTACTGGCTGTTTCCTTTTCTCTATTTCATCACCACCCCTCTTAGTGTGACCAACATCTCTCCCTGAACTATTCTGGTTATTCATATTGTGACCCTGGGCAACCTACTTGACCTTTCTAGGCCTCCATAAAATGAAAAGAATAATGGTACTAACATAATAATAGTACCGACATTATAGCTGTGAATAAATGGATTAATAAATGTAAGAAAGTTAAATAAAACTTGGTATATAGTAAGTACTACAGTGTCAGTCATTATCAAGATCCTGAAATTTAATTAGGTCATATTTTATGGTGGGAAATGGAAAGTACATACAAGTTGAATAAGGTGAATTAACTGTGGACTTCTCCAAAGGTTGTCTTTGTCTTCACTATCAAACAATATACATCTTCATTTCATATAACTGCCCAATACTATTCCATATGGATGAATTTTGAGATCTTTGTTATATTAAAGTATTCAATATGTACACATAATAGTAAAATACATGTTTTATGAAATAGTATTTTTCTAAATATCAGTTACATTAATTTATCTAAATGGCTCCAATTCAAGAACAAGTAGTCCAAATGCTCCCAGAAGTGCATTCCAGGAGCACATTGTGGTTGACTGTTTCCATTTTGTGGCATTACCCCTGCCATGAGTTTGCTTACTGACTGATTTCTTTAAAAAGTCCCACACTGGGGAGCCTGGGTGGCTCAGTCATTAAGTGTCTTCCTTCGGCTCAAGTCATGATCCCAGAGTCCTGGGATCGAGCCCCGCATCGGGCTCCCTGCTTGGTGGGAAGCTTGTTTCTCCCTCTCCCACTCTCCCTGCTTGTGTTCTCTCTCTCTCTCTCTCTCTCTCTCTCTCTCTCTCTCTCTCTCTGTTAAATAAATAAATAAAATCTCTAAAAAATAAAATATAACAAAAATTCCCACATTTGTACAAAAATACATACTTGACTCTTGGATTCTTCTTGTCCATCCCTTCCCATTCTTAGTGGTAACTAAATGGGAAAATAATTCTCAAATTTCTCTGATATTGTGGTTAAAATGTGGTGTTCAAAGCTGAGACATGGGCTTATATGTATGATCTACTACCGTGAATTTCCCTAGATAAAATAGGTATTAATAGCATAAGTTAGGTAACATCATTTTAAGTGACAATCAGTTTGACAAGAATCATAAGATAGGAACTCATTAAATCCCAAATCATGGATGTGTAGAGCATTTTATTAAGCCATTCCACTACTCTTAACAATGGTAGGGTAATGGGACAGGTCAGCAAATAAGGTGATAGCTTGTTTTAATATAGCTATAAGAAAGCATGTGTTCAAGTTTAATAGAACTGAGCCATGTGTGTTTCCAAAGCTTATACTTAAATCGCTCCTACTATATTTTTTCCCATTGCCTTCTTCATGTTCATATATCCAATCAACAAGCTTTTAACATGTACATATTCTATATACAAACTCTGCTGAGTACTTGAAAAATAGTTAACAAAATATACCCTCTTCTCCTAATCCAATTCCTGTCATGACCTACTCTGCATCTGAAGTACAGACAAATGTAAGCACCGTGTAAATCAGTATGACAATAGTGGCAAAATGCTTCACAAAAATGCACAGGACTTTTACTTTAGAAAGATCCCATTGGTATTTACTTCTGATACAGGTCAGAACTTCCAACATAAAAAAAAAAAATACTACCCCAAAATAAAAACACAGCATTCTTGAATAACCTGTCTACTGGGGGCTAAAGTTTTGGATATGCTGTTCTAAAATATTCGTGGAGAAGCCGGAAAAACTGCCACTTTGATGTCTTGAGCAAAAGAAAGTTCCATATATTTTAGGTTACAAGCAGTTCAAGTACCCATGCTATTCAATCTTACAAACCTGAAGATCCAATGGAGCTCAAAATGCCTGCATCAAATTTAGATTCTTAGTAGACACTGAGAGTTGACCCAGTAGGTTGTTTAAGTAAGGGCATTTACCTTTCAGAAAGCAAATTCTCTTATTGGATAGACAAACTAAGAAGCAAACAAAAGATTTGGGGAGAAAAAAATTCTTTGGAAGAAATGAAATATGTCATCTCACAGACCAAATGTGTGTTTATGGGACATGAATTGATCGTGTGTCCCAAATTATCCATCTGTTTCAACCACTGGGGGGTCAGGCATGCCTGTGACATCCCATCCTTAAGGGATGTGGTATGTTGGACTAGACCAGTGAACACTCTGAAGGCACAAATAAGTTGCATGAACAAGGTTCTTGGATTCACAGTGTTCCTACTCACACCACCCTCCACTTAACCCAACTAGGCCTTCAAGGATTGTTCCTATGACCATTTGAAAGAGACTCAATAAAAATCACTGTAGACAGTTCTGTGCAATTCATGAGACCAGCTTACTGAAGATGTCTATAGTATTAAGTCCCACTCAAGATTAGTTATGAAATAAAATGAATAAAGAAATACTCTTTGTATATAGGACATCTAACACTATGCCTTCGTTTCCACTTTATCTGGAAAGTCATGGCTTCAGATCAGTATCTACACTAGGATAATAGCTAATAATTTACCCTGATGGTCAGGGCCTTGGACAGGGTAATATTAGAAGACTGGTAACATCAAAATTTGGGGAACACTAATGTGAATGGAGCTCTAAGATTTTGGCTAAAGCCTATAAATGTTCTTATCCCTTAGGAAGGTCCACAGAAAATTTCCCCTAGAAAACTATTTTTTTCTTTTTCAGTTTTTTTTTTTGTGTGTGTGGCACAGTTGACTAAATTTAAAAATATTCAAAGTATACAACATGATGATTTGATACATAATGTGAAAGGATTTCCCCCATGGAGTTAATTAACACATCCATCACCTCAGGTATCTACCTTTTAGAAAAAACTCATAATAAGTGTAGTGTAAGGCCTAACGAAAATTAAGTCCAAATAGTAAGTGCCATCTTGATGTTTGAATTTGGGGTGGTCTAGTGCAAGTTTCCCTCCCCACTGTGCTCCTGTGGATAAGATCTCTATTTATCAAACATACCAGGCAAAGCTCCTGCTTCTTCCTAAGTAACAAGTTTCAATTCCCTACTAACAAAAGGAATTATTCAAGCAAGCTAATCACATTCTCCCACTGGAACCACAGGGCATTTCATGGTCTTGATACTCCAAAACCTCCCAACATGCTGGGTTGTTCACTCTGTTCTCAAGAGTAACCCTCATGTGGGCTCGTATTGTGTAAGGTGTCCTCCTGTCCCAGGCTGTTGGTATATATGACTAATAAACCGCTGTCGATCTCATTTGTCTATTGTTGGATGTTCTGTGTTAAACTATCCCTATAACCCTAGAGGGGGAATCTCTCACTTACCAGTGGAGTGAATAAGAGGCATTAAAACAATAACCAAGTAAATAGGATAATGAATTGCTCTTAGTCAGCCTTTCTGTTTGTTGGAACCAAAGAACCCTAACTGAATCAAACGAAACTAAAAGTTAACCATGATCTCAGATATGTGATGGAACCATTCACTTATAAATAAGGGGAGCCAGGGCAGAGACTGGATTGAGAAGAGTAACAATGAGTTCATTTGGCAAGGCTGACTTTTATGTGTGTATGGGACACAGGTATAGACTAGCTGTAGGTTAGAAGTGTCTATCTCAGCAGGAAAATTCAGAGGGAATTATACAGATTTTGGAGTCAATATATAAATAGTACTTGAAGTCATAGGTTTAGATGTGGTAGGCCAGGAAAAAAGAATTATTTGGCCTAATGAATCTTTTGACCCCTAGATTCTCTTTTATGCCAATCTTATTTACATTTCTTATAAATACAGATTTTTAAGGGCTATAACAGATGTTCTTGAGAAAGATGTTAATTTGCAGGAGTGTGCCCAAATAATTGCCTGCTTCTTAGGTAAGTTCTAAAATAAAATTATGTCTGAGGCTTTAGATCATGTTTGAAATAAACCCTACATATTGAGTAGGAATCTTCTCAAAATCCTGTGCAGGAATTGAATGTGTCCTACACATAAGTACAGATGGGCTTACTGCAGAGTAAGAAAATTAGAACATGGAAAGGAAAGTAAAAGAAAAGGAGGGTAGAGAAGAGCAAGAATGTTCATTTCAAATTATTCCTTCTATGTGTTTAATTTTTTTAAATAATTAACACTGTATATTCATTTATATTCCCTCCCTGATAAATCCTGTGCTTAAAACAAAGATAAGTTATCTCTATAATCCCACTGTAACATCAAAACTTAACATTTGACACTGTATTTGTTTTATAAATCTAGTAAGAATAGACCTGTAATATACTTCTGATTTGTGAAAAAGGGTGATCTCTAAGCATTTGAAGTATTTTTCCTCATATATTTAGGTGTATCTCAAAGAAAGAATATAATTGACTTAAAAAATAAGTCCTCTATCTTAAGATTATAGGTGTCATATAATTAGCATAGTTGGCCCCCATTTTGCGAGTTGCCACCTGGAATGAATGGAATGAATTACAAAGAAGAATTAAAGTAGAACATCAAGAACAGGCATGGGAAGTGAGCATCAGTGACCAATGAGAAAAATCAACATTTCTGTTGAAGATAGTAGAGAAGGTCCAACCTACAATATTCCATAAAGATGGCAGGAGCAAATTTTTCCAAAGAAGTTCTAAGAAGCTCTCTCATCTCAGATTCAGGAGGTATGAAGTAGAGAAATGGAAAATAGGGCTAAAATTCAGTTAAAATTTAGGTTATGGAGTAACTGTCATTAGAAACACATTTGTTTTTCCCTAATCCTGAACAGAATCACAATCAATCCATATTTATTCCTAAGAAAATTCATTGATGGTTGTACAGGAACGTAGTTATGACCTTTTGAATTATCAGATAAATATGTGACATTTTTGAGGAAGGATCATCTGTTACCCTTCGAGAACCCTCTTTCCATCAATCATAGGCTAACAAGAGTCTTTACTGTTGTGGAAGTCACTAAGTTTTGGGGGTTTGCTACTTACCTTAGGAGAATCAGGTCTATCTCATTTGCCTATGCTCTAACACCCTAATTTTTTTTGCAAACAATAGGAAAACCAAGCCTTTTACTGTGGACATTTGTACCCCAGAGTTGAGCCCCTATCATTCCAGTATTTGGAACGTCCCACAAAATAAAGAAAAAAGACAAAGGAGAAAATAGATTTGACTTAAGAGACACTTAGAACAAACAAGTTCACCAAATGCCTATCACTTTAAATTTGAAAAAGCTCACACTTAGACATATTTTCATTAAACTCCAGGACAATAAAGGAGAATATATTAAACCTTCCAAAGACTTTTTTTTAAGTCATTCAAAAAACAGTGAGAAAATGACTGCCATGAAAAGTGCCAGATCTAGTTATTTAAGCACCTGAGTTCTAGAGTCAGGCAATGCAATTTACTAACCATGTGATTTGGGCAATTCATTTAACTTGTACTGCAGTTATTTCAACTATAAAATGAAAATAATAGCTTTTATCTTTTACAGTTGTTTAAATCTTAAAGTGCTTACAATAGTACCTAGACCTGTCAGCTGTTATAAATATTGGCTAAAATACTTTCCAGACTTATAAAGAGCACTCTTGAAAGTGAGAAGACAGTAGGGCATTGCACTCAGAATTATAACGGTTGCAGTTACAAAATGAACACAATTACAGTGTCCATGTATAGTGTCTATATTGGTTCCTAATTGATATTTGTTTTTAGCTCATGAATCCCAATTTCTGTTTGGTAGGAGAGATAATTATCTGGCTATTCAAGGTAACTCAGCTACTTAGGATTTTTAAGCATGGGCCCTTGGAACTCCTCTCTTCCCTTTCTTCTTTTGTTGATAGAAGGAATGAGTGGAAACTGGAGATACCTAGGAGTGCAATGTCAGCTCCAAATGCTGATGTCTGTCTTTGATAAGCTTCCATGTCTGATCTCCAATATTGGCCACTGCCTCCATTTTCTTTTTTAGGAATTTTAAGCTTTGATGTTGCAGTAGAATTAAAAGGATAACTGGTTCTTGTCTTGAAGAACCTCAGGATTTATCAGGGAGGGAAGATACATGATTATGACAACATAGTGTTTAAAAATTTTATAACTATGGGGTTACAGAAGATTATTTTTACCTAATAGATGTCTTTCCATTGCAGTGATTTATGTTCCCAGATGGAATGATTATTTATGTCTCTACTTTCATAGGAAATGTACAGTCTCTTTTTTTTTTTTGGAAGTGGAGCTTGGTGGTTCTCCTGCTGTCAGTTTAGGTCCCACCTTAGTTTTTGTTGCATGTATGTGATGCTCTGAACTCTGCCGTCTCCCAATACACCTTGGATCATCTTTCTATAGTCTCAGTTACAGGGTTCCTTTGCCACACTCCACTGCAAATCCTCAGCAGGCATGCCAATTTCACAATCTCAACCACATTTTGCATCACATTCGGAAATTTCCTGATCTTCACATTGGTGACAGCCAAGGATCTCTGAACTAAGTTGCAACTATGCGTTTGCATGTAGGATACATCCTAAAGTGTGTGTAAATAAGTAGTGTGACTGTAGTGTGAAGATGCTAACTAGATTTAGATATGAAAGACATTAACATATTCTATCACACATTACTGGAATACATGAGAGAAAAAATGAGTTTCACTTATAAAAATAAATCATAAAATAAGACTAACTGACCCCTACAACATTTCTGTTGGGAAAAAAGTTTTATTTTAGACTGATCCTTTCCCACAGATCTCTATCTCATTGCTCAATTATATGTGGTAGGTAAACTTTTTCTATCCACTATTTAGACAATTGCCCTAATCAGTGAATAAGAATGAGAGTTTAGTCCTGAATACGATCTGATACATGAAGAATGTGATCAGAGGCTCTGTTTTCAGCTTTAAAGTCTATGAATGTCTCTGAGATTCACATACAATGCCATTTGAGTGTTGTTTCCTACAGTTAAGAGAAATACTTTAATATTTTATGATTCTTTTCATTTTGGGCCAACTATATTTGACAATATAACATTGAACAATGTAATATTTGCTATTATTTGTTGTAAGCCAAATATATATCTCTTTAAGATTTAAATGATCAAAGTATTAAACTATATAATGTGATGTTCAAGTTTGGTATGATAGCTTAATTTATAGGAATATGATCTTTAGAAATGTCTTTTTAGCCCCATATTTGGATTAACTTTTCTTTCTAGTAGATTAATTTTAAAATAGAAAATCCTGGTTATCAATGACAATTTAAAAAGCAAAAAGGCCTCTTGCTTGTTCCTTAAAGAGAAATATATATATATGTATATGTATAAACATATATGTGTGTACATATACACATATATGTGTACATATATGTGTGTATATATACATATATACACATTTATGTATATAAATATAATCACTTCCTTATAAGAAACATCAGTTAATAAATGCCTTAGGTCACATTTTTCTATTTCAAGATCCTATTAGTCTTGGAGTGTGAAAAATAATTTGTATTTCTAATTTGTTTTAAGACATAGTTGTAGGGATATAGATAGAAGAAACAATTATTTGAAAAAAATGAAGAGGTCATAATTTCTCATCATCTGATCATGCCCTTCTTACAGCACCTAAGTTCAAGGACATGTGGAATGAAACATGATAAAGAGCCTGTATACATTATATATTATATTACCAATGTTTAGTTTCAATAAAAACTTCATCCAGCTTCTGTACCATGTGGTATATGAGTTAGACTCACTTTAATTGACTCCAGCTGTTAGTTACTATGTGGAATAATGAATCATATTCTTTTCAGCATTGTCTAAAATGAGATATGTGTACAAAGGGAGAAAACGTGTAAAAAATAAAAAAAAATAATCACCAATTTATATTTATTGAGTGTACTAGGCCCAAATGAGGGGAAAAAGATAGAATCTAGAACATGGCAAAGTAAATAATGAACCAAGTTAAAGGAATTCAGGCATAACGCAAAGAACAGATGTCTAGAAATCAGTACACCTGGTTTTAGGCCTTGGCTTTGCCACTAACTACCGTATGAGTGACTGAAATATGAATTATGCATGGTCCTTATAGCCCAGGTAAGGTAAAGAGAGGGAACAGTTTACCAGATTTGAATAGGCCGATAGGTGAACCACGGTGACGATAGAGTATCTACCAGAGGACAATACAAAAAAGCATGGCCAAAGGAAATTGATAAACCCAGACTACTCTAGGCCAGAGTTACCCACAGGTGTCCATATAGTGACAGAATATCAGCCAAAAAGATAGAGAAGAGGGGCAGAAGGTATTTTAGAGCCAGGTAAGATTAGTGGTTTTCAAACTGCACAGTTGTGAAGTCCAACCTTAGACCAATGAAATCAGATGTCTAGAATTGAAACCCAGATATGTTGGGTTGAAACAGACATGCATAAATTTTTTTATAGCTCCCTACATAATCATTACATGTTGTCAAGGTTGGGAACTCATGAATTACATGGTTAATTCAAAGTTTTGCCCTTGGAGAAGCAGGTCACAAGGTACTGGACTGGGCTCAGTCCCCTCAGGAAAGCCAAGCCCTAGTACTGGGATTAAGAGTGGAGAGAGCTATCATTCCAGGATTAACCTGAGTGACCAGTGGAACCAAGTGGAAAGTAGATTCCAGATGTAACCAGTAGCACATGTGAGATGACCACACTTAACTCTTAGTACTAAAGACCGAATAGTGGAGGTGAAAACCAGAGTAGCTTAAGACCCCCAATCAGCATCAGAAATCAGTTAGGAGAAAGAAAACAAACCAAACTATGTTAGTTCAAACAAGTGTCACACCAGAAGGCAAATGCTACTTCTACCTTGGTTACTTGCACAGCAAAATGAGGTCAACAAACCATCTCTTGGAATACTCAGAACCTACATCAGTCCTCTTCTCCACTTCGGAAACTTCTCACAAAGTATTCCTCTCAGAGTTACGTTTTCATTCATTCTGATCATCAATACTTCAAAACATTTTAAAATATTCCTCTTTCACAAAAAAAAATTGCACAACAACCTAACAAAGTTATTATGACACATTAGCTCAACAGTCATTTTGAATGGTACCATGTAAATAGTGAAATGAGAAAGAAAAAATAAACGAGTTAAAAAATTGTAAAAGAGAAGGTAAAATTACCATTATGTGTTGATGAAATAGTACCAGCTAAACCCCACAGAGTAGTGGAAACACTAAGTTATATAGTAAAGTGGTGGGTGCAAAATTAATATATATTATCAAGAATCTTCTTTTATACAAACAGAATTAGAAAATAATAATAAGAAGAATATTTAGGAAAAAATATTAACAGGGAATATGGAAAAATAAATTAAAAAATAAGTGGCTTCTAAGGAACTTAAAATAGAACATTCTGAGCTTAATTAGAAAATCTGTAATAAAGATGCCAGTTATCACTCAATTAACTTCTAAAATTAACAGAAAGCAAAAATAATTGGAATTTATTTTTAACACTAAATATATTAACTTCAGAGTTCATAAGGGAAAGAATATATGAAAAAATAAGGTTAGCTAGGAAGATGGCAGAGTTGGAGGATTCGAAGTTTGCCTGTACCCGTAGATACAACTAGGTAACATTCATATCAGCATAAATAACCCAGAAAACAACCCAGACTGGCAGAACAAACTCCACAGTTAAAGGCTCAGTCAGTTAAGAGTCTGCCTTCAGCACCGGTCATAATCCCAGGGTCCTGGGATAGAGTCCCACATTGGGTTCCCTGCTCAACAAGGAGTCTGATTGTCCCTCTCCCCCTGCTTGCCACTCTCTCTGCCTACCGCTCCCCCCTGCTTGTGCACATGCTCTCGCGCTCTCTCTGACAAATAATAAAGTCTTAAAAAAATTTTAAAAGTAGCAAGAGAAAAGAGGACAGTTACATACAAGGGAAACCCCATAAGCTATCAGTGGATTTTTCAGCAGGAACTTTGCAGGCCAGAAAGTAATGGTATGATATATTCAAAGTGCTGAAAGGGATAAATCTGCAGCCAAGAATACTTTATCTAACAAGACTATCATTCAGAAGAGAGAGAGAGAGTTTTTCAGACAAGCAAAAATTAAAGGAATTCATGAATACTAATCCAGTCCTACAAGAAATATTAAAGGGGACTCTTTGAGTGGAAAGGGAGACCATAAGTGAGAGTATGAGAAATAAAAAAAACTAGGGGTGCCTGGGTGGTTCAGTCAATTGTGTTTGACTCTTGATTTTGGCTCAGATCATGATCTCAGGGTCATGAGATAGAGTCCTGCATCAGGCTCCACACTGGGCAAGGAGTCTGCTTAAGATTCTCTCTCCCCGCCTCCACACACTCTTTCCCTACCCACCCCCCAGCTTGTGTGTGTGCTTTCTCTCAAAGAAAACAAAAGTAAAAAACAGGAAACTAGTAAAAATAATTAGCTCTATAAAAGTCTGTCAAGGAATTCATAAAATAAAAGGATGTAAATATGACACTTTATACCCAAAACATGGAGGGGAGAAGAGTAAAGAATGGATTTAAACTTAAACGACCATCAACTTAATATAGACTGCTATGTGCAGATGTTATATGTAAACCTAATGGTAACCACAAATAAAAAACCACTAATTGATTATGCCAAGAGTAAAGAGAAAGGAATCCAAGCATATCACTAAAGAAAGCCAACAAACCAGGAAAGAGAACAAGAGAAATTTCAGAGAATATCTATAGAAACAATCACAAAACAAGTAGTAAAATGGCAATAAATACATAACTATCAACAATTACTTTGAATGTAAATGGACTAAACGCTCCAGTCAATAGACATAGAGTGACACAGTGGATAAAACAAGATTTGCATGTTGCCTATAAGAGACTCATTTCAGACATTAAGATACCTAAAGATTGAAAGTGAGGGGAGAGAGAAACATTTATCATGTAAATGAATGCCAAAAGACAGCTGGAGTAGCAGTACTTATTTTGGAGAAAATAGACTTTAAAACAAAGACTGTAACAAGAGACAAAGGACACGATATAATAATAAAGAGGACAATCCAGGGGTGACTGGGTGGCTCAGTTAGTTAAGTGTCTGCCTTTGGCTCAGGTCATGATCCTGGGGTCCTGGGACTGAGCTCCACTTTAGGCTCCCTGCTGAGCAGGGAGCCCATTTCCCCTTCTCCTTCTCGCCCCCTCTGACCCCGCCCCACACTCTGCCCCTCCCCCCACTCATGCTCTCTCTGTGCACTCTCTCATAAATAAATAAAACCTTTAAAAAAAATAAAGAGGACAATCCAACTAGAGGCTGTAACAATTGTAAAGTTATGCACCCAACATGGGAGCACCCTAATTCATAAAAGAGTTAATAGCAAGCATAAAAGAGATAATCAATGGTTATATAATAATAGTAGTGGACTTTAAGACCCCACTTACATTGATGGAAAGATCATCCAAACAAAACAACAAGGAAACAGTGGCTTTGAATGACACACAGGACCAGATGTACTTAACAGATATATTCAGAACATTCCATCCTAAAACAGCAGAATACACATTCTTTCAAGTGCACACAGAACATTCTCCAGAATATATCACATATTAGACCACAAAACAAGTCTCAACAAATTCAAAAATATCAAAATCATACTATGCATCTCTTCTGACCACAACACAAACTAGAAATCAACCACAAGAAAAATCTGGCAAAAGCATGAATACATGGAGGTTAAATAACATCCTATTAAAAAAATGAGTGGGTCAATGAAGAAATAAAAAAATTACATGAAAACAAAAGAAAATTAAAACAATAGTCCAAAATCTTTGGGATGTAACAAAAGTGGTTCTAAGAGGAAAGTTTAGAGTAATACAGAACTACCTTAAGAAGCAAGAAAAATGTCAAAGAACCTAACCTTACACCTAAAGGAGCTAGAAAAAGAACAAAACCCAAACCCAGCAAAAGGAATAGAAATAATAAAGATTAGATAAATGATATAGAAATAAAAAAATGGTATAGAAATAAATGATACAGAAACTTAAAAACACAGAACAGATCAATGAAACCAGGAGTTGGTTCCTTGGAAATATCAAAAAATTTGATAAACCTCTAGCAAGACTCATTAAAAGAGAGAGAGAAAGAGAGACAATCCAAATAAACAAAATTACTAATGAAAGAAGAAATAACAAAAACCACAGAAACACAAACAATTGTAACAGAGTATTATGAAATCTTAGATGCCAACAAACTGGACAACTTAAAGGAAATGGATAAATTCCTAGAAACATATAACCTACCAAAACTAAAGAAGAAATAGAAAATTTTAACAGACTAATTACCAGCAATGAAATTAAATCATTAATCATAAAACTCCCCCAAAACAAATGTCCAGGACCGGATGGCTTCACTGGTGAATGCTACCAAATGTTTAAAGAAGAGTTAATGCCTATTCTTCTCAAAGCAGTCCAAAAAAAATGGAAAAGAAGGAAAACCCAAATTCATTCTATGAGTCCAGGATTGGCCTGATACTAAAACCAGACAAAGACGCCACTAAAAATGAGAACTACAGGCCAATATCTCTCATGAATATAGATGCAAAAATCCTCAACAAAATATTAGCAAACTGAATCCAAAATTACATTAAAAAAAATCATACACCATGATCAAGTTGAACTTATTTCCAGTATGCAAGAGTGGTTCAACATTTGCAAAACAATCAATGTAATATGTTACATCAATAAGAGAAAGAGTAAAAACTGTATGATCATTTTAATACACACAGAAAAAGCACTTGCTAAAGTGCAACATCCATTCATAATAAAAACCCTCTGCAAAGTAAGTCTAGAGGGAACATACCTCAACACAATAAAGGCCTTATATGAAAAACCCACAGCCAACATTATACTTGATGATGAAAAACTGAGAACTTTTCCCCTAAGGTCAGGAACAAGACAAAGATGTCTACTCTCACCACTTTTATTTATTTTTTATTTTTTAAAAAGACTTTATTTATTTGAGGGAGAGAGAGAGCGAGCGAGCAAATACGAGCAGGGGCAGAGAGAGAGGCTGAGCAGGGAGCCTGAAGTGGGGCTCAATCCCAGGACCTAGATATCATGACCTGAGCTGTAGGCAGAAGCTTAACCGACTGTGCTACCCAGGTGTCCCTCTCACCACTTATACTTAATATAGTGCTAGAAGTACTACCCATAGCAAGTAGACAACATAAAGAAATAAGTGGCATCCAAATGGGCAAGGAAGAAGTAAATTCCTCACTATTTACAGATGACGTGATAATATATACATTAAACCCTAAAGACTCCACCAAAAAATTCTAGAAGTGAAAAGTGAGTTCTGTAAGATTGCAGGATACAAAAATCAATGTATAGAAAACTGTTATATTCCTCTACACTATTAAGGAAGCAGCAGAAAGTTAAATAAAGAAAAAATCCCGGGGTGCCTGGGTGGCTCAGTCATTAACTGTCTGCCTTTGGCTCAGGTCATGATCCCAGGGGTCCTGGGACTGAGCCCCATGTTGGCTCCCTGCTCAGCGGGAAGCCTGCTTCTCCCTCTCCCACTCCCCCTGCTTGTGTTCCCTCTCTTGCTGGGTCTCTCTCTGTCAAATAAACACAATCTTTAAAAAAAATTCCACTTACAATTGCACCAAAAACAATAAAATATTTAGGAATAAACTTAACCAAAGAGGTTAAAGACCTGTACTCTGAAAACTATAAAACACTGATGAAAGAAACTGAAGTCAATGGGCTCGGGCGCCTGGGTGGCTCAATCGGTTGGGTGTCTGCCTTCAGCTCAGGTCATGATCCCAGGGTCCTGGGATCAAGCCCTGCATCGGGCTCCCTGCTCGGCGGGGAGCCTGCTTCTCCCTCTCTCTCTGCTACTCCTCCTGCTTGTGCTCCATCCCTCTCTCTCTCTCTCAAATAAATAATAAAATCTTTAAAAAAATGCATAGAAATGGAAAGACATTCCATGTTCATGGGCTGGAAGAACAAATACTGTTAAAATGTGTATACCACCCAAAGCAATCTACACATTCAGTGCAATCCCTATCAAAATACCAACAACATTTTTCACGGAACTAGAGCAAACAATCCTAAAATTTGTATGGAACCACAAAGGACCTGAAATAGCCAAAGCAATTTTGAAAAATAAAAACAAAACTGGAGGTATCACAATTCCAGATTTCAAGTTATATTACAAAGCCATAGTGATTAAAACAGTATGATACTGGCATAAAAACAAACACATAGATCAATAGAACAGAAAACCCAGAAATAAACCCACCCCTATATGATCAATTCATCTTTAACAGAGGAGGAAAGAAGATGCAATGGGGAAAATCTCTTAAAGAAATGGTGTTGGGAAAAGTGGACAGCCACATGCAAAAGAATGAAACTGAAACTCTTTCTTTCACCATACACGAAAATAAACTCAAACTGGATGATACGACTCAATACCCCAAAACCCAAATAATCCAATTAAAAATAGGCAGAAGTCATGAACAGAATTTCTCCCAAGAAGACATCCAGATGGCCAACAGACACAAGAAAAGATATTCGACATCATGTATCACCAGGGAAAGGCAAATCAAAACGAGATTCCACCTCAAACATGTCAGAATGGCTAAAATCAAAAACTCAAGTAACAAGTGTTGGGGAGGATATAGGGAGAAAGGGACCCTCATATACTCTTGGTAAGAATGTAAATCGGTGCAGCCACTGTGGAAAACAGTGTGGAAGTTCCTAAAAAAATTAAAAATGGAACTACCCTATGACCCAGGAATTGCATTACTGGGTATTTACCCCCCCCCCAAAAGCACAAAAACACTAATTCAAAGGGCACCTTTAGGTTTACTGCATTATTTACAATAGCCAAACTATGGCAGCAGTCCATGTGTCCATCGACTGATGAATGGATAAAGATGTGGCATATGTGTGTGTGTATACACACATACAATGGAATATTATTCAGCAATAAGAAAGAATGAAATCTTGCCATTTGCAATGACCTGGATAGAGCTAGAGAACATAATGCTGAGCGAAATAAGTCAGAGAAAGACAAATATCATATAATATCGCCCATATGTGGCACTTAAGAAACAAAACAAATTAGCAAGGGAAAAAAAAAAGGCAGAGAAACCTAAAAACAGGTCCTTACCATAGAGAACAAACTGATGGTTACAAGAGGGGAGGTGGCTGGAGGGATGGATGAAATAAGAGAGAGTAATTAAAGAGTATGCTTATCATGATGAAAAAAATAAAATGAAATGAAAAGGCGGCACCTGGCTCAGGTCACAGTCCCAGGGTCCTGGGATTGAGTCCTGAGCTAGGCTCCCTGCTCAGTAGGGAGCCTGCTTCCCTCCCCCCCCTCATGCTCTGTCTCTCATTCATTCTCTCTAATAAATAAAATCTTTTTAAAATGAGATAAAAAAGTATATATGTAACTGTTATTTTTTAAGGCAAGAAATTAAAACAACTTCAACAATAATATTTTAGTTGTATAGGAAAGAACACATCAAGGAATTAGAGAAACTATAAAAAATCAAATCAAAACAAAACAAAAAAACAAGGAATTTTGGTCCAGGCAGGAATTATTTTCTAGATGAAGGTATTGACTACTCTGACTCAATCACAGACAGAAGGCAGCTGCAAGTCTGGGCTACGTAGTTTCCTTCTTGATTTCTCTACTTCCTTTTTGAAATCCACATATAAAAAGTAGACTTGAAGGTCATCGGAAAAACGGGAGATTTACATCATTCACCAGCTTCATTCAGCTTACCAATCCTGATATAATATTACATTTCTTTAAATTCAATGTAACAACTGCTCTATTCTTCTGCTCTGACCCACATTTTCCATTTTTGAGTCTTTTCTGAGGCCTCCCTTTCACAGCCCAAAGCTTACCCCTACCTTGACCTCATTTCTTCCATCCATTTTTCTTTTTTTTTAATTGAAGTTTAAGTGGCATACAATATTTTATTAGTTTCAGGTGTATACAATATTGATTTGACAATTCTATACATTACTCCATGCTCAGCATGGTAAGTGTAGTTACTATCTGTCACCATACAAAGTTATTACAATACTATGGACTATATTTCCAATGCTGTACCTCATCTCTGTGACTTATTTATAACTGGAAGTTTGTAATTCTTAATCCCCTTTAACTACTTTGCCTACTCCCTTGCCCACCTCCCTTTTTCCACCACCAGTTTGTTCTCTGTATGTTTGTTTATTTTTTTACATTCAAACCATCATTATCCTTAACATATTTATGAATATGTCTCCTCAGACAAGGGAAACAAAAGCAAAAATGAACTATTGGGACTACAGCAAAATAAAAAGCTTTTGCACAGCAAAGGAAACCATCAACAAAACAAAAAAAGCAACCTATTGAATGGGAGAAGATATTTGCAAATATTATATCCGATGAGGGGATGTATAAAGAACTTATACAACTCAACACCAAAATCCCCAAATAATCCAATTAAAACATGAAAAAAGGACCTGAATAGACTTTTTTGCAAAGACATATAGATGGCCAACAGACAGATGAAAAGATGCTCAATAAAACACTATTCATCAGGGAAATGGAAGTCAAAATCACAATGAAATGCCATCTCACACCTGTCAGAAAGGCTAGTATCAAAAAGATAAGGATGTGGAGATAAGGGAACCCTTGTGCACTGTTGGTGGGAATACAAATTGGTGCAACCATTGTGGAAAACAGTATCGCAGTTCCGCAAAAAAGTAAAAAATAGAGCTTCCACAGAATCCAGTAATTCCACCACTGGGACTTTACCCAAAGAAAAGGAAAACACTAATTTTAAAATATATATGCATTCCTACGTTTATTGCAGCATTATTTACATAGCCAAGATATGGAAGCAATCAAAGTGTTCATAGATAAGTGAATAAAGAATGTATCTTTGTCTCTTTCCCTCTCTTTCTCAGACACACACAAACAGGAATATTACTCATCCATAAAAAATATCGAGATCTTGCCATTTGCAACAACATAGATGGACCTTAGAGGGTATTAAGCTAAGTGAGATAAGACAGAGAAAAACAAATCATAATTTTTCTAATAATGCATTTCCTTCCTGTAGATTCCACAACAAACAATGCTGTTTGAATCAATTCTATTTAACTACAACTGAAACTACCAAGCATTCTTATATTTGCTGCTATAAAGATATAATCACGTCCCTTGTCTTTACATATTGAGTCAATAAAGCTTGACATCTCTTTTTATTTTATCTTACTTTCCTAATCGCAATCATAAAGTAAATTATTGTGACATGTTTTATTGGAAAATAATCTGATTTCAGAGTTTTAAAAATTATTAGTCTGGGAAGAGTTAATTGTGCACTAGATGCTATGTGGATTTATCCCATAATTTCATATCCATTATTAATTTATTGAAACGCTGGAGAGTTTACAGTTTCATAACTCACTGGTATTATTTTAGATGAATGGTATACTCATGTGCTTTGGAGGGGGAAAAACATTTAGAACAGCAATATTTTAAGCCAGAAAATGAAAACACATATTTTTTTTTCTTTTGCTAAAAACATATATCTAGTTGACATTTTTTTTTCCTGATGTTCATCCATATGTTTGAGACATAAGTAAGCCTTTTAAGACTGATGTGACGTGGCACTACATTTTAAATTTTTGTTTTTCTGTGAGTACAAATTGCATTTATCTTAACACAGAGGTGAAGCGAAGTGCTTATTCTACACAGAGGTTCTTTTTATATTTTATAGTTTATATCATTATTGATAGTTTTAGCAAAGAAAATACATTAAACATTTCTCCCCTCTAAGTAAACTGCCAGCCCATACTGTTCATTTAGAAAGGATAGATTTTTGTTCACCTGAAGCATAGAATTTGGCTCTACGCCACTGAAACAGTTTGAAAAATGACCTCTAAAATGCTTAAATTAACAAAGCAACTGTATTGTATGTATTCATTTTTGTTTCAGGAGAAGTCATTCATTTTACACACTTTGAGCAATACGGTTAATTTATCACTAATGTTCATTTTATGATATATTTTAGGAGAGGCATATTGTTTCAACTAAAATACAAAATCGACATTCAAGTCATCTGAAAGTTTATTTTTTACACATTCTGGAATTTTTTTTTCCAAAGTGTACACACAGTTTACCTGCAGATGTAATAATTATTTTTACTTTTTGACTGCAGCTTTCATGCCCAGAATCAGGAAGGTACAAGAGAAGGAGAAACTCTCATGCAATGAGGGGGAGGAAGAAAAAGAGGAAGGGGGAGGGAGACTAAAATAGTGACCCATTAGGTTAATGGCGTTGATGAGATTAAACAAAGTAGATATTAGACAGCAAACCACTGACCTTAATGACTGTGATTGCAATGAAGTGTTAAGGACAGAAACCACCCTTAATGACTTAAGCAGGGATTGAGATAAAGGCATTAAAGTATGTTATGTTGCTAGTGAGCCAATGGGTTCTTCAGTGGATAATTGTAGAAAGATAATGTTATAGGGGAAAGTAGGATTCAAGTTTTGTTTCTTGAAACAAATATGCATTTTGACACTCAACAAATTTGCATTTGAATTGAACAAATATGTAGGATTAAAATAGTCCCCAAGGAAGCCTGAGAAAAAATATATGAGGTGACTGTTGTCACTAATTTTTGTATGAAACCGACATAATTCCTTTAAATTTCTATTTTGCATAAAAAAATGTTTTGTTCAGTCTTAATAGTCTAATGACAAGAGTGTCTGATTATTTGTCATAACTACACATCATTAAATCACCCATTTCAAACATATTCTTAGTAGGACTACAGATCTATTGTTGATACTCTTTGTAGCCTTTTAAAATAAGCCACTAAAAAACAAAACACAAGAAACTCTTCATTTAGTTAGAATGGAAATTCACTAGAAATGTGTCAAACATGAAATTAATCTATCATCATCAGTTCTGTTTAGACATAAAATTCTAGTAAGCTTGAGATACTTATTTTTCCTTCAGTAGCATCTACTATGTAATACAAAGCTTTAATGTATGAAAAAGTGGCTTTCTGATCCCAAGTGTTATTAAAGAATTTAATATTAAAAAGTCCACATTTTTCAATGTATGGGATTAAATGCACTTACTATTTCGCAAAGAAGTAGTTTCATCTCCAATTACTACATGGATCTCCACTATCTAAAGTCATAAACATGTCATTAAAAAGGTACTAATAACTCTGTAAGTTACAAATTCTCCTGTTCTAATATTAATAAGAACACAGGAATTTTTAAGATAAACTATCAATACAAAACATAAAATTATCTCTCATAATGTTTCCAGAATTACCTCAGAGTACTGTAAAAATTATATAGTAAACTAGAAGCATTCTCAGAATGTGTATTTGATCAAAAATTTTATAAAAAGTTTAAATGAGGTATCATATATTTATGCTACAAACCAAAGAAGGTGTACAAGTAACTTTCTATTTTAACAAAAAAATTATAAATAGAATAATGTTGAACTATGTTATTTACTACTAGCACACAGCAATCTTTAAATGGTTAGTTCCATGCAGTATTCATTTTGATTGAATTGGTGATTTTTCAAAGAGGAATTCTAGATTTAATTAGTTTGATTTGCTTTCATTTTGCCTTGTTTTACAAGGCAGAAACTCCCAGTTTCTCTTAATTGCTGAATATCTAATAAGGACATTATCACGATGGTTTACTACCATAATTGTTTATACTTATTAATTAATATTTACTTTTTGTTTAGTGTTATCAGAGAATGTTGTTTATAGTAGTGTTACTAGTTTGTATTTTTAGGCTGTTTTCTTTGCGAAGAAATATATGGTCAATTTTTTGTGACTATTTCATAAATCATGGAAAGGAAGATAATTTCTTTAATGTATATGAATTAGATCTTCCTTCCTAAATATATTATTTTGGCTTACTATATTTATCCTCTTGCTTTATTAGAGAGAAATATATATTAAAATTCCCTATTTCTAACAAGCCGTTGCCATTTCCCACTGTATTTCTTATAAGTTGTTTTACTAGCTGAAGTCTATAGTCTATGCAAGCTAACCAAAAAGAAAGAGAGGGAACATAATTTACCAATATCAAGAATCAAATGGAGATCTCACTGCTGATTAAAAGGATAAGAAAATACTACCAAAAAAATCTATGCCCATAAATTCAACAACTTAGGTAAAATAGGGCAATTCTTTGAACAACACAAACTCTAAACACTTACTGAAGAAGAAATAGTAAAACCAAATATTTCTATGTCTATTGAATTGTGGTTAAAGTTGATTGAAGAAATTAAATTTGTAGTTTAAAATTACAAGTTTTTTTTCTTTTTTCTGTTTTTTTGAGAGAGCAAGCGAGCAAGTGAGGTGGGGGGGGAGGAGCAGGAGAGAGAGAGTCCTAACCAGGCTCCACACCCAGCATGGAGCCTGATATGGGGCCCAGTCTTATGACCCTGAAATCATGACCTGACCTGAAATTGAGTCAGAAGCTTAACTGACTGAACCACCCAGGTACCTCTAAAGATTTTTTTTTTTTTTTACCTTTCAAAGGATGCTTTTATTCTTATAATTTCATTTTTTAATGTAAAATATATTTTTAATTTTTTATTATGTTATGTTAATCACCACACATTACCATTAGTTTTTGATATAGTGTTCTATGATTCATTGTTTGCATATAACACCCAGTGCTCCATTCAGTACGTGACCTCTTTAATACCCATCACCAGGCTAACCCACCCCCCCTACCGAACTCTCAGTTTGTTTCTCAGAGCCCATAGTCTCTCATGGTTCATCTCCCCCTCCTATTCCCCCGCCTTCATTTTCCCCTTCCTACTATCTTCTTTTTTTTTTAACATACAATGTATTATTTGTTTCAGAGGTACAGGTCTGTGATTCAACAGTCTTCCACAATCCACAGTGCTCACCATAGCACATACCCTCCCCAATGTCTATCACACAGCCACCCCATCCCTCCCAACCCCCACCACTCCAGCAACTCTCAGTTTGTTTCGTGAGATTAAGAATTCCTCGTATCAGTGAGATCATATGATACATGTCTTTCTCTAATTTATTTCAATTAGCATAACACCCTCTAGTTCCATCCATGTCGTTGCAATGGCAAGATTTCATTCCTTTTGATGGCTGCATAATATTCCATTGTATTACCACATCTTTATCCATTCATCTGTCATTGGACATCTTGGCTTTTTCCATAGTTTGGCTATTGTGGACATTGCTGCTATAAACATTGGGGTGCATGTAACCCTTCTGATCTCTACATTTGTATCTTTGGGGTAAATACCCAGTAGGGCAATTGCTGGGTCATATGGTAGCTCTATTTTCAACTTTGTGAGGAACCTCCATACTGTTTTCCAGAGTGGCTTTACCAGCTTGCATTCCCACCAAAAGTGTAGGAGGGTTCCCTTTCTCCACATCCCCACCAACATCTGTCATTTCCTGACTTAATTTTAGCCATTCTGACTAGTGTGAAGTGATATCTCATTGAGGTTTTCATTTGGATTTTCCTGAGGACGAGCTATGTTGAGCACTTTTTCACGTGTCTGTTGGCCATTTGGATGTCTTCTTTGGAAAAATGTCTGTTCATGTCTTCTGCCCATTTCTTGATTGGCCTATCTGTTCTTTGGGTGTTGAGTTTGATAAGTTCTTTATAGACTTTGGATACTAGCTTGTTGTCTGATATGTCATTTCCAAATATCTTCTCACATTCTGTTGGTTGTCTTTTGGTTTGTGGACTGTTTCTTTTGCTGTGCAAAAGCTTTTTATCTTGATGAAGTCCCAACAGTTCATTTTTGCCAATGCTTCCCTTGCCTTTGGCGATGTTTCTAGGAAGGAGTTGCTGCGGCTGAGGACGAAGAGATTGCTGCCTGTGTTCTCCTTTAGCATTTTGATGGACTCCTGTCTCATGTTTAGGTCTTTCAACCATTTGGAGTCTATTTTTGTGTGTGGTGTAAGGAAATGGTCCAGTTTCATTCTTCTGCATGTGGCTGCCCAATTTTCCCAACACCATTTGTTGAAGAGATGGTCTTTTTTCCACTGGACATTCTTTCCTGCTTTGTCAAAGATGAGTTGACCATAGAGTTGAGGGCCCATTTCTGGGCTCTCTATTGTGTTCCATTGATCTATGTGTCTGTTTTTGTGCCAGTACCATACTGTCTTGATGATGACGGCTTTGTAACAGAGCTGTAAGTCCAGAGTTGTGATGCCACCAGCTTTGCTTTTCTTTTTCAACATTCCTCTGGCTATTTGGGGTCTTTTTTTGTTCCATACAAATTTTAGGATTTGTTCCGCTTCTATGGAAAAAGTTGATGGCATTTTGATAGGGATTGCATTAAATGTGTAGATTGCTCTAGGTGGCATTGACATCTTCACAATATTTGTTCTTCCAATCCATGAGCATGGAACGTTTTTCCATTTCTTTGTGTCTTCATCAATTGCTTTCATGAGTATTTCATAGTTTTCTGAGTACAGATCCTTTGCCTCTTTGGTTAGATTTATTCCTAGGTATCTTATGGTTTTGGGTGCAATTGGAAATGGGATCAACTCCTTAATTTCTCTCTCTTCTGTCTTGTTGTTGGTGTATAGGAATGCCACTGATTTCTGTGCATGGATTTTATATCCTGCCACTTTACTGAATTCCTGTATGAGTTCTAGCAGTTCTGGGGTGGAGTCTTTTGGGTTTTCCACATAAAGTATCATATCATCTGCAAACAGTGAGAGCTTGACTTCTTCTTTGCCAATTTGGATGCCTTTGATTTCTTCTTGTTGTCTGATTGCTGTGGCTAGGACTTCTAGTACTATGTTGAATAGCAGTGGTGATAGTGGACATCCCTGTCATGATCCAGACCTTAGGGGGAAAGCTCTCAGTTTTTCCCTATTGAGAATGATATTTGCTGTGGGTTTTTCATAGATGGCTTTTATGATATTGAGATATGTACCCTCTATCCCTACGCTCTGAAGAGTTTTAATCAAAAAAGGATGTTTTATTTTGTCAAATGATATTTTGGCATCTATGACAGGATCTTATGGTTCTTGTTCTTTCTTTAATTAATGTATTGTATCACACTGATTGATTTGTGGATGTTGAACCAACCTTGCAGCCCAGGAATAAATTCCACTTGGTCGTGGCGAATAATCGTTTTAATGTACTGTTGGATCCTATTGGCTAGTATTTTGGTGAAAATTTTTGCTTCCATATTCATCAGGGATATTTGTTTGTAATTCTCCTTTTTGATGGGTCTTGGTCTGGTTTTGGGATCAAGGTAATGGTGGCCTCAAAACAAGTTTGGAAGTTTTCCTTCCATTTCTATTTTTTGGAACAGTTTCAGAAGAATAGGTATTAATTCTTCTTTAAATGTTTGGTAGAATTCCCCTGGGAAGACCTCTGGCCCTGGGCTTTTGTTTGTTGGGAGATTGTTGATGGCTGCTTCAATTTCCTTAGTGGTTATAGGTCTGTTCAGGTTTTCTATTTCTTCCTGGTTCAGTTTTGGTAGTTTATACATCTCTAGGAATGCATCCATTTCTTCCAGATTATCTAATTTGCTGGCGTATAGTTGCTTATAATATGTTCTTATAATTGTTTGTATTTCTTTGGTGTTGGGTGTGATCTCTCCTCTTTCATTCATGATATTATTTATTTGGGTCATTTCTCTTTTCTTTTTGATAAGTCCGGCCAGTGGTTTATCAATATTGTTAATTCTTTCAAAGAACCAGCTCCTAGTTTCGTTGATCTGTTCTACTGTTCTTTTGGTTTCTAGTTCATTGATTTCTGCTCTGATCTTTATGATTTCTCTTCTCCTGCTGGGTTTAGGCTTTATTTGCTGTTTTTTCTCTAGCTCCTTTAAGTGTAGGGTTAGGTTGTGTATTTGAGACCTTTCTTGTTTCTTGAGAAAGGCTTGTATTGCTATATACTTTCCTCTTAGGATGGCCTTTGCTGCATCCCAAAGATTTTGAACAGTTGTGTTTTCATTTTCATTTGTTTCCATGAATTTTTTTAATTCTTCTTTAATTTCCTGGTTGACCCATTCATTCTTTAGTACGATGCTCTTTAGCCTCCATGTATTTGAGTTCTTTCCGACTTTCCTCTTGTG
>NW_027397074.1:10306968-10314331 GCF_003265705.2 Callorhinus ursinus | reverse complement strand
TCCATTTGGTCCAGTGTGTCATTTAAAGTCTTTATTTCCTTGTTGATCTTTTGCTTAGATGATCTGTCCATTTCAGTGAGGGGAGTGTTAAAGTTCCCCACTATTATTGTATTGTTGTTGATGTGTTTCTTTGCTTTTGTCATTAATTGGCTTATATAATTGGCTGCTCCCATGTTAGGGGCATAGATATTTACAATTGTTAGATCTTCTTGTTGGATAGACCCTTTAAGTAGGATATAGTGCCTTTCCTTATCTCTTATTACAGTCTTTGGTTTAAAAATAATTAGTCTGATATATGGATTGCCACCCCGGCTTTCTTTAGGTGTCCATTAGCATGGTAAATGGTTTTCCATCCCCTCACTTTCAATCTGGGGGTGTCTTTGGGTCTAAAATGAGTCTCTTGCAGACAGCATATCGATGGGTCTTGTTTTTTTATCAAATCTGATAGCCTGTGTCTTTTGATTGGGGCATTTAGCCCATTTAAATTCAAGGTAACTATTGAAAGATATGAATTTAGTGCCACTGTATTGCCTATAAGGTGACTGTTACTGTATATTGTCTCTGTTTCTTTCTGGTCTATGTTATTTTCAGGCTCTCTTTTTGTTTAACAATATACACTAAACAAATCAGAAGAGACTAGAAACCAGGGGAAAAGAAAGGGAAAGAAAGAAAAAAGAAAAAACGATAAAAAAAAAAGAATATGATCAAATATGATCAGGCTGGTGAATAGATCAGTGCCACACACTAGATATTGGGAGTATTTTGGTCTGTTAGAAGAAACTTCCTCCCAAAATTTTAAAGAAAGGCTTATGTATGTACAAAAATAAGGGTAAATACAATGAAGGGATGGAATATGACTGTAAAGAAACTTATAAAAGATTTTATAAAAAGAATTGATAAGAAGTTGGTTGAAAAGGGGCGCCTGGGTGGCTCAGATGGTTAAGTGTCTGCCTTCGGCTTAGGTCATGATTCCAGGGTCCTGGAATCAAGCCCTGCATCTGCTCCCCTGCTCAGCGGGAAGCCTGCTTCTCCCCCTCCCTCTGCCACTCCCCTCGCTTGTGTTCCCTCTCTTGCTGTGTCTCTCTCTGTCAAATAAACAAATAAAGTCTTTAAAAGAAATTTTAAAAAAAGAAGTTGGTTGAAAAAAGAAAGAAGAGAAATTTTTTTTAAAAAAAGGGAGAGAATGTGATTAGTCAGGAGACTAGAACAAAGCCATACACTAGAGATTTAGGGTATATCTTGGTCTGTTAAGAAGAAACTGTATGCCAAAATTTTAAAGAGAGAACAACTTATATATATGCCAAAAATAACGTTAACTACTATGAAGGGATAGAATATGACTCTTCCAGAAAGTGGTCACTTTTCTGTTCAGAGAGTTGCTGCTCTTCTTTTCTTCGATCTCCTGTTGAGTTTGTAGGTGTTCAGAATGGTTTAATCCCTATCTAGCTGAATTCCTGAGACCAGATGAAATTTAGGTCTCCTACTCCTCTGCCATCTTGCTCCTCCCCGTCCTAAAATTTTATGTTTTAACTGACTCGAAGACCGAATGATTTCCATAGTGAATTCTATTTAACATTTAAAAGTAAATAATGCCAGCTATTTATAATGGTGGAACTACATACTATATGTACTAGTAGAACTACATGATCACTTCCAGAAAGCAGAATCAAAAAGAACACTTCCCACCTTTTTTGACTCTAGCATATTATCAAAACTAGACAAAGACATTTTAAGTACAAACCATTATCTCTCCTGAATATAGGCACAAAAATCCCTAAAAAAAAAAAAAAATTTAATAGCAAATCTAATCCAGTGATATATAAAAAAGTAATATATTACTTTTAATATATATCCATAATACATACACATAATACCCAAGTGGAGTTTATCCTGAGAATGCAAGGCTGGCTCAATACTGAAAACTTAATCAATGGATTTGACCACATTAACAGACTAAATAGAATAAACCATTTAACCATATCAACAGATGTAGAAAAAGCATTTCACAAAAAGCAATATCCATTCATGATAACAAACTCTCAGCAAACTGGTATAGAAAATAAAATCTTTAACCTAATGCTTAATGCAGAGTATTTATGAGTCTGTAGCTAGCATTTTATGTAATCATGAAAGACTGAATGGTTTCATTCTAATATCTAAAACAAATAAGAATGTCCTCTTTCACCAGTATTATTCATTATTATGCTGTAAGTCCTAACAAATACAGCAAGAAAAATAAAAAGTACACAAATTGGAAAGGAAAAGTAAAACTGTCTTTACTAAATGACATAATTTTCTATGTAGCAAATTCCAATGAATTTATAATTTTTTTCTGGAAATAATGAGTTTAAGTAAGGTTCCAAAATATAAGATCAATTTACAAAAATCAGTTATATTCTGATATATGGAAATTAATTAATGGAATGTAGTTAAAAATACCATTTACAGTAACAACCAAAAAATGAAATACATAGGTATAAATCTATCAAATTTGCCCATGATATATGTGTAGAAAACTTTAACTCACGGATTAAAGAAAACAAAGAAATCCAAATAACTTGGAAAAAAGTCCCATCCATGAATTGGAAATCTGAATATTGTTAAAATGTTCTTTCCAATTTCATTAATAGATTTGATACAACTCCAATGAAGAATTCAACAAGCACTTACTAGATACTGACTAGCTAATTCTAAAATCTATATGCAAAGGCAAAGGAACTAGATTACACAAACAATTCTATAAAAGAAAAATAAAGTTGAAAAACTCACATTTTCGTATTTCAAGATTTACTCTAACACTTCAGTTATCAGGATAATGTAGTACTGGAAGAAAGACACATAAATCAATGCACCCAATAGAAAATCCCAAGAATAGTTTCATGCAAATATTGTCAACAGTTTTCAACAAAAATTCAAAGGTAATTTAGCAAAGTTTAGTGTTTTCAACAAATAAGCCTGGAAAAATTGGACATCAATATGCCAGAAAACATACTAATCCCCAACATCTAGCTCACATCCTATACAAAGAACTATCATAGACCAAAATCTAAGATCTACAAGTTTAAAATGTCTAAGAAAATGTAGGAGAAAATCTATATTACCTTGACTTTGACAATTTTTAGAGACAGCACCAAAAGCAAAATCTATGAAAGAAATTGCCAATAATTGGACATTATAAAAAAAAATGCTCTGCAAAGGACACTAAAGGAATAAAAAGACAAATCAGACTGTGAAAAGTATTTGAAAATCACTTATTCAGTAAAGGGTTTGATCCAGAACATATAAAAAAACACCTCAGAATTCAATCCTAATAAAACAAACAACCCAATAATATATGGACAAAAGATATGAACATAACTTTACCAAAGATAAACAGTTGGATAGTACATGAAATGATGCTCAATATCATTTGTAACTAGGGAAATGTAAATCAAAACAATGAGATGCCACTACACCTGTATTAAGTAACTAAAATTATATATATATATATATATATATGAATATATATATATATATATATGAATATATATATACACATATAAAATTGTCACGCTAATGTGGGCTTGGGTGTGGGATATTTATTGCCTAGAGAATTCAAAATGGTTCAGACACTTTGGAGGACAGTTTGGCAGTTTTTTAAATAAATTTATAGACTATATTATATGATCTAGCAATTACACTTCTAGGTATTCACCCAGGTTATATGAAAACTTATGGTAGCACACAAAACCTTCTTAAAGCAGTTTTATTCATAATAGCTAAAACTAGAAGCAATCTAATTTGTCTTCCAATGGGATTGGAGAAACAAATAATGTAATATGGTCTAGAAATAAAAAGAAATGGAAGTAGTGTTTTATGTTATATGGATGCTTCTTAAATGCATTTAGCTAAGTAGAAAAAGCCAGACAGAAAAGCCTACCTATTAAATGATTCCATTTATATGAACTTCTGGAAAAGGCAATACAATCAAGATGGGAAACAGATCAGTAGTTGCTAGTGGTTACTCAAGTGGAGTGGGAAGTTAACTACAAACAGGACATACAAGGGTATTGTTCTATTATATTACAATGGTGGATAAATGAATCTGCATTTGTTAAAACTCATAAAACTGTACACCAAAAAGAGTTAAATTTAATGCATGAAATGTTTGAAAAAGAGAAAGGATTCTCAGCCAAGATGCTGGGGGATGCCCATAATGGAATGCAGAATGTGACAAATGAAATAAATTACATTACCAATATATGACATGACCACACTGAAGGGGAGGTGGGGAAAAAAATAGACTTAACTAACCTAGAAAAATGTTTGACTGGAATTGTAGGGCTAAAGACAAAAAGGAATTTATAAATTAAAAAAATATATAAACAGTGGATTGTGGGAACAAGTTTTCTTATTATTGGAGAGGGAGAGTACAAATAATAAAGAAGGAAAAGCTAATAGGTGAAATCCTCAAGATAGCAGACTAGGAGATTCCAGTACTTGCCCTCCCCCAACCCCACCCAACAGAAACAACAACAAGAAGGAATAAGCAACTATCTCACAACAAAAATAGCTCTGGGAGAGGTCTAGAATACAGGAGATGCAGAAACACAGTGCAGCACAGAAGCTGAGGATGGCTGATGAAGCTGCCTGGAGTCCTACTGCTATACCTGAGAATATGAGGCAGTTAATTATATATGAGCAGGAAACAGGTGTTTTCTGACTGATGAAAGGGCAGAAACCAAGTTCCAAAGAGTTGGGACAGACCCCAGGGGAAACATACTCCCCTATGACCACTACTCTACAGTAACCTATGGCTTCACTATAATAAATCTACACTGTGGTCATAATCCCCTCCTGCCTTGAGCAGAGGAAGGCTGACAAGGACCAAAAAGGGCCCAAATCTTGCCCTTTCAATTGTTGGAGGAGTCCCTTAGATGATTGGCTGCAACCCTAGTCAGGATCTGCACAGCTATGACACATAGTCTATCCAAACATAAAAAGCAAAGACAACCCTGAGCCCCGGTGCAGATGCCATCTCTGGGCCTGCCCACTCTTCCATCTTGAGAGTGTCCTTTCACTTGAACGGCTATTAAACCCTTGCTTACTTAAGAGTTTGGCTCTGAGTACTTTCTTGACCAAACTCAAGAACCATGAATGGTTAAGTTAAAGTACTGTATCAGTGTTCAGTGTGCTGAATTAGAATATTCCTATTCTTAGGAAATACCCACCGAGGTATTAGAGTTAAAGGTTATGATATTGGTGCAGAGAGAGATAGCACATGCAAGAACATGAATGACAGATCAAGCAGGACAAAATGTGAATAGGTGAATCTAAATGAAGTGTATTTGGGCCTTGTATGTACAATTCCTATTCTGGGGCTGGGGAAAAGGCCTTACTATCGACACACCCATCCTATACTCTGGGACTAGAACCATATCTGTTTCTTGCCTCCCACCTCCTGGGGCCAGATCCATGGCTACATCTTACACCACCCCAATATTCCCCTCTTGCAATCACACACATGCCTCAGACCCCAATTCTTTTTTTTTTTTTTTAAGACTTTATTTATTTATTTGACAGAGAGAGAGACACAGCGAGAGCAGGAACACAAGCAGGGGGGAGTGGGAGAGAGAGATGCAGACTTCCTGCCAAGCAGGGAGCCCAATGTGGGGCTCGATCCCAGGACCCTGGGAACATGACCTGAGCCGAAGGCAGATGCTTAACAACTGAGCCAACCAGGCGCCCTCAGACCCCAAATCTATGACCATTCAGTACATACCTATATCTCAGACACTGATGCATTTGTGGTGAGTGAGCCTGTACCCTAGGCCAGGTACCATAGTTGTTCTGAAAAATCCCTGAGGCCTGGATTCTAGCTCTGTGGCCACTCAGTATATTCCCACACTCCTGACACCATTGTCACTGCTGCCATAAGTACACATACTCCCCAGATCACAGCACTGCTGCTGCCATGTTTTTGCCCATGCACCAGACCCCAGTGCCAACAAAGACCCCTTCAACCATCATCTCCCCTACAGGGAGAAAAATAAGATCCAACAGATTTTTCTACCAAAGACACCAGCAGCCCTTGTTACCACCATGGATACACATAACCTTGGCTTCCAAGGACCCTTACTGTCTTTGTCAAGGCTGACCTCAGCTTTTATGGAGCTCCATAAAGGATGTAACATTGTGCCCTCCCTGAACACAGAATTACCACTGCACCCCCACCACAGTAAGAGCTGCTGCACCCCACCCATATGGCACCATCACCCCCACCAATAGATGAAGTTCTTTCCCTAGTAAAGACAGTCTGGAAGAGGTGACTGCTTCCTCAGATGAACAGACATCAATGAAAGGCTATAAAATACATGTGCCCCCCCCACACACAATCAAGGAACCATGACATCAAAAAGCCATAATACTTTTCTGGAAATTGATCTTAAGTAAAAGAAGATCTACAAATTGCCTGAAAAACAAAAATTAAAATAATTGTTTTAAGAAAAATGAGGAAGCCAGAAGACAATACAACAAAGAGAAACAACAAAACATTAGACTGGCAAAAGACCTATCCACAGAGACCTGGCAGGCCAGAAAGGACTGGCATGATATATTCAGAGCACTAAACGAGAAAAATATGCAGCCAAGAATACTATATCCAGCTAGGGTGTCACTAAAAATAGAAGGAGAGATCAAAAGCTTCCAGGACAAACAAAACTAAAGGAATTTGCAAACACGAAAACAGTCCTCCAAGAAATATTGAAAGGGGTCCTCTAAGCAAAGAGAGAGCCTAAAAGCAACATAGACCAGAAAGGAACACAGACAATATACAGTAACAGTCACCTTACAGGCAATACAGTGGCACTAAATTCATATCTTTCAATAGTTACCCCGAATGTAAATGGGCTAAATGCCCCAATCAAAAGACACAGGCTATCAGATTGGATTAAAAAACAAGACCCATCGATATGCTGTCTGCAAGAGACTCATTTTAGACCCAAAGACACCCCCACATTGAAAGTGAGGGGGTAGAAAACCATTTACCATGCTAATGGACACCAAAAGAAAGCTGGGGTGGCAATCCTTCTATCAGACAAATTAGATTTTAAACCAAAGACTGTAAAAGAGATGAGGAAGGACAGTATATCCTACTTAAAGGGTCTATCCAACAAGAAGATCTAACAATTGTAAATATCTATGCCCCTAACATGAGAGCAGCCAATTATATAAGCCAATTAATAACAAAAGCAAAGAAACACATCAACAATAATACAATAATAATGGGGGACTTTAACAAGCCCCTCACTGAAATGGACAGATCATCTAAGCAAAAGATCAACAAGGAAATAAAGACTTTAAATGACACACTGGACCAAATGGA
>NW_027397074.1:10047929-10306958 GCF_003265705.2 Callorhinus ursinus | reverse complement strand
CACAAGAGGAAAGTCGGAAAGAACTCAAATACATGGAGGCTAAAGAGCATCGTACTAAAGAATGAATGGGTCAACCAGGAAATTAAAGAAGAATTAAAAAAATTCATGGAAACAAATGAAAATGAAAACACAACTGTTCAAAATCTTTGGGATGCAGCAAAGGCCATCCTAAGAGGAAAGTATATAGCAATACAAGCCTTTCTCAAGAAACAAGAAAGGTCTCAAATACACAACCTAACCCTACACTTAAAGGAGCTAGAGAAAAAACAGCAAATAAAGCCTAAACCCAGCAGGAGAAGAGAAATCATAAAGATCAGAGCAGAAATCAATGAACTAGAAACCAAAAGAACAGTAGAACAGATCAACGAAACTAGGAGCTGGTTCTTTGAAAGAATTAACAATATTGATAAACCACTGGCCGGACTTATCAAAAAGAAAAGAGAAATGACCCAAATAAATAATATCATGAATGAAAGAGGAGAGATCACACCCAACACCAAAGAAATACAAACAATTTTAAGAACATATTATGAACAACTCTACGCCAGCAAATTAGATAACCTGGAAGAAATGGATGCATTCCTAGAGATGTGTCAACTACCAAACCTGAACTAAGAAGTAGAAAACCTGAACAGACCTATAACCACTAAGGAAATTGAAGTAGTCATCAAAAATCTCCCAACAAACAAAAGCCCAGGGCCAGAGGTCTTCCCAGGGTAATCTTACCAAACATTTAAAGAAGAATTAATACCTATTCTCCTGAATCTGTTCCAAAAATTAGAAATAGAAGGAAAGCTTCCAAACACGTTTTGTGAGGCCAGCATTACCTTGATTCCCAAACCAGACAGACTCCATCAAAAAGGAGAATTACAGACCAATGTCCTTGATGAACATGGGTGCAAAAATTCTCACCAAAATACTAGCCAATAGGATCCAACAGTACATCAAAAGCATTTTTCACTGCGACCAAGTGGGATTTATCCCTGGGCTGCAAGGTTCGTTCAACATCCGCAAATCAATCAACGTGATACAATAAATTAACAAAAGAAAGAACAAGAATCATGATCCTCTCAATAGATGCAGAAAAAGCATTTGACAAAATACAGCATCCTTTCTTGATCAAAACTCTTCAGAGTATAGGGATAGAGGTTACATATCTTAATATCATAAAAGCCATCTATGAAAAACCTACAGCGAATATCATTCTCAATGGGGAAAACTGAGAGATGTCCCCCTGAGGTCAAGAATGCGGCAGGGATGTCCACTCTCACCACTGCTATTCAACATAGTATTAGAAGTCCTAGCCACAGCAATCACACAACAAAAACAAATCAAAGGCATCCAAATCGGCAAAGAAGAAGTCAAACTCTCACTCTTTGCAGATGATATGACACTTTATGTGGAAAACCCAAAAGACTCCAGCCCAAAACTGCTAGAACTCATACAGGAATTCAGTAAAGTGGCAGGATATAAAATCAATGCACAGAAATCAGTGGCATTCCTATACACCAACAACAAGATAGAAGAGAGAGAAATTAAGGAGTCGATCCCATTTACAATTGCATCCAAAACCATAAGATACCTAGGAATAAATCTAACCAAAGAGGCAAAGGATCTGTACTCAGAAAACTATAAAATACTCCTGAATGAAATTGATGAAGACATAAAGAAATGGAAAAACGTTCCATGCTCATGGATTGGAAGAACAAATATTGTGAAGATGTCAATGCTACCTAGAGCAATCTACACATTCAATGCAATCCGCCTCAAAATACCATCCACTTTTTTCAAAGAAATGGAACAAATAATCCTAAAATTTGTATGGAACCAGAAAAGACCCCAAATAGCCAGAGGAATGTTGAAAAAGAAAAGCAAAGCTGGTGGCATCACAACTCCGGACTTCCAGCTCTATTACAAAGCCGTCATCATCAAGACAGTATGGTACTGACACAAAACCAGACACATAGATCAATGGAACACAATCAAGAGCCCAGAAATGGACCCTCAACAGTGTGGTCAACTTATCTTCGACAAAGCAGGAAAGAATGTCCAATGGAAAAAGACATTGTCTTCAACAAATGGTGTTGGGAAATTTGGACAGCCACATGCAGAATGAAACTGGACCATTCCCTTACACCACACAACAAAATAGACTCCAAATGTTTGAAAGACCTAAATGTGAGACAGGTGTCCATCAGAATCCTAAAGAGAACACAGACAGCACCCTTTTCAACCTCAACCACAGCAACTTCTTCTTAGAAACATTGCCAAAGGCAAGGGAAGCAAGGGCAAATATGAGTTATTGGTATTTCATCAAGATAAAAAGCTTTTGCACAGCAAAAGAAACAGTCAACAAAACTGAAAGACAACCGACAGAATGGGAGAAGATATTTGCAAATGACATATCAGATAAAGGGCTAGTATCCAAAATCTATAAAGAGCTTTTCAAACTCCACACCCAAAGAACAGATAATCCAATCAAGAAATGGGCGGAAGACATGAACAGACATTTTTCCAAAGAAGACATCCAAATGGCCAACAGACACATGAAAAAGTGCTGAACATCGCTTGGCCTCAGGGAAATCCAAATCAAAACCTCAGTGAGATACCACCTCACACCAGTCAGAATGGCTAAATTTAACAAGTCAGGAAACCACAGATGTTGGCGGGGATGCGGAGAAAGGGGAACCCTCCTACACTGTTGGTGGGAATGCAAGCTGGTATAGCCACTGTGGAAAACAGTATTGAGGTTCCTCACAAAGTTGAAAATAGAGCTACCATACGATCCAGCAATTGCACTACTGAGTTTTTACCCCAAAGATTCAAATGTAGGCATCCGAAGGGGTATGTGCATCCCGATGTTAATAGCAGCAATGTGCACAGTAGTTGAACTGTGGAAAGAGGCAAGATATCCATCGATAGATGAATGGATAAATAAGAGGTGGAATATTACAATGGAATATTATGCAGCCACGAAAAAGAATGAGATCTTGCCATTTGCAACGACTTGGATGGAACTGGAGGGTGTTATGCTGAGTGAAATAAGTCAATCAGAGAAAGACATGTATCATATGACCTCACTGATATGAGGAATTCTTAATCTCAGGAAACAAACTGAGGGTTGCTGGAGTGGGGGTGGGGTGGGAGGGACCGGGTGGCTGGCTGATAGACATTGGTGAGGGTATGTGCTATGGTGAGTGCTGTGAATTGTGCAAGACTGTTGAATCACAGATCTGTACCTTTGAAACAAATAATGCAATATATGTTAAGAAAAAAGAAAAGAGAAGAAGTTAGCAGGAGGGGAAGAATGAAGGGGGGTAAATCAGAGGGGGAGACGAACCATGAGAGACGGTGGACTCTGAAAAACAAACTGAGGGTTCTAGAGTGGAGGGGGTGGGGGGATGTGTTAGCCTGGTTATGGGTATTAAAGAAGGCACCTTTTGTGTGGAGCGCTGGGTGTTATGCACAAACAATGAATCATGGAACACTACATCACAAACTAATGATGTAATGTATGGTGATTAACATAACAATAAAAAAGAATATACACATCTTTTTCAGGAGAAACTTTGCAATTCAGGAAAGAGTGGGATGTTGTATTTAATGCATTCCAATAAAACACACACAAACACACACACACACACACACAAAGAAAAAACAACAAAAATAACAAAAAACACCTGCCAACCAAGAATACTATACGCAGCAAAATTATCCTTTAAAAAATCAAGGAGAAATAATGTCTTTCCTAGACAAACAAAAACCAAAGTAATCCATGAGTACTAGACCTGATTTATAAGAAATGCTTAACAAAATTCTCCAAATTGCAATGAAAAAATACTAAACAATAGTGTGAAGGCATATGAAAGCATAAATCTCAGAGATAAAGCTAAGTATATAGACATATACAGATTAACAAAGTACCATAAAGGTTTTTGATACTAATATAACCCTAATATAAAAGTTAATAGGTAAAAACTTGTTAATGGATATACAACATGAAAAGAATCACCTTCTGACTACTAGAACACAATGTATGGGATGAAGTAAAAGTGTAGTGTTTTGTATGTGACTGAAGTTACATATCTGCAACTTAAAACATGTGGTAACTACAAGATTTTTTTTTAAATCTCAGGGTAACGCCCCCTCAAAAAAAACCCCACATAAAACATATACAAAAAAAGAAAAACTAGTCACTACAAAAAATAACCAAATAATAAAGGAAGTGAGTTGAGAAGATGAATGCGAAGCTCCCCCATAAAAACCCGTGCAAGACAGAAATAATTAAAATGGTAATACAAACTTGTCCCTTACCAATAATCATCTTAAATGTAAATGGATTAAACTCACCAATCAATAGACATACAGTGGCTGAATGGATTCAAAAAAGAAAAACACAAACAAGATTCAGTGATATGCTGTCTAGTAGAGATTCATTTTAGAAGTAAAGGCCCACATAGGCTGAAGATAAGGAGATGAAAAATGAAAATAATTAATGGAAATGGTAACCCAAAGAAAGCAGGAGCAGCTATAATGATATCAGATAAAGTAGACTCTAAAGTCTTGTTTCGAGAAACAAAGTTATTATAAAATTATAATTATATAATCATAATTACAGGGCCTGTTCAACAGGAAGAAGCTAAAGCTATTATAAATATATATGCAAGCAACATCAGAGAAGCTACATATATAAAATGAATATTGACAGATCTGAAGGCAGAAAATGACAACACAATACTAGTTGATTTCAATACCCCACTAACAATGGGTAAAATATCTAGACGTAACTCAGTTAAAAAATGACTGACTTGAACAACCGTATAGACCAAATAAATCTAACTGATGTATCTGATCTAAGTAAATTTTCTAGCTACAGTTCAGTCCATAGTTTTTCCTTATGCACATTAAATATTCTTCATGATAGACCACTGGCTAAGTCTCAAAACAAGTTTTAACAAATTTAAGGAGATCAAAATAAAGTTGACTTTTGAACAACATGGAGGTTAGGGGTGCCAACATCCCATTCAGTTGAAAATCCATGTGTAACTTTTGACTCATCAAAAACTTAACTACTAATAGCCTATTGTTGACTGGAAGCCCTACTGATAACAGAAACAGTTGATTAACACGTATTTTGTATATTATATGCTAAATTCTTAAAGTAAGCTAGAGAAAAGAAAATGTTACTAAGAAAGTCATAAGAAAGAGAAAATACATTTACAGTACTGTACTATATTTTTTGGAAAAAAATCTGTGTATAAGGGGATCTGCAAAATTCAACTACTCATTGTTCGAGGTTCACCTATAATTTCAAGTATTTTTTCCAACCAAAATGGAGTGAAACTAGAAATCAATGATGGTAAGAATAAAGGAAAATTCATAGATACATAGAAACTCAACAACACATTCTTGAACAACAATTTGTTGTTCAAGAAATTTCAAAATTTCTTGAGACAAAAGTGAAAACAAAATACATCAAAACCTATGGGTTACAGCAGATGCAAAAATAAGATGGAAATTTACAGCAATACATGCATTTATTAAAAAGGAGAAAAATCTCTAATAAGCAACTTAACATTACAATTCAAGGAACTAAAATAAAGAGAACAAACTAGGTCCAAAGTTAGTAGATAGAAATAAATCAAATATGAAACAAAAAACTGGACATAAATATCAAATGAAGAGTTGGTTTTTTGAAAAAGTTAATTGACACCCTCTTAGCTATATTAACTAAGAAAAAGAGAGAGGACTCAATAAATAAAATCAGAAATGAAAGAGGAGATATTACAATAAATACCTCAAATAAAAATATAAAGAACAATTATGAAAAATCATATATCAACAAATTGGGTAACCTACAAGAAATTTCGAAATTCTACAATGCACAAAAGTTGCATTTGTAAGAAAATAGAAAGCCTGAACAGATCGATAAAAATATGGAGATTGAATCAATAATCAAAAATCTCCTAAAGAAAAGTGCAGAACCTGATGGCTTCATGGGTGATTCTAACAGATATTCGAATTAATGCCAATTGTTCCTGAACTTTTCAAAAAACCAACAAACAAATTAGAAGAGGGAGTACTTCCACAATTGTTTTATGAGGACAGCATCACCCTGATACTACAAAACCAAGATAACACAAGAAAAATAACTATAGGCTAATATCTGTGATGGATATAAGTGAAAACATCCTTCATAAAATATTAACAAACTGAATTCAACAGCACACTAAAGGAATCATATACTATCATCAAGAAGGATTCATTCCAAGGATGCAAGGATGGTTCAACATCCACAATCAATGTGGTATACAACATTAACAAAATGAAAGGTAAAAATCGTATGATCATCTCAATAGATGCAGAAAAAGCATTTGACAAAATTCAACATCCATTTGTGATAAAAACTCAATAGAGTGACTACCCAGGGAATGTACCTCAACATAATAAAAGACATACAAGAGAAGCCCGCAGCTAACATCATACTCAAAAGTGAAAACCAGAAAACTTTACCTCTAAGATCATGACCACGACAAGGATGCCCATTCTCACCAGTTTTATTCAACATACTAATGGAGGGATGCCTGAGTGGCTCAATTGGTTAAGTGTCTGCCTTCGGCTCAGGTCATGATCTCAGGGTCCTGGGATTGAGTCCCACATAGGGCTCCTTACTCAGCAGGGAGCCTGCTCCTCCCTCTGCCTGATGCTCCCCCTGCTTGTGCTTGTTCTCTCTGACAAATAAACAAATAAGATCTTAAAAAAACATACTAATGGAAATCCTAGGTAGGGAAATTAGGCAAAAAAAAAGGAAATAAAAGGCATCTAAATCAGAAGGGAAGAAGTAAAAACGTCTCTATTTGCAACATATTATATACAGAAAATCCTCAAGATTCCACACACACACACACACACACACACACACACACACACACACACAAGACCCTATTAGGACTGATAAACAAATATAGTAAAGTTACAGTATACAAAATCAATATGCATTTTGCAATATGCAATTATTATTGCAAATGAATACATATTGCAAAATAAATTATTGCAATATGCAATACAAAAATCAGTTGCATTTCTTTACATCATTAATAAACTATATAATAAAGGGAATTAAGGAAATAATCTTGTATACAACTGCAACCAAAGAATAAAAATACCTAGGAATAAATGTAACTAAGGAAATGAAAGACCCATACTCTGAAAAGTATAAAGAATTGATGAAAGAAATCCAAGAACATACAAGTAAATGGAAAGACATTCCATGCTCATGGATAGAACATTAAAATGTCCATTCTACCTGAAGCAATATACAGATTCGATGCAATCTCTATTGAAATTCCAAAGACATTTTCCACAGAAATAGAAATAACTGTCCTATAATTTATATTGAACCACAAAAGACCATGAATAGCCAAAGCAATTTTGAAGAAGAAAGCTGGAGGCATCACATTCCCTGATTTCAAACTATACTATAAAGCTATAGGTATCAAAATAGTATGGTATTGACATAAGAACAGACACATCGACCATGGAACAGAATACAGATGCCAGAAGTAAACTCACACATATATGGTCAATTACTTCACAACAAAAGAGCAAGAATCTACAATGGGGAAAGGACAGTCTCTTTAATAAATAGTGTTTAGGAAACTGGATACCTACATACAAAAGAATGAACTTGGGACATTATCTTACACCTTACATTAAAATCAACTCAAAATGAATTAATGATGTGAATGTAATACCTAAAACAACAAAATTCCTAGATGAAAACATAGGAAGTAAGCTCCTTGACATCAGTCTTGGTGATGATTTTTTGGATTTGACACCAAGAGCAAGGGCAACAAAAAGCAAAAATAAACAAGTGGGACCTCATCAAACTAAAATGCTTCTGTATAGCAAAGGGAACTATTAAAAAATTAAAAAGTTATTCTATAGAATGAGAGTATTTTCAAACAACTTATCTAATATAGGGTTAATATTCAAATATATCAAGAACTCATACAACTCAACAGCAAAAAAATATCTAGTTTAAAAAAATGGGCAGAGGACCTGAATAGACTTTTTTTTCAAAGAAGATATCCAAAGGCCAACAAGTACAAGGAAAGGTGCTCAATATTACTAGTCATAGGGTAGTGCAAATCAAAACCACAATAAGATATTGTGAATATCTTACTAGAATAGATACTTTCAAAATGATAAGACCTAACACATGTTGGCAAGGATGTAGAGAAGAGGGATTCCTTTTGTACTGTTGATGACAATGTAAATTGGTGCAGCCACTATATAAAACCGTATGGAGACTCCTCAGAAAACTAAAAATACAACTACCATATGATTCACCAGTCCTACTTCTGGATATTTATCTGAAGAAAGCAAAATCACTCTTGAAAAGATAATTGCACCATCATGTTCAATGCAATATTATTTACAACAGTTAGAACGTGGAAACAAGATAAGTGTCCATCAATAGATGAATAAAGAAAATGTGATACACAGATGGACACACACATGTGCATACACAGAGTGTCATATTATTCAGCCATGAAGAAAAAGAAAATCTTGGCGTTTTTGAAACATGCATTGACCTTGAGGGCATAATGCTAAGCAAATAAGTTAGAGTAAGACAAATAACTGTATCATATCATTTATATGTGAAATTTAAAAACTGAATTCACAGATACAGAGAACGGGTTTGTAGTTGACAGAGGTGAGGGTTTAACAAAATGGGTGAAAGTGGTTCAAAAGTTACAAAATTTAAAAAAAAAATTAGAGAACATCCAACAACCATTCATAACACCTTTTATATATGCATGTGTATACACACATATGTACATATACACACATGTAAGGAAGATGTAAAACTCATTCACTGATAAGATTTTTTAAATGATTTTAACTAAAATATTGGTAGCACTGTGAAGATTTATATTTTAGGTGATAGACACTATAGAATTCAAATCAATTCAGTAGACAGCACATCTACAGTATTATAATGATGTGTAAACAGACAAGTAGTTTAGACTTAGGAAAACAAGGAAAATATACGTTGTGGACAGATAAAAGGATTCAGTGTTTGAAAATGAGTAAAACTTGGTAAGTTATCAAAATTACACAAAAGTCATAAAGAATACACTAATAAAACCAAACACAGGGGCGCCTGGGTGGCTCAGTTGGTTAAGCAACTGCCTTCAGCTCCAGTCACGGTCCCAGGGTCCTGGGATCGAGCCCCGCATCGGGCTCCCTGCTTGGCGGGAAGCCTTCTTCTCCCTCTCCCACTCCCCCCGCTTGTGTTCCCTCTCTCTCTGTCAATTAAATAAATAAAATCTTTAAAAAACAAAAAACAAAAAAAAAAAACAAACACATATCCAGTCTCCATACTATCAAAAAAATACCCAACCATTCCTTTCCTTATACTTTTCCTCATGCCATGAAAAAAATAGTGAGCAAATACAGTTTATATAAATCAACACAATAAAAATATGATTTATATCATTCCATGATGTAAATTTTAGTGGGTAAAAATTATTTAAAATTGAGCAAAGATCAGACTGGACCTGAAGATGATGATCTAGACCACCACATCACATGATCACTGCAGTTTTAAAGCGAAAGTTTACAAGAATTTCATTTGCAGTTAGAATTTTTTTTTTGTTTGAAAACTCTAGTAAATTTTTCTTAGATATGAGTATAGCTCAGAAATACTAAACACACTTTATCATTATATAGAAATAAATACTTAAGAAAAGGAAAATAAAAAAGGACTAGCACTTGGATATTGAAACATTTAAACATGGAGTCTTCTGAATATTTTAGTAAATATGATGGCAAAGTGGAGACTAACTACAAAAATAATACTTCTAAGACCATATGGATATTTAAAAATATAGCCCTTTTAATAAACAGGGTCTAAAAATAAAAAATATATTCAGTAGAAATCTATGGGGCTCCAATTTTAAGAGTTCATAAAATAATGTTATTTTTATACTATGAAAATCAGAAGACTTGTTATTAGTCATCAAAAATATTACAGAGAAAAATTTTTTTTAAATGAAGGCAGGATTTATATATTGCCAATCATTGAAAAATCTTACCAAAAAAGTTAACCACATAAAAGTAACTCATTGTTTTAGAACTATAGATTTTTTTTACAATGTTATTACATTATTGACTATATTTCTTATATTATACTTTTCATCTCTATGAGTTGTAATTGGAAATCTGTTTTTTTTGTTTTTGTTTTTGAGAGAGAGAGAGAGAGAGGGAGAAAGATGGGGGAAGTGCAGAGGAAGAGGGAAAATCTTAAGCATTCTCCATATGCAGCCCAGAGTCTGACATGGGGCTTGATCTCAAGACCCTGAGATCATGACCTGAGCTGAAACCAAGAGTCAGATGCTTAACCAACTGAGCCACCCAGGTGCCCCTGGACATTTGTACCTCTTAATCCCCTTCATCTGATTCACCCCACCCCCCTGCCCTCTGGCAATCATTAGTTTATGAGGTTTTTTTAAAATTGTTTTTTAGATTTCACATAAGTGAAATCATAAGCTATTTGTCTCTCTGACTTATTTCACTTAATATCCTCTAGGTCCACCCATGTTGTTGCAAATGGCAAGATCTCATTCCCTTTTATGACTGAGTAATATCCCAGTTGTATAAATGTGTGTGTATAAAATCTTCCTTATCCATGCATCTGTCAGTGAACACTTCAGGTGCTTCTGTATCTTGGCTATTGTAAATAATGTTGCAATAAACACAAGGGTGCATAGATCTTTTCAAATCAGTGTTTTCATTTTCTTTGGGTAAATACCCAGTAGTGAAATTACTGGATCCTATGGTAGTTCTATATTTAATTTTTTGAGGAAACTCCATATTGTTTTCCACCACGATTTCACCAATTAAACTTCCTTTCAACAATGCACGAGGGTTCCTTTGCCCACATCCTCACCAACAGTTGTTATTTATCTTTTTGATACTAGTCGTTCTGAGAGGCATGAGGTAATATCTCATTGGTTTTTTTTTTTTTTCATTCCCCTGATGATTAGTGATATTGAGCATCTTTTCATGTGTCTGTTGGCCATCTCTATGTCTTCTTTGGAAACCTGTCTATTCATGTCCTCTGCCCATTTTTCATTGGATTATTTGGGGTTCTTTAGTGTTGAGTTATGTAAGTTTTTTATATATTTTAGGTATTAATTCCTCATCAGATATATTACCTGCTAATATCTTCTCCCATTCACGAGGTTGCCTTTTCTTTTTGTTAATGGTTTCTTTTGCTATACAAAAGCTTTTTATTTTGGTGTAGTCCCAATAGCTTATTTTTGCTTTTGTTTTCCTTGCCTGAAAAGACATATCCATAAATAAGCAGATGTCTAATAGATTCCTGCCTATACGTTCTTACACAAACTTTTTGGTTTCAGTTCTCACATTTAGGTCTTTAATCCATTTTGAGTTTACTTCTGCATATGGTATAAGAAAATGATCCAGTTTTCCCAATACCATTTATTGAAGAGATTATATTTTTCCCATTGTATATTTGTGCTTTCTTTGTTGTAGATTAATTGACCATATAAGCATGGGTTTATGTATGGGTACTCTACCCTGTTCCATTGATCTGTGTGTCTATTTTTGTGCCAGCCCCATACTGTTACCACAGGCCTTCCTTTTTAAGACTACAAACTTCTTCCACTTTGGTTTATTCTACTATATCAACACTTGCATTCAAAAAGTTTACCTAAAACTCACTGTATTGCATTCAAAATTTATTTCCTTCATACAGTGAAACTTAAAAAAATTATATTTCAAAAATTAAACATCTTTAAGAATTTTGTTGGAAAACTTAATGCCATTCCCCTTAAAAAAGAGCTAAGTTCAACTTGTGCAAATTAGTTTAATTCTGCTTGAAGTAATTTTCAATATAAAGGCTGCTGTTGTGGATATGAATAATAATTTGAATTAGTGAGTGGTCTTTCACATGGTAATACACATGCTATTATTAACAAACAATTAGTTTTGACCCTTTTCTACCGAACAGCAGGGTACAGAAAATCCTAATTCATAAAAGTGAGCATTGGCAAACAGAAATGGAGTGAATTTTCATAGCCACTTCTCCAGATAAGAACAGCTTATGTCAAGGAAATTCAGAATTCTCTAAGACATTTCTTTGAAATCATGTCAAATCTTTTCTGTCAAGGCTGACATCATCTTTGGCAAGGTATACCTTATTGATGTTGTCTTTGTCAGACAAGAAATAAGAAATCCACATTTCAATCCTGAGGTTGTCTGAGTAGAAGTCATCTTCAAAAGAAGGCTGCAAATTTCCCAGGTGTCTTCAGATTCTTCCTTGTATTGAAACTGATATATAAACTCTTGACTTCATTCTGCACAAACCTTTCCAGCACTGGCAAGTTCACATGCTGTGAATTCCCCTTCTCCCATCTTCTCCTCTAGAGTGGCAGCTTACAAAAATAGACTTATCTAAATGTTTCAGAAGGCTTCATAATACTGCCTGTAAGGCCAAGGCAAGAATACCCACTCAAAAACCCAGGTTGATCTTTATCTGTTCAGAAAATGGGTTTTTATTTGCATTTTTTGACAATTAGAATTCTTTAGAGGAAGAAGAAACTGACTTCAAGTAATTTAATGGTGAGGGGGAAGCACCACCCCATTTTTCTGTAAAATATACTGCGATAGCTTATAGAATAGATAGATTAAAAGAACCAGTGATTCTGAGTCTTACTACTTCTAGAATACTCTGTAAGGAAACATGTATCTATGTTTACGAGTCTTGGTGTATTGTGACAAAGCTAACTCTTGGTAACTTAGAGAGCATCGCTGTTTAACCCCTGGGATAAAAGATCTGGCTCCCAGATGAAAGCTACGGTTTCAGCTTACCTCCCCTATTCAAACATGAGGAAGATCTCAGATGCCAATTACCTCTATGTTACATGCTTCCTTCCTTCCACTTTAAATCGTGGAAGGAAGGAAGAATATTACTACACACTCAGGGGCAAACAGTACACAGGACTTAATCTGGAGGCACCTGAAGATTCAGGCTATTCCCATTTCTCTTCTTTAGTCATCACAAGCCAATTTTATTTCCAATTTTGGGCCTTGGCCCCTGTGAACTTTAGCACATGGCAGAGAAGTGGGGGTTACTGCTCTGCAGGATTCTGTCTTACAATTAGTTGTTTTAGAACTGTGTAAGATTTAGTTTTTTTTTTTTAAAACTAAAGTTCCATTTTTGCCTTCATACCAATGGTTTTTGAGGTCTACTCCATTTTTAAGAACTTAGTAAAGTTCACAAGAAGTAGATTAAACTATTCCACTTTTCAACAAAATCTCCCAAACCGCCTGCCACAGTAGACCTCCTTCTGGGTTTCAAATTACAACATGAAACATTTTACCCAGGTGCTTCAATAATATGAAACAAGGATTTGAACTTGCCAGTATTTCTTGGAGAAATCACCACTAAGAAAATGTTATTTTTTCTCACAAAAGAAATCCGTTTGTTTTGAATGGATTCTAAAACTCAAGAAACATCCACTTAATCAACTGAAAATCAACACGGAGATTTAGTCAAAGGAGTTCGATTCTGTGTTAACTCCAAGTGGGAGGCGGCAGAAGGAAAGAGAAGAGTTTAGGATTCAGGTGGTGGGGGCGGGAAATTTTTTTGATATCAAATCTCCTGTTTCATTTTTTTTATTAGAAAGTAGAATAGCCCAAACACCTCCCCAAAAACACCTTCCTAAAATCCTTTGGGGAGGTAGTAAGTATAAGCTAACTATTTCTATGTCTTCATAATCATCTTACAATTGGAGAATGTTCAAGAGCAGGAAAATCTCATGAAATCTCTGCCCAGAAGAAATGGCCCAAGTTGTTCATGGTATGACTGGATACAAATCAGAGTCAAAAAAGATTTTTTACCTCGTCTAAATTGTCCTATTCAATGTCTTGCCTTCCTCCTTTTCTTCTGCCCTTCCTAAAATTAAGATTTTATATGTAAAGGGTGACAAAAAATAATCCAAGTGCTTAACTTGACAGGGATATTTTACTCGTCAAGAACCAAACTGTGCCTGGGAAGAGAAGACTTTGAAACCAAAAAGCACAAAGAAGCTGGTTTCAGGAAGGCCACAGTAAGGTTTACGAAGCACGAAGGAGGAAGTTCATAGGGCATGATTCTCATTGATTAGAATGAGGTTAGTTACATTCTTGCTGATTGGCTACAACGTGCTAAGTCACGCTGACAAAAAAAATTAGGCTCAAACTTTGGCCAGAGTTTAAGTGGGTATTTTAGGAAATGTGTCTCTTTGAGTTTTGCTAATCTGGGTGTGGGCCATTGGCTCAAGGGCAAAGGTAGATCTCTAGCTCCATTTTCATTTTTATTTAATAAGGTATTATTTTAATTTTTTATTTTTTTAATCTTCAAATTGGAATAATAAACCATGGGATAATTTAAGAATTCATTTCAATGTTGAAACATTTCCATGCAAGGATTGGCAAATTCTTGCTGTAAGGAAAGAGCCTTGCTCATGTTCTCCTGAGCTATCTTTGGTCCATAGTTTTCCTGGTAAGAATAGGATTCCCAAAGTGTAATGCATTTTTTTTTTAATACTATGCAATCATTGGGAACTGGCAGCGAATTCCCTGGGTTTAGACAGACATTTTCATTGGAAGAGACAGATCCCTGAAAAACGGTGACTTGTGTTTTGTTGTTTTTTTTTTTTGTTTTTTTGTTTTTTTAATTATATTTCTTTGGAGAGAGGGAAAGAGTGTGAGCACAAGCAGGAAGAGTGGCAGAGGGAAAAGGAGAGACTCCCCAGCCGACCCTGTGCTGAGCTCGGAGCCCGATAGTGGGGCTTGATCTCACAACCCTAAGATCATGACCTGAACTGAAACCAAGAGTCAGACACAACCAATTAAACCACCCAGGCGCCCCTGCTTGCCTAGTTCTACCGTGTATAGGCACCTTGATCCCCAGAGAATTCATGCCTGGCAACTTTTCCTTTTTTTGATACACTGCACATGATTCCCTCCAACTCCATCCCCCCACCAATGGATTGACCTCATTATTGTAATAGCTGACTATCCAAAAACTTCTCTAGGTCCCTGAGGTGGGAGCTGTGATATGGGGCTGGGCTGTACAGCAAAAGCAGAGGGCAATCTGCCAACATTTCTAATTTTTTCTACTTAATCAAACATTGGTCTTATAGTTTACCTTGTTGCCTGACTGCTCGATCTAGGCTTCATGAGCTCGTTCTCTACCTGTGTACAAGGCAAGCTGATGGACTATAAACCGTTCACAGGTAGGCTACCAAATTTTAAATTTTGTGTAAATTTTATTTTTGTTTTCATTGAAGATACATGGTGTTATATTGATGTCTGTCAAATTGACTTTTTTAAACTAAACTGGTTGTAAAACATGATATAGAGCAGACTGTAATTTAAAGGATCAGGTACACAGTGTCAGGCTAAATGAGAGCCAGAGCCACATGATGTTTACTTGGGATATCAAATGATTTTGTCGAGAGATAGGTAGAAAAGAGTGGTTAAATCAGGGGGTGAAAACAGCTCTCTCAAGCACCCAATTAGTTGTCCAGGATGACTGACTAATGCAGTAATTGTGAATTGGTGTTTTCTAACAAATATTCTGCAGTTTGCTATTTTTAAGTCCTTATTTGCCTCCTAACCCTTCCAAGTGGGAGAGGGGGGTGAGTCTTGTCTTTTTATTCCAATCTTTTAGAAAAGGAGTATACTCACACCAGAGGGAATGGTAAAGCAATTGCCCAAACTCACTGTTTTCCTGGTCACTCGAGGCAGATTGCCAATTATGAAACCCTGGCAATGTTGGAAAAAAAAAAAAAAAGAAAGAAAAAACCCACCTAGATATTCATTCCCAAAGCTGACATTTTTAGCATATCTGAAGCATCTGTATTGGTGGTAACTGTCAAACTTTGCACTGCAAAACGCAAAGCCAGAACCTGAGTGGGGCATTAAATCTGAGGATGAGGATTCTGTTTTCAAGCGCTGTAAAAAGAAAGAAACTAAAAGCCCTAAGGCAAATATATTGCACTGACATTTGAAACTCTTACAATGGATTTATTTATTATGCTTTTTAAAAACAAAGAACTAGAAATACACATTCCATTTTGCAAGGTGAGATATATTCTCTCTCTGACAATAAAAATGTAAAAATAAGGTATTTTATGTATTGAAATCCCAATGAATTTGAAATTTGCAAATGATCTCTTTCAGAGGACCTCAGGACAATAGTTTAAAAACCTCTGGTGACTCTATAATGATTCATATCCAGAAAGTGCTTGAAAATTGTTAAACACTGATGGTTTGTAATACAAGTTGAAATAGTCCATACTGAAATGACCTCTGGTGAATTGGACTGGCCTGAAAAAACTGTTTTGCCAGGGATCATGTTAAGTGAGTGCTAGCAAGCAGGGAGACAGGTGTTTCCTGTCCCAACCACATGGCATAACCATATAGATTAGCTGCAGGGAATGTAGCCAAAAGATTTTTTTTTTTTTAAAAAACCTAATTCAATTTACCACCACTTATACAGAAATTGTTTTAGGTTTAAATTGTATTCTAAATAGTTTAAAACTCATAATTAAGATTTATATTCTTCTTTATTCCTAATACAACAATACTACACAATCTCCCACAGTCATAATTGCTTATAACAAGATAGGCTCCTGAACCTTCCCATTCAAACTTTCTGCTGGTCTAGGTACTCTTTCTATTAGTGCCCTGGAAGAAGGGCCACCATCTTCTGATGGAACACTTCCAGTGTTGGGAAAGGAGGAAGAGGAACTCAAAGGTGATAGAGACAGACAAACTCATTTTTAGATACCTCTGAGGCTACTGGTGAGGATTCAGATATTTAAAGTTAAAATATGAAGTGCTGCAAAATGAGAAGGCATCTACACATCCTGCCTCTTTAAGTTGATCATGTATTAATGCCCACCTGGATTACCACACAATATTGCTTTCACATTCCTCAGGACTTTTATTCTGTCCAAAGAATACTGATTTGGAGAGGATGTTTTCTGAGAACACTGATGATGACATGTAGTGATTAACTGGCATCTTTAGCTCTCATTCCTCTGGAAAATACTCATCCAATACTCTCTGGACAGTGGGGCACTGCAGGGCTCCTAAGAAAGAGTATCTCCAGATTCTGCAGCACTGCTCTGCCACATCCTATATAGTAAATTATCTGATTAGAGGCAAGAGAGGGGCCAAATGAAAGAAAATGACTTAGTCACGTGACACCCTACTAGGTTATACTAGGGGTCATCCTGGGGTGTTGCAGAGCAGAGAAGAATGTAGGGAATTCCTAAAATAGCATCTGCTTACAGGCTAAAGTCTGTGGAGAAGTGATGAGCCCTCAAAACAGATCTTTCCATACTTGTTTCCTATTAAGAATTACAGAATTATAATACATTATTTTCTGTGGTGCTATAAAGGCTCTTAGAAAGAGGCACAGGTTATGCATAAATCTGTTCTAGCAGGGGGACAGCACAAGCCAGGGGTTACGATCGTGGGTCAGAGGCCCAGGAGTCAAATGCCAACATCGCTACTTAAGCCCCATCCATAACTTCAGACAGTTTATTAAACTACTCTTTGCTTCCATTTCTTCACCTATCACGTGGAGGCCATAATCTGTAGTAAATAGACTTAGGGTGATGAGTAAATGGGCAAAAACTCTGGCACAGAGTTTGCACTTGGTGAATATTTTTGCTGTAAAGATATTCTTAAATGTCATTAAAGGTATTTGATGTATTTTGCTTTGTTTCCATCTATAAGGGTAGACACATTCCCAACTCTCTACTCTGCTTTGTAACCCTTGCTCCGAAACCCTTAAAGATGATGAGTATTTTGGTAGAAGAGGCAGAGCTTTCTTCCTTTCTCTCCCTCTCCCCCCTCCCCCTCCCTTTTCTCTGCCATTCTCTCTCTTGCTGGGCCCTTCATTTCGTGGGATCTAACGGTTATGCACTAAGGATCTGCCCACACGGCTGGTAATTTCCTGGGCTGCCGGCTGAACGCACAGAGACTGCACGTGGTGGCTGGGACTCCATGGGCTCTGGACAGATGGGAGCATAATTTTGGCCAAAAGGCAGGGAGTGGGTGGGAAAGAGATTTCTCAGAGCAGTGCTTTGCTGGTGTCTTTCAAAAGGGAAAAAGATTATACCTCTAGGTTAAAAAGCGAAACTAAACCACAGTTATGTAATTTCAAAAGATTCTTCAGTCTGTACTGGCCTTATTTTTACAACACTAAACTTCAAAGAAGTAACTAAAGAATTTCTCCTGACCTCATACTACATATATTCCTTTAAAAATTCAATTTGTAAAACATATTTCAAATGGTTATTCTCAGGAGAATATGCCTCAGTAAAGACCAGACACATGGAATATTTCAACTGTGTGTGGCTCTTCATTTTTTTTTCTTTTTCTTCACATACAGGATAAACCATCTAGATGAATAAAGATATGGTGTGTGTATTTTCCAGAACCAAATTATCTCTGGGCTGTGATCAAGCATGAGAAATTTCCACCCTGAGGAAAAAACGTTTGAAGGGAAGCAAAATGAATGTGAGTTGATAGGTAGCACTACTTTTATATTGTAAACATACTGTAATTCAAATATATGTATACTTTTTATGGAGAATACCTAGGAATTCCTTAATTATGGATTTCTTGGGAATATATAGATTGCCACACTAAAATTTTTTAAAGATCACCAAAGACTTTAGAAATTTTCTAGTCCAATTCTCCCATTCTGCAGATACATAAAGAGCTAAATTAGAGAGAGAGAGAGAGAGAGAGAGAGAGAGAGAGAGAGAGAGAGAGAGAGAGTGTGTGTGTGTGTGTGTGTGTGTGTGTGTGTGTGTGTGTGCGCGCGCGCGCGTGCATTCTAACTTTGGGATAGAAAACAGCTTGCTATTGGACCGCCAACTCTTGGCAATTGCTAGTGCTTGTGTGCACATTTCTCTCAGGACGGGGCTAAGCTCAGATTCAGCTGGAAAGGGTGGTATGATCAACTAGCATCTGCCCCAGACTTAGGATCATGTGTAAGCAAGAATGTACTGTGGCTGCTGATGGTAGTTGCTGACCGAGCACAGAGAAGAGCCTTTCAAGTCAGTAAGATCCAGCAATGGACCATAGTGCTACACTTGCTGCTTGAGTACTTGTAGATGCACTTCTTAACATTTCTGTACCTCAATTTTCTCATCAAATGGGAATAAATTATTTATTGAAAAATATTGATTCAACCAGAGCTTTCTGTACAGTCCTAGATTTACCATTCAGAAGCAATGATGCTTTGTTTCATAGGCTGACTTCTTCAGGCTGGCATTTATCGCCCAGGAGTAAGGTAGTGAAAAAGACACTCAAAGGAAGCTGTGAGAAATTTGATAGGACCAAGAAATGTATGTACCAATAAACGATAGGCACCAATAAATGTTGAACAAAAGTCACGTGGAAGGAAAACCTGAGGAACATCACTCTACACGAATATAAACAGTGTGTACGAGAAATTTAAAGAGACAGATCCTAAAAGCCCACTTAGTTGGGATTCCTGCAAGAATAGGTTGGAGAAAGCATGGCCATATCAACTCTATCAGAGACCAGGGCGACCAGGTATTTTGTCCTGAAAAAAGTGTACTTCCATAAGACCAGCAAATTGGAGTCTGAGTGAGCAAAACTTTGAAGACTAGATAAACCAGGGGACTGAGCAAACATGTATTACAGCAGGAGCATCCCCGTCAACAGCTTTGACCATGTGGAACAAAATGGTGGCACTGAAATGGAAACTTCTCTCCCTAGAGAACTATAGTTATGTAGTTTCAAATAGGTTCCAATCTATAGGTTTATTGGTCTGTAGCTTTAAATTTTACCGGTAAGTTTATAAATAAAACATGGAGTTCTCTGCTTCTACAGGCCCTACATGAGAAAATCTGCACCACTGGAGTCTTTTAAAATGCTGTGGTTAGTAGGAGTATCGTATCTGTGGCTACCTTTGGTAACTTCCAAACTGATGACTTCCAATAAATCTTGGGTTTTCAATAATGAAAATCGTTTCAGTGGTCAATTTGTATTTGGTCATGTTTTCTTGTTTCTAACCTGTGGTCTAAGGACCAGATAGTCAAAAACAGCTGTTGAGAGAGTTGTGAAGATGGAGAATTCATAAAATGACCAAAGGCCAAAGAAATAGCCTGTGATTGAGGGAGAAGAGTAATCATTTCCTCTCCACCTGGGGAGAAAGTGAAAGGAGACAGGCCATACTAATGTTACTACAACTGTCCAAGGCCAAGAAATTCTCTGAGAAAGACAGTTCTTAGAGCTGGAGAGAACATTTAAAATTGTAACTGCCTAGTTTAAACACACTTGTTTAAAACACATTTGTTCATGTTTGACTTGGCAGGTGAAATTGATATCATTATGTGTCATGTGAGTCTTTCTATTCTAACCTACATAAATATTTAAAAGCAGTAAAAATAATAAATACTTGTTAAGTACTTAGTATATGCCAGGTACTGATAATTTCTTTCAACTGTTTTTGGTGATTAGGAAAAACATATTTATGGCACCTGAGAAGGTAACTAGTCACTAAAGAGTAGTGAGTATTTTCCCCCACATCCACTGTTAAGAAAGGATAGCTTATGACCTGAAGTCAAGCTTGTCTTTTTTCTTCTACTATGCTGTTTGCATTTCCAAAAATCAGCTGTATTATCTTTCTGATCTGATGGATGAGTCCCTTTTACTTCATTTTATTAGCATCCCTGATTCTCATTTATCTTTTCACTTTTCTAGATGATTGCAGCCCCTCTAATAATGTTTTTTTTTTCATAATAAAACCCACATTTAGAGAGATTATGGTCTTCACTGGCCCACAGAAGATTTAGCGTAGATACTCATGTCAGAAACTCTTACATGTTCTGGGAGTAGGAACCGTACATACACACAACACACCTAGAAATAACAGACTGTCTTATTTTTAAAGTAGGCCATTGACTGCTACAACTTTTATCATTTATCACTTCTGTTGTATCCTCTTATGGAATGTGTTAAGCTATCAAAAGATGGCATTAGTCTTGAGGTTCCCTTTAAATATGGCTTAAATATACTATTAGTACAATACTTTTGTAAATGAATAAACAGCCGTCAGTCATACTGTGAATGAAAGATCTGTGAATACAATTGGACAAAATGGACTTTCTGAGCAAGGGAAGATATTTTAAACAGAAGCGATTTTAAATTTTGTACTATATTCTTATAATTTTATATTGTCAACTGTTATGCTAACTTCCTTCAAACCAGAACAACAAACATCATTTTAGCCGTGGTGGCAACTGGATCTTCTTGAGGAAGATCGCATCTGAATTCCCCTGTACTATTTCCATTAAAGGGGATACTGTCCTGTATGAGGTTCTGATAGGTCTTTTTAAATACTTGAAAACTATCCCATAGACACTATGATTAACATGTAAGGTATCAAACTCTGTTTTCAGAAAAAAATGTGAGCAAAGAAAAATGTGCTGTATGTTCCAGATCCCTCAGTGAAATCTGTCATGGTTAAATCCCATTAATCTGATGAATATTGTTCATTTAATGGGCATTTATAGAAAGTGCTCAGTTGCTTTTGTAATTGTTTTACTATGATTAAGCTCTTCACTGATAGATTAGAAAAGCTAGCATGAACAGAAAGACAAAAATGTCTAGTGTCTTCCTTACACATAAAGCTAGACAAAGTCGCATGCCCATATACCATGTTTTTTAGCTTGATAATATTTATTTTGACTTAAACATTAATGACTTTATAAAAACTGAAAATATAGAATATACAGAAAAGAATCATCCTAATCTCCCCACTCCAGAATCTTCATGAACACTTCCTTTTGTTATTTTTCATCGATGAAACTGCACTGTGCTTGCATCCTATTTTCACTTAACGCATCATTAGTATCACACCATCTCCTCAAAGTTCTTTAAAAATGTATTATCCCTTTTACATCTATAACAAATCAAATTCAGTCATTCTGTTGTTAGAGACATGGAGTTGAGTACTAAGTTTCTTTTTTTTAAATTTCTTGCTAATATCAATCTATTTGCAGCAAACAGCTCTGCCGATAATTGTATACACATATGTTGTTGATAACATTCCTAGAAGCAAAATGGAGGATCCAAACTTAGCATTTCTGAAGCTTCTGCTGAGACAGTTTTTGTGTGGTCAACTGCTATGATGTAGTCCTGCTTTAATCCTATTTCCTTCTAGCTTGTTTTCCTAATTTCTTTTATATCTAAACCTTGAATGAATTTAGATTTTTTTTAGGAGGGGAGACTTAACTTGCATTTTCCTAAATTATCACCTAGTACATTTTTAAAAATATGCTCTGTAATTAAGATATTAATGTATCATAGCCATGAAATTTGGGATTCTGAATAGTGATTAGTCTCCATATTTTTTCTGTTATCTAGTATCCAAATAAAAACCTCTTGTACAAATAGTTCTCTCCATTTATTGGAGGAAGCAAAAGGCCAAGTTCATTTCTGGAAAATCTGTTCAGCGATGCCAAGGTCTAAGTACAGAAGGGAAGCAGTATTGTTGAAGTTTGTAAATAAATATTTGTTGAACTATTGAATGCTATATATATCTTATGAATCCTATGCTCTTAAGATGTTTTATGGATCACTATTAATTTTCTTATTAAGACAAAAAAACAGGACAACACTTACTGAAATATTTGAGTATTTAAAGGATCAGGAGTTGCTCTAATGGAGGCATAGAACCTCTCTTTGCCCCTTTTATTTTCTCATTATTGGCCTGTCATCTAGTGTCAACGGTCACTCATGTAATGGACACTATACCCTGATCTGGATTTACAAGGAAATCATAGTTGCTGGTCTTGTTGTCTGTACAAGCACAGAAGTTGTTGAAAAATCCTGTAACACAAGTAATTAGGATTACATTATAGCAAACAAGCAAGAGAGATCTGGGTTTACAATTTCCTCATTCTCCCAGAAACCATTTATTTTATTGTCTTGCTTTTTAACCAGTTAAGGCTCTTTTCTTAAAAGCTCTATTCTCTAAAGACTACTTAAGGCCTGTAAATTTTTCAAGGCTAATTATAGCTTTTGAGGAAATTATGCATTGAAATCAACTTTTAGTAAATTCTTACAGGCAAAATTTGGGCAGTTCATTTCAGATACATTCCAGAAAGTGAGATCATTTTTAGATGTGCAATTCTAGATAATTCTTCCATAGACATCATCTCCGAGTTTAGGATGTATGCTACTTTTTACTGTAGTCATAATAACTATTATATTTCTACTAGGTTTGGCATGGCACTTTAATAGTCTAAGCAATCTATATTCTTTTTAAAAAAGATTTATTTCTTTTATTCGAGAGAGAGAGCACACGCACGCACAAGTGCGAGGAGTGGGGGTGGGGGGAGAATCTCTAGCAGACTCCCTGTTGAGCTCGGAGGTGGACCCAGGGCTCAGTCTTGCAACCCTGAGATCACAAGAGTCAGATGCTTAACCGATTGTGCCACCCAGGTGTCCCTAAGCAAATTATATTCTTAAAATAATAACAGTGATAAACTGTTGTACTTAGTGAAGGTTAAATTATTTGCCCATAGAAAAATATTAAAAGATTCTGTCCCTACTCATTATGAGGCTTTTATTCAATACCTTTTCAGTGTGACTGACCTGGATATCGGCTTGAGTAATGCTAATAATGGCTATAAGTAATTGAGGTGCTACTATGTGACCTTACACAGTTTTTGTTAATTGTACGTTCCACGTTAGCAACCCATTTCTCATAGCATTTTCCCTAAGTCCCAAAGCTTAGTAGTAAAATCAGGATTTCAAATCCAGACTCAAAATTCCCGCTCTTGGCCACTTTGATAGATCATCCTTACCTGATGAAAAGGATCCAGGCGCTGTGGAATCCCACGTCGATTCCAGTAATACTTATGTGGCGTCAGTGCTTGATACGAGAAGTATCGTATTTTCTATGGGAAGTTAATTCATTGCAACAGCTGGAAAGTCCCATCATATTTCTGTGAGACTCTAGACCCCAAATGCCAACCAATACTTGACCGCGTGTCAGTTGTTAACCACGGAGCAGGTGAGCCTCAGGGCTAATAGCTTCACTCTCTGCCTTATAATACCATTTAAAGGATATGGGTCCAAAATGTGTCTCTACACAAAATCATCTGTGTGTAACTCTAGCTCTGGGTTTCCTTTCTCAACTGTTTATAGGAAGAAATTTTTTTTCTTTTGTCCATATACACCTCTTGTTCCACATTGTTAAATTCCTGGGGTATAGTATATAAAACAACTTGAATAAAGATCCTGACTTGATCTCAGAACCATACCTTAGGTCTATGGAGTTGCCTTATTATGGGGGGAAGTTTGTAGCAATCGAAAAATGGTCAAAATGTAATTGTCATTATACTCCGTTTACTGACAACATTTTAGCTAACAAATATACATACATAGTTTAGGACACAGCTTTAGTATTCTCAGTCTAGGCTAAACTCCCTTAGATTAGTAAACAGATTATTCATTGTCTACTTCCTTTTTAAAGAGTTCTACATTTTTTATTAAAAAGTTTAAACATAATGAATATTCATCTTAAACATAATATGCAATGTATTAAGTTCTCTTCCCCGCCCCCCCCCCCCCGGTACTCACAGCTCTCAGTCCAAATGGTATCTCATGATGTGTGCTATCTTTAATTTGTTCATAAAGTGTACTGAGGCCAATTCCAAGTGCTAATTTATCTCTCTTTTTTTTTTTAAAGATTTGAGAGAGTGAGCCGGGGGCGGGAGGGGCAGAGGGAGAGGGAGAGAATCTCAAGCAGACTCTGCGTGGAGCCCAAAATAGGACTTGATCTCAGGACCCTGAAATCGTGACCTGAGCCAAAATCAAGAATCAGACACCCAACCAAATGAGCCACCCAGGCGCCCCTCCATGTTCTTTAAAAAGTATCAAATTTCATGGAGTTCAAGTACACTACTTTCTTTTTAAATTGTCTGTTATGAATAATCTTTATGTTAATCAGAATTCTTAGTTCCAAAGACAAATCAATTCATAATAGCTTAATCACTAACAAGCAATGCACTGGACTTGTATTGTGGTAACACAGAACTGAAGGAAAGCTACATACCCAAATATCAGCAGACAGCTGCAAAGTCAGACCAGTTCAAACCACCCCACAAATGACTGTAAGATTTTGTCCATCACTGGTTTCTAGTTCTGTGATATATCTTTGTGTAACTATAGATGGGCTTCTCCACAAAGCAGGGGAAATAGCCACCTGCAGCTCTGTCCTCAAAAATTCACTTCTGAAGCTAAAAAATTTACTTCTACTGCTAAACAATCCTTTTCAAAAGATTCTGCTTTTCAGAAGGGCCAGATTGGTTCACTTGCCATCACTTGAACCATTATAGCTAGGGGAATAAAATATCATTATTGACCCAGCTAGAGTCCCTGTTATGTCCCCCAGTGTTTTGCAATGGCCAACTCTCAAATATTTATGGAATTAATACCCCAGAGACAAGTTTGTTAAAATATAAACATTGAAAAAAAAATAAAAAGCCCAAGTACTCAGTAAACATCCTGTCTATAATCTCCTTAATTAGTGAAATTTCATATAGATTTCCACTGTATTCACAATATATTAAAATGTAATTCTGATAGGATTTATACACAATCACCAAATCTACCATTTAATCCATCTATTATTTGAAATTAATTAAAAGACCTATGACTATACACCCAATTGGAGTGTATGACAAAGGCAGCTATTCAGTTGGTTTAAAGCATTGACTAAACTGCTTAAAAAATTAAGTTAAAATTTTTAAAGATTTTATTTATTTATTCATGAGAGACAGAGAGAGAGAGAGAGAGGGAGAAGCAGTCTCCCAAGGAGCAGGGAGCCCGATGCGGGATTCGATAACAGTTAAAATTTTTTAACCTATCCTTCTTTCCAGAAATACTCATAGAACATTCTGGAAATACAGCTGTTTATAAAACAAAGCCCTTGTTATCATGAAGTTTATATTCTCATGAGGGGAGTCACTAAATGTGTAAATACTCAAATCCCTATCAGGTATTGCAAAGAGCTACTTAGAAACACAGAAATTACAGTAAGGCAAGAGAGTGATGAGGAAGGAACTGATACTTTAGATGGGGTGCCTAGGACAGCTATTCTCTGAGTGTTTGAGCAAGACTTAAATCAGGGATGGAATCAGGCAAGTAACTCAGGGCAGAGACAGTTACACATCTAAGGAGCCTAAAGGAAGGATCCAGGATGTGGGGAAAACTGCAAGATACCCACGGAGGCTTGAGGAGGCCTGAGACTGGTAAGAGTTGGGATTGGATGATATAAGCCTTTATGGACTGCCCAAAATGCAACACTCTGATTTTTGTTTCAAATCCTCTCTATGGCCACTAGGTGTCTGCTGTGTTGGGAGAGCAAGTCTGCCAAGTCAAGTGGAGGGCCTCCAACAATTGTGATTATTAATACATTAATTTTTGCTTATTCTTCACTGTTTCAGCAACTTTTTGGTGACTTCAAATAAAATACATGATCTGCAAGAAATTTCAACGTCATGGTATCAAGTCACTTTTACTTTTTAGATAAGAAGACCTCCAAGTGTTGGGAATAAATAAAATAATAGGCACTTCAACTGCCAACGAGATGGCGAAATTGACAAAGTGGTTAATACATTGGGATGATATGGTAGGACAGAAAGAACAACTAAACCAGTCTTTACAAAGGTGGGAGGGTTCGACAAAGCTTACAGAAAGATAGAACTTTTAAGTTAACTGTTAGAAGAGCACGTGCAAAACTGGAAGGGAGTGTGTGGAAAATTCAGGAAATGTTCAAGGAAGTCAGCATGGCTGAGGCAAAAGGGAAAGTGTTGTAGAGTTCGGAAAGTTGAGAAGATAAGGAAAGGTAAGTGTGGGTCAGTGGGAGAGACATGAACTATTCCAGCTGAAGCCCTATCAACTTCGACATTTGAGCAATGCCGTCAAACAGATGACTATGGAAAGAACTGTCAATAGCGAAAGATGGAAAAGGTACTGAGCCCTCAAAAACCCACCATCACCATCAGTGCCTACCAGCAATAAAGGAGAGGAAACACATAGGAGAAACAGGGAGGCACGTCAATGTTACCTGCACTCATGGCAACTCGTGACACCCCCAGGAACAGATTCGCAACCCAACAGCTTAAACTCCTATTGCAATACAAACAGGTAGCATTCTCTAATTTATAAGGAAGCATTTTAAATTAACCTTAGTGTGGTTGTTCATTTTTTATCCTTTACTTGTTTTATAATTATTGAGAAATGCTTCTATTAAAAAAAAGTATCATATAAGCTTACTAAGGATTTTATTTTGGGTATGATGTTTGGAACAATGGAAAGCCCTGAGGGCCTTTAAACACATGAATCCTTCAGATTTGTATTACAGGTGTCTTTGCTATCTTTGTCATTGCTGTATTGACGATCGCTTAGAGCAATTTGAGACTGGACGTAAAAAAGATACCGGTTTCTTAAGGAATCATATTTAACACAAATGACAGTACAAAAAGCAATGTATATGCTGAAGAGGTATTTAAAAGCTGTTACTGAATGGGACTTGATGGTTAGGAATGAAGAGGAATTAAGGACAAAACTCAGTTTCTGGCATTACTTTAGAGTCCAGTATTTTAGACTCTGAAAATTTTTTTAGTCTGACTTAAATTGACTTTTGATAGGCTTTTGACAATATTTCTCAGTGCAAATTAATAGTGCCAACAAAATGGGGCAGAGAGATTTAAAAAACCGAAGTGCTTATATGCAAAAAAACACAACCCTATTCTAAATATGTATTTTGATAAACCTAATCAACTCATTCATGTTTTTAAATGCTGCTCATCAAAATTAATACAATTACATTAAAATGGTAATTTAAATTGTTTATGCATGCATATCTGCCTTCTGTATTTTTCTGGGTTAGCAAGATCTCATTGTATGTTTTATTCTATTGTTCATGAAAGTATGTATGTGCAGATACTATTGAAGTATTGATGACTGCATGTTGGGTAGATTTAGCATTTCATTTTTAAGTAAGTATTGGTTAATGAGCAACAGGCAATCATCATTAGATATTCAGTTCAGGTGAGAATTATTTTGGGGACCCATCCAAAACTGGTCTATTGGCTTTGTATCTAGAGAGACATGAATGTATAGTAAAAAGACAGATAGATAAAAATTCAATAGATAAATTTTCAAAATCTGAATCATGGTATACCATATGTATAAATTAGATGGAACTTCATGTGGTCATTTTAAGAATTATGTAATACATTTTCAATGAAAAGGCATTGAAATTCTCAAGGCCCAGTAAAATGTTATTGTGATTGTTGGAATGGCAATTTTTACTCTTATCATCTCAGACACTCAGATATGATAGTTACTATGTCCTTTGCCCTTGTTAGAAATCTGTAAAATTTCAAATGTAAGCAAAGATGAAGTTAGTCTTTCAGTTGACTATCATTAGTTTCCTAAAAGAATACTTTACAGAGGAAAATGGATGCAACAATGCTTGCATAAAAAGGAATTAAAGGAAAAAAAAAAAAGAGAATTAAAGGCAACATTCTCTTACTTCCTGATTTTGCCTTGATGAACCCATGTACAAACACTAAGTGTTTAATCACACCTTACTTAAATTGTGTCCGAATATTTAATAAATTTCTTTAAGTTTCAACAAACTTCTTAAAGGAAAATATGGAGCCTTAAACAATGTCTTAATAATTCATCGATATAGTTCATTTTTATCTTATGTCAATTGTGGGACGATTTACAGCAATGGCTTCAAATTCTTTTAAAGAGACATCAGATTCTAATTACTATAAACTGAAACACTTCTAAGAAAACAATGTGTTTAATTTATGAAATTTTTGAAAACCTACATCTGTTCTTGAGAGACATCATTGCTTTGACGTCAGTGACTTAACCACATGTAATAAATTCTTCTTGAATTTTTTTTAAAAAAGTACCCTTGACGGTATGTTTTATGATCTTTGGAATCCCAGCCATTCCCAGAAAACACTTTTATCATTTTCTTTAGTAATACAAGTGTATTATTTATACGGAAAAAAAGACGAATGATTCTAAGGACAGAGAAGCCATTATCGAACAATTCTTTGGTTCATACAGTCTTGTACACTGTGTTATGAAAATAGAATATAAAAACTCCATGTACTTTTAAAATGAGTAAATTAAGTTGTGAGAATTTCAACTGGTTTGTTATTTAGAACGTCTTCATAAAATGACATAATAAAACAATATTTAGAACATCTTCATAAAATGACAACAGTAAAATAGGTTATCTATTCTTGTATCTTGGGAGATAAGGCTGGTAGAAAAATACTGTTTCTTCTGAAGAGTTAAAGATGTATATTGATAATCACAAGTGTATTCTGTTTTCCTTTGAAACTATTCAAAGGTCCTCTCAACTCATGGTGAATCTAGTCTTTCCATTGCTCAGATCTTAAGAGTTGTAGTCATTCTTACTGCTTATTTCTTTCACACTCTGTCCAATCCAGAAACAGATACCGTTGGTTTTATTTTCAAACTGTAATCAGACTGTGAGTCCTTATCATCATCTGTGCAGCTATCATTTTGATCCAAACCCCCCATGTTTCTAGCCTGAATCGCTGCAAGATCATTTCCAAGTATCTCTGCCACCTTGGCCCTGTGAAGCTCAATTCACAGCACAGCAGCCGAGTGAGTCCGTTAAACAATTTAATTTTCGCATTTCAGCCTCCTGATGGCTTCCCATTTTACAGCCTAAAACCCAGAGTCTCCACAACGTTTCAGTTCCGTGATCTCATACTCTTTCCAACATCTACCCTTCCTAACCTCATTTTGTATAATTTTTCCCCTTGCTTTTTCTACTTCAACAACATTTCCTTCTTCTCTCTTAAGCAAGTTGGTTGGTTATACTCTTGGCACAAACCTTAGCATCTGCCCTTAAGTTGGGATAGAGCACTCTTTCCCTGTATGTCCATATTGTTTGCTCCTTTGTAAAATATTTTTGCAAATCTTACCTTCTCACATCTCAGTTAGACCTCCCACACCCGCTGAGGCTCTGGCAGAAGAGTTGGACGCTCAAAAGTATAGTGTAAGGAATAATTAGGGCCTATTTATAAAGACTGGGAAGGCATGGGAAAGCACCCACAGATTAGCAACAGCTGGAAGCCATTACCATCCCTAGGGTGAAAGCCCGAGAAGAGATGCTGTTAACCTGAAAGCAATGAGAGCTGTGATACTGAGAGGAAAGTCACCTGTTTACAGGAGTTTGGGGCTCTAGGTAGAGAAACAGATACAATAAACTCTAGTTCATCAGTGAGTAAAGGGAATAAATACTCTGATAGTTCTGTCTCTTTCCATCCTGTGATTGACTGCTGAGGCCACACATTGTCTGGGAGTCTGGGAGATACACCCTGTGAAGGAAAGCCTTTGAGAGCACAGGGTGGTGGCAGAGAAAGGCAGGGAGCAGATCTGGTAGGCAAAATAAAAAATAATCACATCCCTCCCACACTCCCAGAATCCACGCTTTTTTAAAATCACAGCTCTACCAAGATCTTATTTTATGTACTACAAAATTGACCATTATAAAGGTCAGTTCCCACTGACAAAGATAAGTAAAGGTAGTTGAACTGCACCAGGAAAATTCAGGGGTATATCTTCACTGCCTCATCTCAGGACTGTGTCACCTCTTCCCTCTGTTGTAGTCCAGAGGAATTATGATCAACTTTCTGGTCCATTACAAGAACATTATACTAGACTATTGTAATGTGTGTAATTTGCTTGCTTATTTCTCTAAGCCACATCCAGGAAACAAAATTCTTCTACATTTCCAGGAGCAGATCAATTACTCCTATTTATCATTGTTGATGGGACTTGAAAAGAAAGTGATTTCTTATTCAATAGCTATATATCAAACACCAAGGACTGATTTGCGGCTATGGTACCAAGAGCAGCTGGGATTAGCTTGAGCTACTGATCATCCTGAAGAAAATTCAGTCATTATTCAAGACTCATTTGGTTTGGTAATGGCCAAAGAGACAAGTTAAACAGCGATGTAAGAGGAATTGCAAACCCTGCATTTGTCAAGATGTTAATAATAGTGCTAACCTCTGTAATTCTCCTATAGATGCAGTTTTGCCTTGAAAGTTCTATTTTGTGTGTGTGTGTGTGTGTTGTAGCTGTTTTATTTTATTTATTTTTATTTTTTTTAAATTGTATTTTATTATGTTATGTTAGTCACCATACATTACATCATTAGTTTTTGATGTAGTGTTCCATGATTCATTGTTTGCGTGTAACACCCAGTGCTCCATGCAGAACGTGCCCTCCTTAATACCCATCACCAGGCTAACCCATCCCCCCACCCCCCTCCCCTCTAGAACCCTCAGTTTGTTTCTCAGAGTCCATAGTCTCTCATGGTTCATCTCTCCCTCCGATTCCCCCCCCTTCATTTTTCCCTTCCTTCTCCTAATGTCCTCCATGCTGTTCCTTATGTTCCACAAATAAGTGAAACCATATGATAATTGACTTTCTCTGCTTGACTTATTTCACTTAGCATCATCTCCTCCAGTCCCATCCATGTGGATGTAAAAGTTGGGTATTCATCCTTTCTGATGACTGAGTAATATTCCATTGTATATATGGACCACATCTTCTTTATCCATTCGTCTGTTGAAGGGCATCTCGGCTCTTTCCACAGTTTGGCTATTGCGGACATTGCTGCTATGAACGTTGGGGTGCATGTGGCCCTTCTTTTCACTACATCTGTGTCTTTGGGGTAAATACCCAGTAGTGCAATTGCTGGGTCATAGGGTAGCTCTATTTTTAATTTTTTGAGGAACCTCCACACTGTTTTCCAAAGTGGCTGTATCACTGAAAGTTCTAATTTGGATTGAGAATCCAAGGGGATTTCACTAAAGATAAATTTTTTCTTTCATAATAGCCTCTACTCCATAGTTAGCTAATTAATAAGTCAGCTATTTAGTAGAGTTTTGCCAGTTACTAATTATATACATTCTTATTGTGCCTGCTTCCACTGCGTAAATAATCACAGGATGGGTTACTGGTTCCACCATGAGACAGACTCGGGTCAAGGCTCCATCCATTGTTGTACTTCAATAAACCACTCTAATCTGTGGAGGTTAGTGGTGGTTTAATTTCTAGGCATTAACCTCAGTGAAGAGCTCTGGGTAGGTCTAATAACCTTCCAAAAAGTCTGTGTATTTTCATCTCTGGTGTAGAGTTCTACCACCACCTTCCTCCATTTGGGGAAGACTTAGAGAAAGATTCATGGTATAACCTGTGGCCACACTGTATCTTATGGTTTAGGCCTGCTTCTGGCACAGAGGACCAGGAGTTCATCATTAAAATTAAATTCAAAGATCTTTTTTCCAATCCATTCTCCCTCCCCATCATTATCTCCAGCCTATAGAAGACCGTCATCCCAGAGTTTTCACTAAATCTTTGGAGAAGAGAGTGTCTTCTGCTCTTTCCAGGACGATAGTAGGATGTGGCTGAGCAGCTTGCACAAAATAGATCTGCTCAATATCCCCAAGGCCTCCACACTCCTTCCTTTAGCACGCCAAGAAGTGTCATTTCAACTTCATTGGTAGTATTTCACCACTGAGTTCAGTTTTCACTTGGTTAATGAACCAAGCCACTGTTAACTGTACTCCCAAGTCCTTGAGCTAACACTAAGTTCATCCCAGGTGGGTTTCCCTAAATTCTGTTAACATCAATCTTGTATTTTGTCCTCTGTGGCCTTACATTCATGTAAATAATTTCCATTTATGTTGCCTAACCTCCTGCCTATGCAAATAGGCAAGGTCCTTTGAGCAGGTCTTTTGCTTTTATATCTGGGCTGTGCTGAGCTCTAAATCTCCCTAGGGGCCTAGAGGTGAGGGGATTTGTGTGACTGACAACCAAGAGCATAACTCCTTGTTATTGGTGAATTTATTTAAAGTTTTTATAAAAGGAGAGTCTTGTTCTCTGGGGCACGGAGGGAGAAAGAAGCAGTTTTCTCTTCTAGGGATTGTGGAGAAGGATTAGAGTGTTCAGTGCTTTCTATCTTGTCTGCGTCTGCCCACATGCTGCCATGCCACACATCAAGGTACTCTTCCTGCTAACTCTGTATCGTTCTCACGGAGAGGCTGAAGGTGTCACATACTTAATTGGAACTAAATTTCTGTAACTGCAGCTACCAGGCCCATGGCTGGAGCCTCAGCTGTGTCTTTCCTGTGACTACATAAGACAATTCTTTTATAACTGCCTAAAAGTTGATTTTCCACCCATGTTTTGAGTTTGTAATTCAAGTGTCTCTCTTTTTTCATGCTTTTATGTTATTTAGAACAACTAACCCATCCCACAGTTTTTATAATAACCATAGTGACTAAAGGCTTTTCTACCACAGGATTTGCGCATGCCTTACCCTCCACCAGCATTCCATCCCATGCCACCACTAGTGGTAACGTGAATAGTCTTAATACCAATGCAAGCCACAAATTAGCAGTGTCCCATTCATTCAAACAAGGAGATTCCTTGTTTGCATTCTTCAAATATGTATGCAACAGTTCCAAATACAATGTAGAAGGTCTATTTTGGGGAGGCGAAGTTTGTAAAAAATTAAATATCAGAAATTGTCCAGGCAGGAAACAGCACACTTAAAAGAGTATGTCAACAGTTGAATGTAAGAACTATTTATACGGGTGTGAACAGAATAAAGAAAAGCAAAGGGGGATGGCAAGGCACCCAGGAAGAATCACTGATGGGAAGTCTTTAAGACCTCCAGGCTTGACAGGCAAGGGAAGGGAAAGAAATTTTAAGAGACTTTACGAGAGTTTTTGTCCATAATGTAGAAGTTGCCCAACAGTCGCTGTGGCTAGAGTAGTGAACCATAGCCACTACCAAACCATGACCCATGATGGGTGGTTGGGAGAAGTAAATAATCAGGTCTCTCTCACTTGTGATCTCCTGCTAGTAATTTCCATCATCCAACTCAGAATCCAGAGAACAAGAGAGCATGGATAATGCAGTACATAGAGATCCTTTTCCTGGGGCACAGGACCGGACAGAGAGATGTGGAGAAAGGTCTGAACAGGCAAATAGGGGATACTTGCACCTTTCTCTGACTCTCTGATGCCTCTCTTAAAAACCGCAACACTGAAGGGGCATCTGGGTGACCCAGTTGGTTAAGCGTCTAGCTCTTGATTATGGCTCAGGTCATGATCTCAGGGTGGTGAGATGGAGCCCTGCATTGGGCTCTGTGCTTAGTGGAGTCTGCTTTTCTTCCTCTTGCTCTGCCCCTCCCTGTGCACTCACTCTCTCTCTCAAATAAATAAATGAGTCTTTAAAAAAATAAAATCTCTAACACTCTCTTCACTTGGCACTGCCAATTTAGGCTTTTCTGCTTTATTTTTTTCCATATCATATGTCATCTTCACTGTACAGCTTATTTATTAGGTTTATTATCTATCTTTTCTACTAGAATGAGAGCTTCATGAAGCATAAATTTCCCTGCTGTGCTCATGTGCTCCCAGTGCCTAGAGTAGTGCCTGGTACATAACAGTTACTCCATAAACATTTGTGGAATGAAACTCTCTTTTAGGCATAACTTAAACTGTTCAAGTTTAAGTGCTCGAAAATTGTCCAAGGGTTTAAGGAAGACCCTGCATATATACTGTGGTGTAATTATAATGACCATCTTATTTATTTATTTTTAAAGATTTTATTTATTTATTTGACACAGAGAGACACAGCGAGAGAGGCAACACAAGCAGGGGGAGTGGGAGAGGGAGAAGCAGGCTTCCCGCCGAGCAGGGAGCCCGATGTGGGGCTCGATCCCAGGACCCTGGGATCATGACCTGAGCCGAAGGCAGAGGCTTAACGACTGAGCCACCCAGGCACCCCAATATAATGACCATTTTACAACCTAATATTAAATAGCAAATGTTTTCACAATATATCAAAACAATTTATAACAATTCTGCCTATTGTTTTAATTCTGGTGTTTCAAGACTTTAATTAGAGAGCTAGTGCTTTAAATTTTTTAAAAGATGGATGACCATACAGGACAATCCAAATTAGCAGTTCAGATGGTTGAAAGAATTGAATATACTGCCTCCTCCCTTTTCTTTTGATACTAGCCATTACTACATGGCCATTGTATAATCTTAGAAATTGTAAGAAAGCAAAAAAAAAAAAAATGCACATACCTTTGATTGTTCACACATGACTAACAACTTTTTGGCGTTTATCATATCACATACTCTGCATAAAAACAGGGTCATCTTGAGGCACCTGTGTGGCTCAGTTGGTTAAGCATCTGACCCTGGGTTTCAGTTCAGGTCATGATCTTGGGGGTCATGATATCAGGGTCATGATCTCAGGGTTGGGAGATCGAGCCCCGGTGGAGTGCCCTGCTCAGTGGGGAGTCTGCTCAACATTGTCTCTCTCCCTCTCCTTCTTCCCGCTGCCCCCCCACGCCGTGTTCTCTCTAAAGATAAATAAATAAATCTTTAAAAAAAAACAGGGCCATACCATACATTTCTTAATAATCTTAATAATTAAATTCTTTAAAATTTCATTTTGATAAATCATGTAGCAGAGATACTTCCCCATATTAGTAAATATGTAACTAAATATTTTTTCGATTAATTCCTATAAGGTATTCTGTTTATAGATATTTAGTGTTCAATTGTTACTTGGATGTTAAGCTGCTTTCTTGTTTCAGAAATTTTATGAATAAGACTAGAATAAACATTTGTTCATATATTGTTGTACAGTATTCCTTATATCTTCTTGGGATGAATTCCTAGAAGCAAAATTCCCTAATCAGGGTGGTCTAGTTCAAAGAGAGGGCAGTTTGACTCAAGAAATTGTGTTCCAATTGACATGTCCTCAGAATTACAGGAGAATGCTTATTTCTCCCTATACTGGCCGACAATCAGCAAAGTCATTTTGGTTAAAGTTCACAGTCTGATTTAAGAAAACAGCATGACATTGTTTTAAATAAATTTCTTATGGATACTTGCTGTGGTTAAAAAATCTCATGTTAGAATATGTATGTGACCAATTTAGAAAGAGTAGCATCTCAGCGCAATGACATATCTCTATAACTTCCACACACAAATTCAGTTCACTAAAATATTATATATACATAGCTGAAGACTTTTCTCATCCATGAGGTTTTTATAAGATTGAATGGCAAATGGAATCCAGAATGTTTCATTTTACTACTACTGAATGTTGGGTTGATTAACAACCAAATCTCTTCTCAGAAGTCATCAAGATGCATATTCACACCAGAGATATTGTAGCCAGTGATTGGGTCATAGCTCGTTCTTCCCTTCATGCTTTCCCTATGCCCCAGTTGTTCTTGGTGCTCTCTTTGACCCCAGTATTCAATTTAAAATTTATGCTCTCAGGTCTAACTTCTCTCTTTTCAATTCATCGCTCTAAATGTTAGTTTAATACTGTGATAACTTACCTTCAAAGTTGATCTAACTTTTTACTCCCCAGGTTCCCAATGTCAGGCCGTTGTTCACAACAAGATTGTAAATTCCTACACTGCAGACCCATAGAGTGGATTGCCTGGATAGGTCTCCATAGTGCTCAACACACATTGGGCAATAAAATATTATCAGCATGTGCTCATTTCTGAATTCTAGAGAGAGTATGGCTACACCTTTTATTGAAACAAAGATAACACAAAAAGTTTGGGGGTCCTCCATTATATTGAAATAATCCAAAAAGTTCAAGTGTATTTTAGCTACTTAGTTCCTCAGTTTCCCATTTGTGGATTATTATGGTCTTCCTTGATTCTTTTCCTTCTTGCTATGGTCACTTTGCTACCCTTTCACTGGTGGTTCTCTGCCACGTTTGTGAAATAGTATGATTTTTCAGCATGCTTTTAGAGTGTTATGTGACTCACTAAACATGTGGCTGAGAGAGTTTTGTAGTATTCTGTTTTTTTTCTTTCAGTAGCTGTTTTTCAGGATCATTCTCTATTTACCTCAGCAGGGCTGCAATCACACACAGTACGTTATTATTTCAGTAGGATATGAAAAACAATAACAGCAGTGATCGAAAGAGCCTGAGGAAAGACATGATTACAATTCAGGAAAACAAAAGACAGAAAAGCCGATGAACAGATACAGTCTATTATAACTGGAGACTGAAAAGTCATTGCAGCTGGAATGACCACAAGAATAGCTGGGTTTTTAAATGACATTGTTTTATTTTTTTTCCTAATTTACAAAAGTAACACATAGGTATGTGGAGGAAACTTGAAAAAACATATACAAATACATAAAAAGGAAAATAAACTATAGGCTCTTAAAACATTATCTTTTAACGTGTGACTATCACACCTCAAGAGCTGTGGTTCATTATTTTTTACTTTAAATTATTTCATTAGCATTTTACTATATATTAAAATTACTCGATATGTAATTTAAAGGCTTTCATAGAAATAGTATACATTTTTAAATGTTCCTTTATTATAAATGAAACATTTTATATCTCTTGATAATTATTACTGAATTTCCTCCAGAAAAGTTGCCAAACCTTTGACAGCAAATTATGAGAATGTCTATGTCTTTGAATTATTGCGAGCATTTATATATCTGTCATGAATTGAATTGTGCCTCCCAAAAAGAAATGTTAAAATCCTGACCCCATGTATCTGTGAATGTGGCCTTACTTGGAAATAAGGTCTTTGCAGATATAATTAAGTTGAGATCATCTTGGATTAAGGTGCACCTTAAACCCAAGGGCTGAAGTCTTCATAAGGAGAGGGAGCTTTGGAGACACATGGAGACACAGAGGAGACACAGGGAGTAAGATCCCTTGAAGACAGAGGCAGAGATTGGAGTTACGCAGCCGCAGACCAAGGAATGTTAGGGACTGCTGGGAGCCACCGGAAACCACAAGAGGCAAGGCAAAGATTCTCCCCAGAGCCATTCAAGAGAGGATGGTCCTGCCAATAACTTGATTTTGGACTTCTAGCCTCCAGAACTTTGAGTGAATACACTTCTGTTGTTTTAAGCCCCCTGTCTGCGGGGCTTTGTTACAGCAACCTTAGGAAATTTAACGCAACATCCTCAAAAAGCATTCCAGTATTCCGTCCTTATTTGGGCTTTTACAGATATGTATCTTTCTCTCTCTTTTTTAAAAAAGATTTTATTTATTTGACAGAGAGAGAGAGACAGCGAGGGGGGGAACACAGGCGGGGGCAGTGGAGGAGGGAGAAGCAGGCTTCCCGCGGAGCAGGGAGCCCGATGCAGGGCTGGATCCCAGGACCCCGGGATCGTGGCCCGAGCCGAAGGGAGACGCTTAACGACTGAGCCACCCAGGCGCCCCACAGATATGTGTCCTTCAATACTAATGAGGAGAAACCTTTCTTTTCTCATGCTTGGGGTAGAACAAATGTTGTCTTGCATATCCGCTCTGACAGATCGGTCTGAGGGTCTGTCTAACAAGGCCATTTTGACAGACCCCTTGTTTACTGTCTTCCTTATGGCAGATGTGTTCTAACTGTGGTTTTATAATTTTTATTCGTGAGGTCCCCCTCTGCCCCCCGCCCCACGAAAGCGTGCCATGTGTACAGAGCTGTGTGAAAGCTTGGCATTTTACTTCTCATGGATGACTTCTTTTTTTTTTTTTTTTTTTTTTTTTTTTGCCACCAAAGCCCTGACATAGGCAAGATTTCCCTATCATTACAATGGGACACACAGAACTATTTTTTTTAGAACCTCTTTGTTTGTTTTGAGTGGTCAAACCTTCTGAGCCCCAGCTTTATTTAGAAGTCTAATTTCCAACTCTACTCTGAATTCAGATCCAATACCGTGTTTGCTCTTGCTGTTGGTTATTAAAACTTCAGCTCCCTAGATGCCAGATTCTATATTAAGGCCTAATTCTTCCTTCCAAAGCATGAGCTAGTGAATTTCCCATTTGCCTTTACACCCCCTCTTCATTTCTGGAATGAAATGAAGCTTCAAATTTTGCTTTGGAACCTTTGAGTTTCATATCTTTTTTTTTTTAACGATTTATTTATTTATTTTTAAAGAGAGAGAGAGAGAGAGAGAAAGAGCATGGGGAAGGGCAGAGGGAGAGGGAGAGTCTCAAGCAGACGCCCCGCTCAGCATGGAGCCCAGTGCAGGGCTAGATCTGGAGCTCAATCCCATGACCCTGAGGTCAGGACCAAGAGTTGGATGCTTAACTGACTGAGCCACCCAGGCGCCCCCATTCCTTAAAATTTTTGAGTGCCTACAGAGCCAGCAATAACACTGAATACCATAAAAGGAAACGTAAGACTAGTGCCCTATTGTGAGATGCTCATAATCTAATCAGAGTAATAGATATGTACGTGTATGCATAATACAACATTATAACTGCTACAATGACTATTTGAACAAAGTGCTAATAATCTACTAAGAAATAAAAGCAATCAAATATTAAGAAAGTGTCAAGTTAACAAATACTTCAACATAGTCTTCCATCATTGCAAGGACATTTGAAAGTGCCGCTTCATTTGTGGCCGTTAAATTTTTTTCCACATGTCAACGTAGCTTATGGTCTCCAGCCATACTCTGAGAACCTCAGTGTTCTAGCTGAAGTTTCCTATGGGCTCCTGAGGACCTATTGGGTGGATGAGAGCAGGAGGATGGCAACATTACAGTAAACTTGGTTGGAGGAGGGAGAGGGAGAGGCAAGGTGGGGCAGCAGCTCCCCCAGACACCGTGGTCTGGATGCGCAAGGCCATGAAGGCTGAACTTGCGATAACCTGCCTACTGCATAGGAGAGTTAATAAGTGAAAAGACTGTGCTCCTTTGTGAATCAATAAATTGCCTTTTACATAGTGTGTACTTTCTTCTCTGTTTTCTCTTCCCTATGGTAAACTTCGGTGGACTCTGCTGTTTCTCACTTGCTCTTTCTGGCTGGGTGGGTACATTCAGTAGCAGAAGGAACGGTATGACATCTGAGTTTGCTCTGGTAATCAAACTGCATTTTCTAATGTAGCTGTACTGGAAATAATCTAATGTAGCCGTACTGGAAATAAAGAGAAAGTTTGGAGTTCCATCTGATCCTAGTATCTGTCTACTTCTCAATTGGTTCAGAATACACTGGGCATGCTGGGCCAGGAACCTTAGAAACAGCTTTAGGAACCAGCATTTCAGGCCCAAGCATTTCGGGACACAGAAGCTTTTTAGTAATCCAACGGTACATTTAATGAGCACAGCTCCTTGAGTCTTTCATTTTTCCCTGAGGCAGAGAACTCGGACTCTGCAGTGATGAATGGTTGTTGCTTTAAGCCATTAAGGTTTGTTATTTTTTTCAGCAGCAAAAGAAAAGTAATAGAGGTGGGGGCGGGTGGAAGGTGAAGGGGCGTGAAGCCACAGAAGAAGGACAGAGCTAAAACCAATCTCATGCCTGATGTGCTAAGTTTTAAGTGAATGGGGAAGAAGGTTTGTCTTTGCTCTTTCACTGCACTTCATAACATATATAAAACATTTTCTACTTTTTTCTCATGTGTGTATCTCATATGACATGGAGACAGTGTAAAACTCTTGGGCTGTTCAATTCACGGTTTTGTGGCAAAACCAAGTTATATATTCCATTGACAGCCTTTTCAAATGAAAATTTCCTTTCGAAAAAGACACATATTACACAGTGCATTTTCACAAAGGATAGGTGTGAGGTTCTCTTTCAGCTCGTCAATTCCTGCCGATTCCACACTAACATTAGAAACACTGAAAATTTGCTTTCCCCATCATACATATTTAATACAATTTTCAAAACCCACAGGATGCAAAATCCTTACTTACTGTCCTCTACATTTTCCACTTTATATGAATTGTGGTATTCAAAGAAATGATAGATAACATTGGCACCAACTATGGTCCTGGCTGCCTGTGTCTGGTGGTACAAAAGAAGCAGAGCTCCTGCGTGGGCCTATCTAATGGTCTGTAATGACAACTGAAGTGTATATTGTCTTTAATTTCTTCAACTGGACACTGAATTCACCTCCTAGGGCTGCCATAATAAATTACCAGAAAGTGGGTGGCCTACGACAACAAAATTTATTTTATCACAGTTTTGGAGACCAGAAGTCTGAAATTAGGGTATTAGCAGAGCCCAAGTCCCTCCACGGGCCCTAGGGGACAATCTTGCATGCCTCTTCTAGCTTCTGGATACTTCTGGCATTCCTTGGCTTATGGCTGTACGACTCCAATTTCTGCCTCTGTCTTCACTTGGCTTTTCCTCTTCTCTGTATAGGTTTGTGTGTGTGTGTGTGTGTGTGTGTGTGTGTGTATTTCTGAGGTCAGTTGTCACTGGCTTTAGGACCCATCTTGATAATCCGCAATCATCTCATTTAGAGATCCTTAATTTAGTTACATCTGCAAAGACTTTTTTTTTTTTTCCCAAATAAGACCCCATTCACTGGTTCTGGGGTTAGGATGCAGCCATATCTTTTTAGGTGCCAGCTTATAAAAACCTACTACAATACGAATCTAGAATTCACAACATAGAAATGATGGTATTATCAGTAGAATTTCATGGCACCTTATACTACTTTGTTATTAAAAATACTTAAGTAACAAATGGAAAATGTTCCTCCTACTACAATTTTAAATATTTAAAACAAGGAAATGGTTCTTTACTTTCAATTTGGTTTGTAGCTATTCATGATCTTTTTGACCCCTAATAGAAAATTCATCATTCTAGAGAGTCATTTTCCACTAGGGGTTGGACTGTAAAACTTATCCTTTGGAGAAGGGGCTTACCAAATACCCATCTTGTGGGTCAGAGAGGGATTCTGGAACTTATGAAAAAGACTGTTTGATATACCTATTGCCTTTAGATATCAAGACTGAGAAATTATCCATACCTTGCAGGGACTGTGAGAAAGAATTATAGGATTTAAAATGGAAAAAAAAACAAAGCCTCTGATCAGTAATCAAACCATTAGTATCCTCATATTGTTAGTATCTATTAAATATATTCCTCCGTCTCACTAATTTAGGAGTCAAAACTAAATATGTGAACCATTTTGTAAATCTGTGCAATAATCCATGAATGACAGTTGATTATCTCACTACACACCTTGATCCTTATGTCTGCTTCAACTCTACTTCAATAAAAAAATAATAAAACAACAAACAAACAAAACATCTATCTGCTCATGTAATCTAGTAATCACAGGCTCTTGCTGTCTTCGTGGTACTCCTGTTCAATTTCTTTGTGCAATTTCCTTACAATATTATTCCTAAATCTGATTAAAAAAGAAGAGCAGATTATATACTTTCTTCCTGTATTGAGAGCTGCATAAAATTTAGAACATATACTTCACCTGTTCTAAAAGAAAAAACAAAAAGTAGTAACATTTTGTCTCATATCAGTGATAATATTTTCTTGAAGACCCATATAGACCTAAATATCTTTGAGGCATAAAAACTATAGAAGGAAAAACGCACTGAGAAAGTCTGCAGTGTGTGTGTGTGTGTGTGTGTGCGTGTGGGAGGGAGAGAGAGATTTTTGAAGGATACAAAGGAATATGGGTGAGGAAATGTGCTGTTTGTTAAATCCTCCTGAGTTCATAAATAAAATGTATGACTTTGAGATTGATGTACATGTGCTAATACAGTCTTCTTCCAAGTGGGAAGCAAACATTTCTCGGGCTGGTCCTCCAAACTTTTGGAAAGTTTTGTCTAATAGAATAAAGACATTCGTATTCCATTCCCTCTAAAGTATGCATATGACGAATACAAGACACATTTACTTCTTTGCCAATTATGCCTTCTATTAGAAGGGTAACCTTTGATTTCAGGGGCTACTCCAAGAGGCAATACATATCGGGAGATTTGTGCACAAAGAAAAAAAAATGGAAAAAAATAACATGCAGCTTAATGAAATACAAAATAAAATATAAAATACAAAACATTTGGAGTGTAGTTTGAGACAACTGATGGATTTATAGTATGCTTAGCTTTGATTAGCCTGTCAGGCAAACTCAAAGAATTGTCCTGTTATTCAGAGGGTAGATCAAGAAGTGTCCATGCGAAGGAGGATGACTGAGTGCAGAAGTTTGGGTCAGGGGTCTGTTCCTACACTACATCATGTGTATTCGTGTCATCATGATGAATGCAAGGTAACTTAACACTAATACCGTCTAAATCCAGCTGAAAAGAGTATGTGATCATATCACCATCTAAGGCTACTTGTTTGTTCAGCCTACTACTTGACAGCATGGCCAAAGTCAAGGGTTATCACTAATGGTGAGTAACATCCTATAATAATGCCATGTGGGCTAAGGAGGGACTTCGTATGTTTGAAAAATAAAATGTACCCCAAACTGTAAAACTCAAAGCACTTTTTTCCTGGACACCACAACTCATTAGCATTAACTTAAAATCAGAGGAAAATACCCATGAATATTATACCACCATAACCTAAGGATGTAAGGTTAAAAAGAAAAGATAATTCTCTGTGGTTTCTCAATGTATTCTTTGCATATAAATCAAACTGTATGCGAACAATTGCTTAGGTAGAAAAATGTCATGAATTCTGCCCATAAGTATCAATAAATTCAACTTAAAGGACATGTTCTATAATATTATTTATAAAAATAATATTGTCCAATTTAATCTTTTTCTTTTCAATAGTCTGATGATTAGGTTTAGAGGAGAATGTCAGAACAAGTTCTTCTGACGTTAAACAAAGGGATTTTTTTTAAAATTTCAGTTTCATGAATTAGAAATTTGTCTGTTGCTTCTCTTAACCACTAAATGACTATAACAACAACAACAACAATAATAATAATAAACTTCAAGTGCAATAGAGAAGGGTTTATTTGCTTTGTTTTGAGCAAACTTAATACATGCCCGGGTTTCTGAAATGCATACAGAGCGCATAAAGCTCTTTTAAGAAACATACTATGATTTATGGCTTCTCATCTTTATATTGGATCTATATTTAATTACCAGTATCTGGCTGTCAGAAAGTCAGATATGTGTAAAAGAGAAAACCCAAAATTATAGATCCATTTAGGACATTTGTAAGAGTAGGTCTAATTAAAATATAGCGGTTACCAAAGTCACTTGGAAAAGTGACTTTGAAGTACAATACCTCCTTATCCAAATTCCCTGGAAGTCAAATATTCTCCTTTGCCACAATGACTTAACAACGGATTACATTAAAAGACCAAGAAGAATCTTGTTCTGATAAATATAAAGGAAACTTAATAAGAGAGATCACCAAAATCAGGTCTAAGTGGAAGAAATACGCATGTTAGAAATATATATATTTAATATATAAATATTATATATATATTATCTTGAGATACATTATTTAGGGATGATTTGAAACATGCCTTCTATAAATTATGTGAGACTTCGTTAGGTTAAATGAAGTTCAATGCTATCTACGCATTTTCCTTTTGATTCTCAGAGAGCACATCTGTTACTTAAAAAGCTTTTCCACAAAGGTAGATTTGCAAAGGTTTGGAAAAGTATTCCCTATTTTAATAGTTGCGATAAATTTGTCATTTGGCCACCACTAACCGTATTTTCATTACTATGACATCATACTGAAATTGCCTTGTTCCTTACTGTCTAATCAGTATATAAATATGCCTCACCCAATAGTACAGTTTTCTAAATTGACTAGGTTACTAGATCTTTGAGCCACAAGAAAGTATTGTTCTTAATTGTATACACTGAAAAATTACTTTATTTATATACAATATACTCTTTTTGCATGAAAATCCCCTTTCTCGGTATGTTTGGTGGGAAGGCCACACCTCTTTGCCATGAGGAGAGAACATGTGTCCCACCCGTTCAGCGACCTCTCTGCATTTTGTCAGTCCTTGCAGCCATGCGCGTAGTGGAGGCAGCCACCTACTTGAGAGTAGGCTGCTCAAAGAGCAGCAAAAAGAATGAAAGCACAGGAAAGTGTAGTCCATTTGTTTACTCTTATTATTTTTATCACTTTTTTTAACAATTTTTCTTTAAATTTTTTTATTGTTATGTTAATCACCATACATTACCTCATTAGTTTTTGATGTAGTGTTCCATGATTCATTGTGCATAACACCCAGTGCTCAATGCAGAACGTGCCCTCTTTAATACCCATCACCAGGCTAACCCATCCCCCTACCCCCCTCCCGTCTAGAACCCTCAGTTTGTTTTTCAGAGTCCATCATCCCTCATGGTTCGTCTCCCCCTCCAATTCCCCCCCTTCATTCTTCCCCTCCTGCTATCTTCTTCTTTTTTTTTTTTCTTAACATATATTGCATTATTTGTTTCAGAGGTACAGGTCTGTGATTCAACAGTCTTGCACAATTCACAGCGCTCACCATAGCACATACCCTCCCCAATGTCTCTCACCCAGCCATTCCATCCCTCCCACCCCAACCCCACTCCAGCAACCCTCAGTTTGTTTCCTGAGATTAAGAATGCCTCATATCAGTGAGGTCATATGATACATGTCTTTCTCTGATTGACTTATTTCACTCAGCATAACACCCTCCAGTTCCATCCAAGTCGTTGCAAATGGCAAGATCTCATTCCTTTTGATGGCTGCATAATATTCCAGTGTGTGTGTGTGTGTGTGTGTGTGTGTGTGTGTGTGTGTGTGTGTGTATATCACATCTTCTTTATCCATTCATCTGTTGATGGCCATCTTGGCTCTTTCCACAGGTTGGCTATTGTGGACATTGCTGCTATAAACATCAGGATGCACGTACCCCTTCGGATCCCTACATTTGTATCTTTGGGGTAAATACCATTTGGAGTCTATTTTTGTGTGTGGTGTAAGGAAATGGTCCAGTTTCATTCTTCTCCATGAGGCTGTCCAAATTTCCCAACACCATTTGTTGAAGAGACTCTTTTCTCCATTGGACATTCTTTCCTGCTTTGTCAAAGATGAGTTGACCACACAGTTGAGGGTCCATTTCTGGGCTCTCGATTCTGTTCCATTGATCTATGTGTCTGTTTTTGTGCCAGTACCATACCATCTCGATGATGACAGCTTTGTAATAGAGCTGGAAGTCCGGAGTTGTGATGCCACCAGCTTTGCTTTTCTTTTTCAACATTCCTCTGGCTATTCGGGGTCTTTTCTGGTTCCATACAAATTTTAGGATTATTTAGGATTATTTGTTCCATTTCTTTGAAAAAAGTGGATGGTATTTTGATGGGGATTGCATTGAATGTGTAGATTGCTCTAGGTGGCCTTGACATCTTCACAATATTTGTTCTTCCAATCCATGAGCATGGAACGTTTTTCCATTTCTTTGTGTCTTCCTCAATTTCTTTCATGAGTATTTTATAGTTTTCTGAGTACAGATCCTTTGCCTCTTTGGTTAGATTTATTCCTGGGTATCTTATGGTTTTGGGTGCAATTGTAAATGGGATCAACTCCTTAATTTCTCTCTCTTCTGTCTTGTTGTTGGTGTATAGGAATGCCACTGATTTCTGTGCATTGATTTTATATCCTGCCACTTTACTGAATTCCTGTATGAGTTCTAGCAGTTTTGGGCTGGAGTCTTTTGGGTTTTCCACATAAAGTATCATATCATCTGCAAACAGTGAGAGTTTGACTTCTTCTTTGCCGATTTGGATGCCTTTGATTTCTTTTTGTTGTCTGATTGCTGTGGCTAGGACTTCTAGTACTACGTTGAATAGCAGTGGTGATAGTGGACATCCCTGTCGCGTTCCTGACCTTAGGGGGAAAGCTCTCAGTTTTTCCCCATTTCGAATGCTATTTGCTGTAGGTTTTTCATAGATGGCTTTTATGATATTGAGGTATGGACCCTCTATCCCTATACTCTGAAGAGTTTTGATCAAGAAAGGGTGCTGTACTTTGCCAAATCCTTTTTCTGCATCTTTTGAGAGGATCATATGATTCTTGTTCTTTCTTTTGTTAATGTATTGTATCACGTTGATTGATTTGTGGATGTTGAACCAACCTTGCAGCCCAGGGATAAATCCCACCTGGTCGTGGTGAATAATCCTTTTAATGTACTGTTGGATCTTATTGGCTAGTATTTTGGTGAGAATTTTGCATCCATGTTCATCAAGGATATTGGTCTGTAATTCTCCTTTTTGATGGGGTCTTTGTCTGGTTTGGGGATCAAGGTAATGGTGGCCTTATAAAACGAGTTTGGAAGTTTTCCTTCCATTTCTATTTTTTGAAACAGTTTCAGAAGAATAGGTATTAATTCTTCTTTTAATGTTTGGTAAGATTCCCCTGGGAAGCCATCTGGCCCTGGGCTTTTGTTTGTTGGGAGATTGTTGATGGCTGCTTCAATTTCCTTAGTGGTATAGGTCTATTCAGGTTTTCTATTTCTTCCTGGTTCAGTTTTGGTAGTTGGTACATCTCTAGGAATGCATTCATTTCTTCCAAGTTATCTAATTTGCTGGCATAGAGTTGCTCATCATATGTTTTTAAAATTGTTTGTATTTCTTTGGTGTTGGTTGTGATCTCTCCTCTTTCATTCATGATTTTTTTGATTTGGGTCATTTCTCTTTTCTTTTTGATAAGTCTGGCCAGTGGTTTATCAATCTTGTTAATTCTTTCAAAGAACCAGCTCCTAGTTTTGTTGGTCTGTTCTACTGCTCTTTTGGTTTGTATTTCATTGATTTCTGCTCTGATCTTTATTATTTCTCTTCTCCTGCTGGGTTTAGGCTTTATTTGCTGGTTTTTCTCTAGCTCTTTGAGGTGTAGGGTTAGGTTGTGTATTTGAGACCTTTCTTGTTTCTTGAGAAAGGCTTGTATTGCTATATACTTTCCTCTTAGGACTTCCTTTGCTGCATCCCAAAGACTTTGAACACTTGTGTTTTCATTTTCATTTGTTTCCATGGAATTTTTAAATTCTTCTTTAATTTCCTGGTTGATCCATTAATTCTTTAGTAGGATGCTCTTCAGCCTCCATGTATTTGAGCTCATTCCTACTTTCCTCTTGTGATTGAATTCTAGTTTCAAAGCATTGTGGTGTGAAAATATGCAGAGAATTATCCCAATCTTTTGGTACTGTTTGAGACCTGATTTGTGACCTAGGATGTGATCTATTCTGGAGAATGTTCCATGGGCACTAGAGAAGAATGTGTATTCCATTGCTTTGGGATGGAATGTTCTGAATATGTCTGTGAAGTCCATTTGGTCCAGTGCATCATTTGAAGTCTTTATTTCCTTGTTGATCTTCTGCTTAGATGATCTGTCCATTTCAGTGAGGGGGGTGTTAAAGACCCCCAGTATTATTGTATTGTTGTCAATGTGTTTCTTTGCTTTTGTTATTAATTGGCTTATATAATTGGCTGCTCCCATGTTAGGGGCATAGATATTTACAATTGTTAGATCTTCTTGTTGGATAGACCCTTTAAGTAGGATATAGTGTCCTTCCTCATCTCTTATTACAGTCTTTGGTTTAAAATCTAATTTGTCTGATATAAGGATTGCCACCCCAGTGTTTCTATCTCTGGCTGAAACAAAGGAAATTCACTTAAGAATGTATTGGTTTGGGGTCTATCTCTGGCACCTGACCCCGTGTGGAGTCTCCAAACCCAGCAGATCCCTGTGGTGCGCTCCTGCACCACTCCTCCCAGGAGAGGAAGGGGAGTCTCCCCGGATCTGCTGCTTGTTGGGTCCCTGCTGGAGGAGCAGTGGCCCAAATGTGTCGCCGATCAGTTTATGGCATCCCTGAGCTAAGAGCCCCCTCCTCGGCTCCGTCTCTGCAGCCGGCTTCCCCGCTCCGATACCTGGGAGCTCTGCCGCACTCAGGCACCCCCGGTCTTTCTGTGACCCCAGAGGTCCTGAGACCACACTGTCCCGCGAGGGTTCCACCCCCCGCTTAGCCACTGGAGCGTCGTCCCTCAGCGGAGCCGACTTCTAAAAGGTCTGATTTTGTGCTCCGCGGCTCTAGCACTTGCCAGGAGCCGCTGACGGAGGCCCCCTCCTCCGCCGTCTATCCTCCTGAATATTGCCTTGGATTCACTTCTCCGCACATCCTACCTTCCAGAAAGTGGTCGCTTTTCTGTTCAGAGAGTTGTTGCTATTCTTTTCTTCCATCTCCTGTTGAGTTCATAGGTGTTCAGAATGGTTTGATCCCTATCCAGCTGAATTCCTGAGACCAGACAAAATCCAGGTCTCCTACTCCTCCGCCATCTTGCTCCGCCCCTTTATTACATGTTTTTTAAAATGTATGCAAAAATGAATGGAATAGTAAAATAAAACCCATGTCTGTATATTCTAATTGCAGCAGTGTGTCTGATTTTTTTCATCTGTTGCTTCTCACTAGATTATTTTCATGCAAATCTAAGACATATTATTTCATCTATGCACAGTTCAATAAATCTCTAAAAGACAGATACTCTTTAAACAAAACATCAGCACAATCTAATTATGACAACTAAAAATAAATAAGAATTCCTTTATATGAGTGACTTTCAAATAATTAAATTCTTACCTCTTAAAATGTTCTTATATAGGTTTTAGTTGCATGGGCTGTGATTGGCTCAAGTCCTATGCTGATTTCTTTATTTGAAACAACATTTTACTCTTCTTTGTAGTACATGTTAGTATGATCTCAAATTTTTCAGATTGAGACCTATATGAGATAAATTCCGTGAAGGTCAGAGTTTAAGTGACAGAACTGGTTCAGTTCTAGGAATCTTGTTCCAGTCGCTATGCTCTTTCTTACTCAGATCCATATAATTTAGTTTATTTCAGGGTACAAGAATATAAGGAGTGGAATTGTACCCAAAAAATATAACTTTTTTTTCTAAAATTAAACATGTATTGAAAATGTAAAATTCTTTCTTCTTTCTTTTTCTTTCTTTCTTTCTTTCTTTCTTTCTTTCTTTCTTTCTTTCTTTCTTTCTTTCTCTTCCTTTCTTTCTTCTTTCTTTCTTTCTTTCTTTCTTTCTTTCTTTCTTTCTTTCTTTCTTTCTTTCTTTCTTTCTTTCTTTCTTTCTTTCTTTCTTTCTTTTCATTCCTCTCTCCCTCCCTCTCTTCCTTCCTTCCCTACCTCCCTCCTTTTTCTCCCTTCCTTCCTTTCCATAGCAAACATATTTAAGTTTTTGCTTACCAACTCAGAAATGCCTATTCATTTAATAAACTTTTTAGGAGCTTCAATTTTATTTTCTACAAAAAAGTTTATGCTTCTTTCCCCCTCGCTAAAATATGTCGGAGAGAGAGAATATTCTAGAATTAATTTAAGAATATATTTGGATGTATAATTATACATTTAAATGAAAAAAAATAGGTTCCATAATTGAGATTGGCCTGTCTGTGAATATAAAGGCTTAACAGTTTTAAGACCCAAAACTATAGGAATAGAAACAAATCAGGGGAGCACTAAAATCAGGGGGATTTGTTGTATATGGAGTGCATGTGGGCTGAAACAAAGGAAATTCACTTAAGAATATTGGTTTGGGGTCAATTTCTTTGGGGCCAATTTCAGTTGAGTGTCGACTCTTGATTTCAGCTCAGGTCATGATCACAGGGTTGTGGGACTGAGCCCTATGACCAGCTCTGCACTCAGCAGCAACTCTGCTTGAGGTTCTCTTTCTCCCTCTACCCTCCCTGCCACTTGCGCACACTCAAATAAATAAATAAATAAATAAATAAAATCTTTAAAAAAATATGCATTGGTTTTAGTTTAGTTTCAGTTGGGCTTTGTCTGAAGGTTTATATGTGGTCAGGGCACTCCTGGAAAGTTGACTGCGACCATTCTTTGCCTTTTCACCTCATGTGTCCCATTGTCCTGAAGTGTCAAAGTAAATATTGACCAAATTAATCACCTTTGCAAAGTGATTTCTACATATGGATTCCTTATTTCCGTTATTAGAGCTATCTACTATGTTAAAAACACTCTGCCAAACTTTGCAAGGGATATAAAGATGAATAAAGCCCTGTATCCACAAATGGAGAGATCGAAAAATTTAATAGTATTATGGAGAATATATGTTACATAAGATACATTCATAGTTCTGAGTGTGTTCAAAAGAAAAGGAATCATAGCAACAAATGCAGAGAAACAAGGATAGGTTTGTGGCCAAGACTTATAATAATAATAATAATTATTATTTGGTGAAACCCTTGTCCCTCCAGGTTACCAAGCTGAAAACCTTGGAGGCATTTAAAATTTCTGTGTTAGGCTTCACTTCCATTAAGAAAGATGTTGCTACAGATTCTACTGTGGGATCATTCCTTGTTCTGTTCACAGCACAATAAATCAGGATCTCAATTTTTTTCTGAATTTTCACTTACCCTTTGTTGAATTTAAGAAATGTGCCAGACTGATTTTCCTAAAGAACAATTTTATACTGTTACTAGAATTAGGGTTTATGGGAAACATGGCTGACAGAATAATAATTCCTTGAAAAGCACCAAGGATCTCAAAAATCAAGATAGTATTGTCTAGGTCTGATTCTCAAACTTTAGCATGCATCAGAATCCCCTGGAAGGTTTGCTAAAACACACATTGCCTGGTCCTAGATCTTCCGGTTCAGTAGGTCTAAGGAGGGCTTGTCAGTTTTTCATGTCTTTGAATTGCACAGATACTGCTGAGGCTGCTAGTCCCAGGATCATACTTTGAGAACCACTGGTCTATATTACTATTATTAACAAGGTGAGTAGAAAAAACACGGGACTCACGAGATGATCTGGGTTCTTTTTCAGATGTTCCACTTTGTGATGACTATGAGATTATGGAAGTTGGATGGTCTCTCTTGAGATTTCATTTTTTTCAACTCAAACTGGCTCCATTTGGTTTGTAAGAACCAATGTTGTGACTCTCCTCTGAACTCTGAATTCAGTGACATTGTGGAAGCTGGAAATCAGCCATGGTGGGAATATTTACACCATAAAAATGGACAGTTGTTCTAAATCAGCTTTGTTCTTCCATTTTTGAGAACTAGTTGTTAATCACCAGTACCCTGTTGATTAGATCCATATTAATTTCCATAAAATTTCGGGTGTTAAAATAATTTTAAACCTTTCACTTCCTTTCAAATCATCTATTTTTCTCTGAGCAACAGATCGTCCTTTCTCAGTCTGTTCCTATTATAACGTTATAATGAATCTAGGACTTTGAGTAGTGTATTGGTTGGGAACAAAAACATTAGTGACTATGTTTTAGTATAAATGAATCCTAACTTCATGGAAATGTCTATACTGTGATGCATAAATGCAGGAAAATGAAGGGGGAAAAATTTGAAATAAATGTAAGACATGCTTTCATGTTTTTTTTTCTGGTCGCAATACCAAATGTTTCTAAAGATCAAGCCCTAGGGTCTCTTCTCTTCAAACTCTACACTTTCTCCAAAAGAATTTCATCTGATGGTATTCATTTACCCACTTTCTCTGCAAATGACTCCCAAATTTGTATTTCCTATTAAAAAACTCTTCTTTGCGCCTCAGACCCACAAAACCTATAACTAGCTTGATATTTTCACTTAGATGATCTAAAACTAACTCTGATATGTACAAAAAACATTGATGGTCTTCTCCCCAAATGTGGTCCTCTTCCACAACATTTTTACTTCACCACTACGTTCCTTATTTTAAATGCCGTTTGAAATCCTCTACTTCTCTTCGTTTGAGCTGCTATCTCCCTAAGCCAAAGTTCCATCTTTTCTTACCCAGACTAGTTTGCTAGTCTCTTTATCTACTCTTATCTTCTTCCAACACATTCTCCTCCTAATGATTAGATGGTCATTACAAATACAAATCTGATAATACAATATTTCATTGACTTCCTCTGCTTTTAGAGTAATAATCAAAAGCCTTAATGGGGGCGGGCGGGGGGTGACGCCTGGGTGGCTCAGTTGGTTAAGCAGCTGCCTTTGGCTCAGGTCATGATCCTAGGGTCCTGGGATAGAGCCCTGTATCAGGCTCCCTGCTCAGCCTGCTTCTCCCTCTGCCTCTGCCCCTCCCCCTGCTCATGCTCTCTCTCTCTCTCTCTCTCTGTCTGTCTGTCTCAGATAAATAAATAAAAACCTTAAAAGAAAAAGCCTTAATGTGTCACAGAAACCAACATTATATGGTCAAGAAGCATGAATGGACTCTGGCCTATTTTTCCAGACACATATCAAACTAATAATTCCCTTGATCTCTATAAGACAGCCTTACTGGCTCAGGACCTTTGCACATGCAGTTCCCTCTGTCTTATATCACTTCACTTCCTCATCTTTGCTCGTAACTAAGATCTCAGTTCAAAACCACTTCATCAGGAAACCCATGCCTCCCAAGGAATACAGAATGCTTTTCCTATAACACTATGTGTTTGTTTCATGGCTTTTTTCAGTTATAATTTCATAGGCGCTTCTGCTTTATTTGATTAATGTCTATTTCCTTCCAATAGATCATAAGCTCCACAATAGTCTGTTTATATTCACTATTATAGCATCAATACTTAATAGACTATGTGACTCAGTAAGAAATCTGTCTATCATCTATCTATCTATCATCTATCTATCTACACTAATTGTTGAATAAATATTACAGTATTATAACTCAGAATAATCAGACTATCTTTCTCTCTCTTTTCCTCCCTCCCTCTCTTTCTTTCTCTTTCTTCTCTCTCTCCTCCTCCCTCTCCCTACATCCCTTCCTATCTCATACTCTTCCCTGTTTCTCTCGCTTTCTTTCTTTTTCATAGTTCCCTTCCCCTAATAGATCAGCAAGAGATGTTTATTCCTCTAATCTGCAAGTCATTCTAAGAACCTACCTGCAAGGTTGTAATGTAGAGATTCTTAACCCTGGCTGCATATTAGAATCACCTGGGGAGATTTTAATAAATACCCATGCCTAGGCCCACCACAGACCAATTAAATCAGCAATTCTGGAGGTGGGACTCAGGCAACATTTTTTTTTTTTTTAAAGCTCCCTGGATGATTCTAATGTGCAGCCAGGGTTGTGAAACATGCTGTAATGGATGAAATCTGAATACCCATCTGTTCATGAACCATTCAAGCCATTACTCTTGGCCTAGGAAATTTCTAATCCTAATTAAATGATCCTTATATTCATGCATTCATTTATTCATTCAAAACTTACCATTTTCAATCTTATTTTATTAAATCTTATATTTGTTACACTCATATTACATAGTATATTTACTATTAGAAGCAAAATTTTCTACCAGGCATTGTGAAAAACTACAATGTGGCCAGATACTTTCCAGATTCTGAATTGAACTCTTTCCTCACTTAGCTGAGAGCATGGGTTTAAATCATAAATTTGAAAAAAAAATTTTTAATCATAAATTTGTCCCTAGAATTTTCTCTTTGCTTCTCCTCTCACTGTGCATATTACTTGAACACATGGTAGACTTTTCACACTGATTGCGCAAATGTAATAATGCAGACATCATTTATGCAAGAAAACCCGTGAACCTCTTCTGTAAAATAGGCACATCTGTGCAAAATGATTTCTCCCTTGATCTGAAAACTGTGAAGCGGAGCTTTTCTGATTGCTAGAACATCGAGGGCGACAGTGGTTAGAGATGCTGTTGCAAAAAGAGAAGCTGAAGAGCTGTTGGGGGTGGGCAGGAAGAGTAGAAATATTTAAAAAGAGACATGGTGAAATCAGGAAGCTTTTTCCTCAAAGGGCAGTTGCTGCTGGAGCAACTGAGTCATCCTCCCAGTATTGTCCGTCCTGGATACAGTGAACAGGAAGTGAAAGTTCAGTGTTGCTTACTGTCAATTACCATCCACATAAACAGACACAGGAAGATCAAGTCATGTTACTTAGCCTTAGTGCCCTTGGATGTTTTGATAAATATGTTAGCTATTTACTCAATATAAATATTAAACTTGCATACCCCCGAGGCCAAATTTTATAGTTTTCCTTTGGAATTTCTCTCTTTTTAAAAGCACTGTCTTTTGGCCACGCGTTTTCTTTTTGAATTCACCAGCCTCTACGCCCCTTGCCTCTCCTCACCTTCTGCTTCCGGGAGGGGAATGTCTCATCGTCCAGGCCCCTCGTAAAGGGAAACTTGGTGCCAGGGAGTAATCCCCTTGGGTCACTAATGGATATTCACACATCTGAGAATGCCGTTAAGAAGTTTCTGAAGTGGAATGCGATTCCAGCTGTAGCAATTACATACTGCTCAGATTTCCTAGTTTAGACCCCAGGGAGTTCAACCACTGCCTATTAGCAAGCTGACGATGGGAGGAAGCACTGTCAATCCCACAGGCAATGATAAAGCCGATGCTCCTGGAAGAAGTAGGAAAGAGTGAACTGCAATTAAAAAACAGAACCGTGAACCTTGGCCTTTTAAAAGAACAACACCCACAGTAAGTTAATGAAGAACACTAGAGGATAAACTGAACTGTAAACATTTCTTCTATCTCTTTTCAGTTATCATCTTGGTTGCAGGCAGAATGAAAGAGAAAACTAAACATCTAGAATCCAAATTAGTCTGTACGATACATCTACTTCTCAAACAAATATCGTATCGGTTTGGACGTTTCAGGACCTTTGGCTTACATATAATTCGGTCACGCCTGTTAAGACCGAGAGGCGAAGAGTTTGTACCGCCTATCATCTAGGTATTAAAGACTATTTAGGACTCTTAAAAATAGCTGTCCAAAGAGGACTTGATTTAATTGTTATGGAAAGAAAAAACTACACTACTTATCACACATAGAGAGTTCATTAAACGGCATAGGATGTATATGAAGCTTCATAACAACTTAAGAGGCCCTGTTACTGGGCTCACTTGGCAGATACAGAAACCAATGTTTAGAGAGATTACGTAGGTCAATGGTAAACCCACAAACACGAAATAGCAAGACAAGGATGGGGACCCAGTTCTGTCTGATATCAAAGTTGCACGTGTTTTATATTAACTGAATGTTTCCTGCTGTGACTCTAACTGGGATCTATTTGAGGTGATGGAGATAAGAATTTAAAGACCAAAAAAGGAAGTATCAAATCACAGATGGTTTAACTAGATAGGTTTAATTTTTGAATGACAGTATAGTGAATTGATGGCTCATCTACTCCCATTGTTTAAACTTAGGCTAATGAAAATTTTGGAATGTGAGGTAAGTTCCCTCACCATACCCCAAGTAGACTCAATGTCTTCATTGATTGATGACTAGCGGGGAATCTACCCCCTGTAAGGTGAAAGGAGGGAAGTTTGATGTTTAGGCTGAAGGAAAGGGAGAGTGAGATGTAATACAATAAAAAAGACATAAGAATTAAACCTAAGAATGATGGAAGACAGCTTCTCTAGCCACTGTCCCCCTCGATGTTCTAGCAATCAGAAAAGCTCCGCTTCACAGTTTTCAGATCAAGGGAGAAATCGTTATCCACTTGGTCTGTCTCAAAAAAGAAACCAATGAAGTCTGATAAACTCCCCACGTTGTCTAGATTCTGTGTAAGTTAAATACATGCAATTTTGTTCCTTAATTTTAATATTAATATTGCTCTATTTTTATTTTCCTTAGTGCTTTAATGTATATTGTTTCAAACTCACAGTCTTTCTGAGGAGTAAGATCCACTCGCTATAGAAGGCACCGGGTGGGATGCCTGGGTGGTTCAGTCGGTTAAGTGGCTGCCTTCAGCTCAGGTCATGATCCCAGGGTCCTGGGATCGAGTCCCATGTCGGGCTCCCTGCTCAGCGGGGAGCCTGCTTCTCCCTCTGCCCACCACTCTCCCTGCTTGTGCTCTCTCTCTCTCACTCGCTCTCTCAAATAAATAAAATCTTAAAAAAAGCACCAGGTGCTTCAAAATAAGAAAAAACAAAAATTGCCATATGTTACAAAACAGTACAGCACTATTGTCGATTTCATTGACCTGAAAGAGGTATAAATATGAATGTCGTGCTTTTGTAGATTGCTAACGTCTCACAGTACCATCCTTAGATCTGTTGAAAAGATAATTATGTCTCTTATTGTCAAGCGTACCAAAAGAATAAAATAACATCAGACTAGATAGGACCATCCCAGCTATAGCTAAGAATAGTCTCAAACCATTTTGAAATGAGAAAAAAAAAAAAAGTGCTCACGAATGTATGTTTATATTTGTAAAGCATTATCTCTAAGACGTACAAGTTAATATCCTTACAGTTTAAACAGCTTAATAGCTGACTTTGTACTGCATTGACAGTAGGTGTAAAGCTTAATCTATAAAGCTTACGGTTTACCAAAAGCATAGGAAATACAAGTGAGGAACACGTTTGTACCATGTGGAAAATCTACCTGCTAAAAATAATCATTTTGTCTCTCTGAAAATAATTTTAACGCTGCATTGCAAACGACTTTACAACATTTCTGACCAAAATCTTTCAGTCGATTGGCTTTAAGTAGAATTAGTGCCTGCTCCTCTCTATATATGGAAATTCCTGTTTCATTGCCAGCGATCCATTAAGATGATTCAGGAAAATTCGACCAACCATATTTTGCAATTGCCAGTCTTATCCACTTGGTCTGTCTCAAAAAAGAAACCAATGAAGACTGATAAACTCCCCACATTGTCTAGATTCTGTGTAAGTCAAATACATGCAATTTTGTTTCTTAATTTTAAATAATACTTTGGACTTAGAGAAAAGGAATGTTATGTGAGAGCCAAATTAGCTAACGCAAAGAGTTACAAATGGCAAACTCTGGAGCCAGAATGTCCCAGACTACCTGGGTTCAGATGCAGTTAAGGACTGTTTCCCGAGTCCTTAACTTTTTATAAGGTATCTTTTTTCATCTGTAAGATAGTTTATCAATAGTCCCTCCATGACAGGATGAGGATTAAAGAAGTTAATGTATGTGACATGCTTACAACAGTGCCCAGCACCTAATAACCGACTGAATCAGTGTTAACTGTGTGCTCCCACCACCGCCCTCTTACTGGGCCCCTCCCTCTTGTTTATAAATCTATTTCGCTGTCTCGGTGATACTTCTTTCTGAGATTAATACCATTTAGGTGTAAATGTAGAAATATTGTAATAATTTTACTTGAAAAGTATAAACAGGTATGGTAGTTGCTCTCATGTTGCTTAGAACTTAGTGAAACTGGAAAAAATAGAACTTAGGAAGGTGTGAAAAAGTGAAATAAATATACACACTAAGAAGATTTCTATTCACCTTAATAACGTCTGTTGAAATCTATCATCTATATGCGCGCACCTGTAATGTTTATACACATACCATTTATATCCTGCTTTGTCACTCATTATTTTTGTCAAGCATGTTGTGTCAGGCTCTTACAAAACTTCATAAATATATTTTAATAGTTTACGGTATTACATCAAATGGCATATTCTGTTATTGTTGGATACATTGTTGGTTTTAATAATTAATGATTATAAATTTTGATCCAGTAAAATATTTCTATAGATTTTTCTTCTGAATTATTTTCTTTGGATCAACTATAGTAAGTGAGATTACTAGGTCCAGAGGTATGATTTATTTTTTTCTGACCCAACTTTTCTTTCACAATTGAACTCCTATTAATGTTACAATTACAAAATAGTATTTGATCTGTGTGAAAATGCAAGTGGCACAAAAATGTATGAAGTAAAAAAATAATTAAAAAGCCTAATTTCCTATGCCTCAGTAATCACTCTAATTATCTGTTGTATATTCTTCCAGACTTTGGTTTCATCATTTAGGATCATACCCCATAAAGTAGAGTCTGTATCTGAATATAGCAACCAGCTCTATTTTACTTGATATCTTTTGGGTATCTGTTCATTACCACTACTTATAATTGAGACATTTTAACAACCGAATAGTGTTTTTCTGCATGGTTATGCTATACTTTTTTTCATAAATAACTCACTGCCATTGGTCATTCAGGTTGTTTCTAAATTAATATTACGTTCAAAGAACCAAGCACATATATGTTTTTATCACATTATTTTATTTTAATAAATTCTAGAAATAAATTTGCTGAATAGAAATTGTTGCACACTTAGAATTTAAAATCTTTTTTTTTTTTTTATTTTACCAAATTGCCCTTCAGAAATGTACCAATTTGTTCTCCACAGTGTTTGGGGTCCCCCTCTCATTAGGTTTGTTCACTCATTCTCAATTTGATTGGTCGTTTACAATTGCAATCTTGGATTACTAATGAGGTAAAATATCTTTTCACTTGTCAAATATATTTTAAACTTCGTTTATGGTCAATTTTGTCATGTACTGATTTTTATTTTTATATTTTCATGTAAATGGATCTATTTCAGTTCTTTATGATGTTTGGTCTTTTTTTTTTCTCCCAAACCTAAACCCACCCTACAACAAGGGGATGAAAATTGTGTTTTAAATTTTTCTCTAATTGTATACTTTAAATCTAAACATGTTAACAAAACTCGAATCTTTGTGTGTGTGTATGTGTGTGTTACGTAGGGGGAGAGCATATCACTGAATAATTTTTTACTGCTTTGTAATTACAATTTTATCATATGTGAAGTTATTGCCAGAATTTCTTTAATGTCTCTGTATCTATGCGTTTATTTTTGTTCCTTGCTATAATAAACACGACCTATTTGTTCTTTATTATTATTATTTTATATCTGAAGGGAAGAGGCACAGCAGTATATTTGTAAAAATTGCCTTATTTTCTTGCACTTGTTTTTCAAATAAAATACAACATTAATTAGTTAAGGGTCACATCTCCAAAAGTAGAATTGTGATTACACAGAGATATAATCATTAATTTGGGAGAAAACTTCCATCTTTATTGATTCTATCTCCCCTCCCAGAAGCAACATACACCCTAGAGAACATCTGTTCTTTTGCTTTTGTGATTACATTTTTCTTTCTTTTGGTCCCCCACATACCCATTTTTTAGTTCTTTGGTTGAAAGCAATAAAACTATTCTAACAAACAGTTTCAAATCAATTAAACCTTTATAGGGTATCTCTATAAACAAAGGAAAATAATGGGCTCAGAAAGAACAGATGGCCAGAGTGGCTGTGGGATCTAGATGGCTCATGGAACGGACATCTCTGGCTCCCCACCATAAAACTGGGAGATTACTATATCAAACAGGAGGAAGAGATAGTGAGTAGCCAAAACCAAAATATGGCCTCTATTTTAAACTTACTATCATTATTATTAAAGTGAATAGAATGATAATTTTAAGTTTTGATGATTAGCTGATATGTCCTAGTATGAAATAAATTAATGATTTTTAAAAACATTCCTTTAATAAAATTTTCTATATTCTCTCAAAATTTGACTATTTTGCTACCTTTCTTCTTGAATTCTCTAAGCATTCAAAAATATTTTGTGTAGATAATGATTTTTTCTCTTTCACTTATTTTAGATATTTTCTTGTCTTATTATGTTCTAGAATATAACCTAATATGGTAACGATTGTCACACTTTTCCTGTTCCTAATTCTAATAGAAATGCCTCTAGTAATTCACTGTTCAATACCATTTTTTAAAATATATATATATTTTTACCATGTTAAGAAATATTTTTTAATCATTAGGCTGGCATTATTTTTTTTAATTAGGGTTGGATATTAAATTTTATGAAACACTTTTTGGGATATGTTGAAATGCAGTTTTTCTTCATTATTTTTGAAATTAGATATTATTATCAGGTTTGCCTTTGTTGAATCATCCATGTACTCTTGAAATAAAGCCTTCTCAGTCATGGTATATTATTTTAATAAGAACACAGGACTTGCTCACATTTTACTGGTGTACATAGATCAACAATTGTAAGTAAGCTATACTCATAATTTTATCATAGCTGTCTTTGGTAGTTTTAGTGTGGGATTTCATTTCTTTTGAATGTAAACTTAGAATAAGCTACTTTCTTCTTAAAATTTTTCCTTGAATAAGTCCTTCTTGACTCTTGACATTTTGGGCCAATAACCTTTTTGCTGTGGGGGCTGTCTTGTGCATGTACGATTTTTAGCAACATTCTCGTTCTATGCCTTCCAGAGACCGGTAGAGAAGTCCCTCACCACCTCGCCCAGTGTGACAATCAAAAATATCTCCAGGCATTGACAAATGTCCCTTGGCACCCCCCAAAAATCAACCCCAATTAAAATCTATCCGGTGTATGCGTTGGAAAAGCTTAATGTTTGTGGAAACTTCCTTACGAAAACCGTTGGAACCTGGCTCCTTTTGTGGATTGGTATGGAGTTATTGGCAAGCTTTCCAATTTCCTTTTGAATATTGTTTACCCAGTGGTGTAGTTAATGTCACAATTTAAACAAGTCCTGTAATGTCCCCCAATGTTCTTTTTTTCTGCACGTTCCCCTTTCTCATCCTCACCTTCTTCTTGAGCAAGTGAACCATCTCCTGTGGCTTCACATCATGACTCTTCATTATTGAATTCCAGATCCTTTTCCTCCTCTACAGAACTTCTAGAGTTCCAAATTAATACATATATCTGTGTTACATATCTATACCTGGGTGTTCCATAGGACCCTGACACATCGCATATCTAAAGAGAGTTTACTGTCTTACCCTTCTCTAAGCCCCATCCTCTGTTAGCTGTGGTACTCTGTATACTTCAGCACACATCATAGATTTAGGAGTCAGACTAGATTCTGATTTTTTTCCCTGCCTCACTTTGAATTAGCCCAAGTTCTGCAGATTCTTTTTTTTCTAAAGATTTTATTTATTTCTTTTAGAGAGAGTGTGTGTGCAGTGGGGAAGAGCAGAGGGAGCAGGAGAGAGGGTTCTTAGCAGATTCTGTGTTGAGCGCAGAGCCCATGGGGCTGGATTCCATGACCCTGAGATCATGACCCCAGGTGAAGCCAAGAGTGGCATGCTTAACTGACTCTGTCACCCAAGTGCCCCCAAGATCTGCCAATTCTGCATTCAGATATTACTTATATCTTTTATACACCAGATTCCTATCATTTCTACCTAGAGTATTTGCTAAAGAAATTTTAACTGAGAATATTAAATACCATAATCCACATTTATTTATTGAATATTCTCCAACTCTTAAAATCATCATTGTTATAATAAGAAGAGGGGAAAAGACTAAAACTCAAGTCCTTATGACATAATAAATAAGGAAATATATTAACTCAGAGAATCGTCTATAGAAAGGAGTCACAAGTCTCTGCATTTAGCCTGTTTAAAGTTTGCTTTAGTTACTCTGTAGATAAGAAAGGGATAATTATCAATTTCTAGCTTAAAAATTAGAATGCATATGTAATATATGGAGTGACTTAATCAAGGTTGTAAAAGTATTTATAAAATGAAGCAAAAGGATATATCTAGCTAGGTAAATGTAATAGGGACATAAAATTCCACAATTTGGTCAAAAAATCCAACTATAACTTAGGGTTTAGTGCTCAAGTGAGCAACATGGAGGTTGATGGTAACTGAAAAAAAAGAACAATTGGAAATGTGGCCCTCTGTGAATATTTTGTGAATGTAACTCCATGCTAATGTAAAAATTGTCATATGCTACATTGCAAATTATATCACTAGTAAATATTGAGACTAAAAATTCAAACTGTTACAGAACAAAGAATCACTTACCTACTATTTATATTGAAAAAAAAATAAACATATGTGTGACTTACCTAACAGAAGCATCATGCAGACCACTGAATGTGCCTGGGACCTGGATCTGACCTTGTCCGCAGACATACGGTTGCCATGGAGGGGACCAAAGCCCTGGGCAGAGGCGGGCATATTAACCCAGCAGCTAGAGGGAGACAATGACAAATGATGATGCTGGGATAACAGGGAAAGAAAACAGCAGATTTGTTCTGATATACAAGCAATTTGCTGTCTATTTAAGGTCAGGAATGGCATCAGTTTAAAGTCTAAGTCTAAAGACCAGGCGCATGTTCTGGAATGGCAAGGTTCCAAGCAGGAGCTTCAGCACAGTAAAGAGCCAAGGACCCAATCATCACAATAAAGGTTCAAGTGAGAATAAGGGAAAAGCTGAGTTATTGGAACACAGCTATGAGTCACAGCTGGAGTGACTTATGTTTTGTCTCATTTAGCTGGAGCTCCAAGTATCCCTCCAGGATGTAGCTGAGTGTTGAGTCTGCAAGTGGTTTTCAAGGAATTCCAGCTGTGTAGAGAGCAACACCTCAGGAGGGAGAATTCAACTTGACTGTGAATTCAATACAAGAAATGTAATGCAGTTGTTATCATCATGATCAAAGAGGGTGGTCTAAAAAATGCAGTATTGTGCTTGGTTCTGGATATAAAGTCTTGTGAAGGACAGTAACATAATGGTTTAGGAACAAATTTAATTGCCTAGGGTGCCAGGCAGGTACTGTAAAGGAGTAAAGCAGACCCAGAATGAAAAGAAAGAAGGAAAAAGGGAAGTCAGGAAGACAAGGAAGTGAGTGGGAGGGAGGAAGTGTGTGAAATAGAGAGAGACAAAGAAAGTGCAATATGTTGAAATGGCAGCTACCACTGGGTCTACCCCAGGCAGTGACTGGCTAAGGGTCTGATGAACTGGGTAGTGTGCGGCCTGGTGAAGGGGTGACCACTTTAGGGGCCTTTGATCGGGACACCTTCTAATATTTCCCAAAATGTGAAATGGATTTATTATTATGTGTATCTTCTGAGTTTTAATCTTGGCAATTGATGTTTTTAACTATGTGTGGGCCAAGAAAAATATTCTGCAAGCATGGGCCACCAATCTGGAACTATGCCTCAAGGTAGCAGCTAGAAAAATGAAAGTCCTGACTCTTCTTCCCAAAGGGAAAGCATAGGAATGTTTAGTCCAGACAAGTTATGAGACACACTTAAATATGTCCAAGACTGTCATGTAGCAAAGGTACTGGTTTTTATTCAAAAAGCAGAATTAGGACTAATGAAGGTAGTTGTTAATACAGTGTAAAGATGAACTTTCTAACAATGAGAGGTATTCTGGTATACAAATCCCAGAGGGTCTTCTCCCCCACGACATGCTGTACCTGGTGAATAAAATTTACCGAAAGCATGAAGGAACCTTTGAACTGAATTGGAAAATAAGATCTGGATGCCTTTCTAGAACACCGGAGGACATCAGTTTTCCATCCTTTGATGATTTATACCTTTACGTTGCTTAATAACAGTACTATCCTGGGAATATAAAGAATTAGACTCTTTCAAATATGTATTTTCTACCACCACCCTTTATCTAATGTAGATGTGACAAGTAGATGTGCTACTTCCAAACTTAATTCTTCTATCAGTTTTAAGAAAGAATATTATCTACTTTTTTTTTTGCTTTGATTTTCTTTGATCATTTAATGATGAGTTTGCTCCCTGATCTTTTAAAGGCAGCTCATAAAAGAGAAGCATCATGTAACTGTGGTAGAAATTATAAGCTTTGGCAGCTGATGTAAATGGATTAAAATCTTGAGTCTTTCACATACTAGTTACATGATTTAACTAATTTCTATGAGCCTTGGTTTTCTCTTCTATAAATATTTAGTTTGATTTTCTAAACTACGTTTCCTTTTCACATTTATAACAGAATACAAGTACTACAACACAGGGTTGGATAAGTTGTGTGAATTAAACCATGTAGGGTGACTGGCCCATGTTTGCTCTAGAGTTTGCAATACACACTTAAAACTAATTCAAATTCACTTTCAAATAATACTATATCGATTAATGGGTAATGCAAGTACCTGTAACAGAGTATTCACATTTCTTCCCTCCCATCTGTCATAATATTGCTATCATTCATTTCACTTATCCATAGACTATAATCACCAGATACATTATTGTTATTATTTTGAACAAACTTATCTATTAGATCAATTAAAAATAGAAAAATTAAAAAAATTACCTTCATTTACTCCTCCTCTAATGCTCTTTCTTTATGTAGTTTTGAGTTTCTGACCTATATAATTTGTCTTATCTTTTTTTATAAATTTTTTTAAGACTTTATTTATTTATTTCTCAGAGAGAGAGAAGAGAGAGAGAGCAAGCACAAGCAGGGGGAGCTGCAGGGAGAGGGAGAAGCTGATGTAAATGGGTTAAAATCATGAGTCTTTCACGTATTAGTTACATGATTTAACTAATTTCTATGAGCCTTAGTTTTCTCTTCTATAAATATTTAGTTTGATTTTCTAAACTATGTTTCCTTTTCACATTTACAAGAGAATGTGAGGGAGAGGGAGAAGCAGGCTCCCCGCTGAGCAGGGAGCCCTATGTGGGACTCAATCCCAGGACCCTGGGATCATGACCTGATCCAAAGGCAGAGGCTTAAGCGATTGAGCCACCCAGGCGTCCCTATAATTTGTCTTTTCTTTGAAGAACTTTTTTTAACATTTCTTGCAGGGTAAGTCTACCAAAAGGGGGGTCCCCAGTAGAAGGCACTGCTGATAACTATCACTGTTGTAACCAAGGTAGCTGTGGCTTTCCAGGCCATTTCAGGAGAATGTCCCACCTAGAGAGAGGGTAGAACAAGTCTGTTTCTGGAAATGAAAATCGCAGGCATGTGACAGAAGAAGCAGATATCCCTGTGGGGCCTCTGATCTTCCTGGGGAAGGCTGGTGGTCATGGTGTGGAGGGCTCAACCTCTTTTCACACCTCTGTAATGTTGGGCCTAGGCCTGGCCATGGTGGTGTCCCTGACTCTGGCAACCATTGTCCTGGATCTTGCCAGAAGGCATCACACTGCTTCTTGCCCTGTGATATGTCCTGTGTTTGTTTTCCAATAAAAGAAGAAAGTGAGAAAAACAAAACAAAAACTCCAAATTCCCTTAAGTCTTGCTTGTCTGAGCAAGTGTTTCTGCTTTGCTTTTTTTTTTTAAAGCTAAAAAAGTAATTTTTGAAAAGACTTTATTTTTTTTAGAAAAGTTTTAGATTCAGAGAAAAGTTGAGGGAAAGATACATAGATTTCCCAAATATTCCCTGTCCATATACATGCATAGCCTCCCCCATTAACAACATCTCCCACCAGATCGGTACATTTGTTACAAGTAATGAGCCTACCCTGACACACCAGAATCATCAAAATACCCTCTTTCACTTTTGAAGGATAATTTTGTTGAAAACAAAATTTTCAGTTGGTATTTTTTTTCTTTTCAGTACCGTAAATATTTCACTCCATTCGCTTTTTGCTTGCATAGTCCTCAGTGGTTTCTGAAGCGATGTCTTATGTTATTCCTATCCCTGCTCTTCTGTAGGTAGTGCTCTTTATTCTCAGGATTCTTTCAAGATTTTCTCTTTGGCTTTGATTTTTTTTTAAGTTGAACATGATGAGCTTAGGTATAGAATTTTGGTATTTATCCTGTTTTTATTTTTTTTAGCTTCCTATATCTGTAATTCGGCATTTATCATTAGTTTTAGAAAATTCTATTATTATTTCAAAAATTTCTTCAGCTCTTTTCTCTTTTCTCCTTCTGGTATTCCCATTATACATATGTTACACCTTTTGTAATCATCCCACAGTTATTTGATCTTCTATTCCATTGTTTTTTCCCTTTCTCTTTGCTCTTGGAATATACCTCCTGTGAATGGGGAGGGGGGCAGTATATCTGGTTTTGGTCCTGATGCTTTGCCTCTACAGAGTGTGTTTTTGTCTTGACCATGCCCTACTATTTTTTGTTAAAAGCCAGACATGACTGCCAAGTAAAAGGAAGTGGGGTATATAGGCCTTTAGTGTGAGGTTTTATGTCTTTTTGGGGGTAGGGTGTATTTATATTTGCTGTAGCTATGGTTTCAAATTTTCATTAGCATCCATGTTTTTGCCTCCTGTGTTTTCTGGGTTTTCCTAGACACACTTTAAACAGGGTCTGAGGTCTGAAGCTCTTTTAGCTGTTTTTCTGTTATTATGCAGGAGGCATAATGGGAGAGGGAAAGTGATGTATAGGACCATGATAAGGTCTCACTCTTTTAGTGTCTGATTTGGGTAATTCCTTTTCTGATGTCAAAGGCTAGCAGAGGCTTGAGTTATCTCCTTTCTCCAAGTTTGGATAGACTCTGGTAAAACCCTGGTCAGTGAGGCTCTGGTAATAGAGTTTCCTTGGGGCCAGACCTGGTTGAGAACAGAGAGTTCTGGACATATTTCAAAATGGTTACTTCCCCCTCCCTCTGTTGGAAACATGAAGTAATTTTTTAAATCTTGACAATTAGAATTTGTTAAGGTAACTGGAAATAAAAATCATGAAAGTGTGCTTCCCCTGCCCAGGGCACCCAGGAATGGGCCACCTCTGAGTTTTTTTGTTTTTTTTAAAATTTTTTATTGTTATGTTAATCACCATATATTACATCATTTGTTTTGGTGTAGTGTTCCATGATTCATTGTTTGTTCATAACACCCAGTGCTCCAAGCAGAATGTGCCCTCTTTAATACCCATCACCAGGCTAACCCATCCCCCTACCCTCCTCCCCTCTAGAACCCTCAGTTTGTTTTTCAGAGTCCATCATCTCTCATGGTTCGTCTCCCCCTCTGACTTACTCCCCTTCATTCTTCCCCTCCTGCTATCTTCTTCTTTTTCTTTTTTCTTAAAATATGTTGCGTTATTTGTTTCAGAAGTACAGATCTGTGATTCAACAGTCTTACAAATTCACAGTGCTCACCGTAGCACATACCCTCCCCAATGTCCATCACCCAGCCAACCCATCCCTCCCACTGCCCACCACTCCAGCAACCCTCAGTTTGTTCCTGAGATTAAGAATTCCTCATATCAGTGAGGTCATATGATACATATCTTTCTCTGATTGACTTATTTCACTCAGCATAACACCCTCCAGTTCCATCCAAGTCGTTGCAAATGGCAAGATCTCATTCCTTTTGACGGCTGCATAATATTCCATTGTGTATATATACCACCTCTTCTTTATCCATTCATCTGTCGATGGACATCTTGGCTCTTTCCACAGTTTGGCTATTGTGGACATTGCTGCTATAAACATTGGGGTGCACGTACCCCTTCGGGTCCCTACATTTGTATCTTTGGGGTAAATACCCAGCAGTGCAATTGCTGGATCGAATGGTAGCTCTAATTTCAACTATTTGAGGAACCTCCATACTGTTTTCCAGAGGGGTTGCACCAGCTTGCATTCCCACCAACAGTGTAGGAGGGTTCCCCTTTCTCCACATCCCCGCCAACATCTGTCATTCCCTGACTTGTTAATTTTAGCCATTCTGACGGGTGTGAGGTGGTATCTCATTGAGGTTTTGATTTGGATTTCCCTGATGCCGAGCGATGTTGAGCACTTTTTCATGTGCCTGTTGGCCATTTGGATGTCGTCTTTGGAAAAATGTCTGTTCATGTCTTCTGCCCATTTCTTGATTGGATTATTTGTTCTTTGGGTGTTGAGTTTGAGAAGTTCTTTATAGATTTTGGATACTAGCCCTTTATCTGATATGTCATTTGCAAATATTTTCTCCCATTCTGTCGGTTGTCTTTTGGTTTTGTGGACTGTTTCTTTTGCTGTGCAAAAGCTTTTTATCTTGATGAAATCCCAATAGTTCATTTTTGCCCTTGCTTCTCTTGCCTTTGGCGATGTTTCTAGGAAGAAGTTGCTGCGGTTGAGGTCGAAGAGGTTGCTACCTGTGTTCTCCTTTAGGATTTTGATGGACTCCTGTCTCACGTTTAGGTCTTTCAACCATTTGGAGTCTATTTTTGTGTGTGGTGTAAGGAAATGGTCCAGTTTCATTCTTCTGCATGTGGCTGTCCAATTTTCCCAACACCATTTGTTGAAGAGACTGTCTTTTTGCCATTGGACATTCTTGCCTGCTTTGTCAAAGATGAGTTGACCATAGAATTGAGGGTCCATTTCTGGGCTCTCTCTTCTGTTCCATTGATCTATGTGTCTGTTTTTGTGCCAGTACCATACTGTCTTGATGATGACAGCTTTGTAATAGAGCTGGAAGTCTGGAATTGTGATGCCGCCAGCTTTGGTTTTCTTTCTCAATATTCCTTTGGCTATTCGGGGTCTCTTCTGGTTCCATACAATTTTTAGGATTATTTGTTCCATTTCTTTGAAAAAAGTGGATGGTATTTTGATGGGGATTGCATTGAATGTGTAGATTGCTCTAGGTAGCATTGACAACTCTTACTGTGCCTCCCCCAATTCCTCAATTATAGTTTAGGGTAAAGTCTTGATATTGCTACCGGCTCCAGGTGTAGGGTTCTGCTCCTGTGCTTCTGCTTCAGATAAGTAGGGATTCTGTGTCTGCCTGTCCGTCTTTCAGTTTTTAGGGTTGCAGTTAGACCTGTGACCTGAATTCTTTGGTATATAAAAAGAATATTGACTTTCAGTTTATTCAGCATTTTCCATGTCTGGATGAGAGTGATGATTTCCAAGCTCTTGGCATGCTGTACCAGAAATCAGAAGTCAATTGGCCCATAGAAAATACTCAACAAATATTTTGTCTCTTCTCATATATTTTATTTATTTATTTATTGATGTTGAAAGTGTAGCCTTTTTTTTTTTTTTTTGCCTTGAAAAAGACTATTCTATTTGGTGTAGCTTTGTAAAAAAGAAAATTTAGATATGCATAACAAATCATAATTAGATGCATTTTTGCCTCATATATATTAAAATGTGTACTTTGTTATTAAAATATTGAAGTGAAAATGTACATGCAGGTTGTTTGTGTGGGGATTCTTGATCTTCACTCCATCGGAATGTGTTTCAGTATCTGAATAACACATTAGTACAATTAGTGCCTGCATAAACTAAATCAGAAGTTAAAATTCAATATACAAAAGCTATTGTTTCTTGAAGGAATATTCCTTTGCCAAAGAGGAAGATCTTTATAGATCTTCCAAACACAAGTTTGTGCTCAGTCACATTTCCCCCCCTCACCTAATTGGAAGAGTACAGTAAAATTCTTTTTATTTTGCTTATATTTCCTATTTATTTCTTATGACTTACCTCTCTATAATTGATGACATACATTTACTTCTCATCTGAGAGTTGTGTTTCCCAATTCTGAGGTATTATCCAAAATCTAAATTCTCAGATCAGAGTTAAAAAAAAACTGAAAACCCAAAACCCAAAACCAAACCAAAAAAAAAAAAAACTAAACTAAAACAAAAAGCAAATCCCTAAATCTCACTTGGTGAAAAGCAGCAACAGGTGCTGTGTTCATAGCTAAACCCATTTTTCTCTTGAGGGGTTGCAGATTCTGTCTCAGATCTCACAATGCCTCATTTCTGCCTAATCAATAAACATGACTTCTATTGATATGTGTGTTCCAATAAAACCAGATCATAGTGTGTGCACTCAAGATTGCTATTATATGTCAAATATCTTTAGCATAGGATTGTCCCTGGTTTGATAGCTCCTGTAAGCTGAAAACACTAATTTTCTTCACCATTAACCTCTTCTCACTTTGCAAGCATCCATTTCATTGATGGAAGCCTGCCAGTTTTAAGTATTTTATTTGACCTTCTATAGTTCACTGAAATGGTATAAAATTGTTTCCAAAATAATCCACTTTTGTCTCCTTCATACTGGTAGGGTGAAAATATGTCCTCTCTTTAAATTCCACACATGTCCTGACAATAAATTGTCCTCCTTATTTGGGGGCTGTCAGTTTTGTTTAAAGAATGTGGTAGGAAAACAGGCTGCGCTAATCCAATGTACCTTTCTGGTAGAAAGTCTCCTGAGGCATCTGTTCTAAGACCAAGGAAACATTTGAAGGCTTTAAATCTGATTTTTCAGACAGCAGTACTAATTTAACTAAAAGGGTTACAGGAGGGGATGGAGGAAAAAAATCTATAAAGTGTTTGGTTGACATTTGAAAAAGAAATTGGATATTTTCTCCTAGCCTCATATAGCAGCACATAACATGAATTGTGACAATGTTCCCAGATTCAATAGGAATAGATGTAAGCAGTGGAAAGTTTATCTCTAGATTTATAAGAGCAAATTAATATTAATTTGCATATTTATGTGCATACATGTATATACTGGTGTGAACAATATATACTTATCTATGGATGTGTTACATACACATACTAAATGTAACCATTTTGTATGTTTTGATTGACAAATGGTCTTGAAAAACTCTCCTGAAAAATGTAGATAAATAAACAGATAATTTGGTTTAATATTTAAATAAAACCAAAAGCTGACTGAGTTTTCAAAATATGAAAACATTTCAACAGAAATTGAACAATGCAGCTAATTCATATTGAGATGCTTACAAATATTTGACTCTTTACAATCATATAGTTGACATAGAATTGAATTACTTTTTTTTTTTTCATAAAAATGTATTCCACCAGGAGAATTGACCATTTGGTATGAGATTACTTGTCTTCTGTGGAGCAGAGGAAAGAATAAATTATAGAAAGAGAGAGAGAAGAGGAAGCAGGAGTAAGGGGAGGAGAAAATAGAAGAAAAGAGAAAACTATACAATTCATAACCAGAGAAAAGATTTCTGAGGCCTTGGTGGGATTTAGTCAATGGATTCTCACTTTTTGTTTGGACTGGGTGATCCATTGTTTTCCCACTACTTTCCTTCAGTGGAAAAATTAATTTCACCTGGATCATTGCCACTTCGCTCCTATGATAGGTCAAGAAGGGCCTCAAAGGCCTGGGAGAGGCAAGCAATGATGTTAATAGGGCCAGGCTTAAGGTTCTGGAGCAAGGGACTAGAACAAAGATAATCTGTAATCAAGGGGTCACAACTGCCATTGTGACTTTATTAAAAATACATCTTAATAATCCAAATCAACTGACTAAAGACATATATTTTCCTTTAATTTTTTTTCCATTAAGATTTTTTTTTTTTAAGATACAGCTAGATTTCAGGGACTTATTAATAGTCCTGAATGCAGACTGTTTTGACAGAAAAAAGTTGCCCAAATATAGAGCCAAGGAGAGACCTCATCTAATAATAAAACATAAGAATTTCAGTAAAAGGGTTAGATGTAAAATAATAGACATCACAGGTATTACATAATACCAGTAAAATATCAGCAAAATGATCCAGACTGGGTACTATGTACTTTGTAGTCACTAACCTCATCCACTTTTTCAAGTACATATTTGATTTGCAAACATATGTGTGCACTGTATTTCTCTGCAAATAAAAAAAATTAGCATTAATTGGACACCTACGTAATCTCATTAAATCCAAACAGCCACTCTACTTGGTTAGTATTATCACTATCCCTGATTTTCTGCAGAGGAACCTACAGAAATGGCTTCTAGGGTAGTGGTACTCCAAGGTTTGCACCATCTGGCTGCAGGTTTTTATTTCCATTGTACCAAGTGAGAAACACTGCATTAGAGAAAAAAGATTTTAGGATATTTATTTTTCATTACATATAATTCCAAAAAAAAAAAAGTAAACACACAGAGAAGGTTTTAAAGGAATTTTTATTGTATGGGGGAGTACAGATCAGCCCAATATGTTCAATAAATTCTTTTAAATGGGCTGTTCCATAGCCACAGACATAGGTCACTTTATCAGACAATTACCTGACTGTCCAACAAAACCACCTTCTTAAACATTCCAATATGTTGTTAAGAAAAAGATATGAAGTGTGATGTTAAGTATTAAAATACTTAAAAGCATGCCTGCACTTCTTTGGTGAATGGACGTGCCATTAATGAAGGTATATAAACTTCAGAAAATAAGAGCAGAGTGTGTGAGGAGAGATTTACTTCAAGTGAAATCCTCTGCCCTCAAAGGGTTAAATGTTAACAAAGTTAAAAAGCAGAAATCAGGCTCCTATTAGTCTTGAACACTAATCTTGTTGACGGCTGAAGTGTTTCCTTATTTTATCCATATTTATTATATTGAAGGTGGGTTATATGGTGGTGACTAATGACCAAACATCTGGACCTAGTGACCCTTAAAATTCTCCAGCCATTGCTGTTCACAATTAAATACCACATGAACTAAAATGATATTTTGGCTTGACCAGGACAAATTAGTGTGGCAAAGCTAAAGAAATAGCCTTGCCTTTAGCCTCGAAGAAATCATAGCCTATAGACATTTTAAAATAAAAAGTCTGAAATTTTTTATAGGACTTGCATGTCTCATCATCATTATAGAACTGAGAAAACAAAATGAATATTTTCAGAAGCAAATGAGTATTTTTGGTGGGTTTATCGTTGTGGATATGAAGAACATTTTTTTTCAGAAGTTTTACCTCCCAGAATTTTGACTGAGCTGTGGAAAATGGGATTACTTCAGGTTAAATAATTGGCAAACCTCATTTCCAGAGTAATTAATTTCATCTGTGGACAGATAACTAAGGGAAGAGAAGGCAAATGTCATCATCATCACAAGAATTATTCATTAAAGTAGATGAATTTGTCTTCTCCCAGATTTCTACATAGGGGAGCAGGAGAGGCAACATAGAATGATAATGGCCAACACAATAAAGATGGGATTGCCAGAAACACAAAAGAGAAGGTGAGTTACATAAAAATCTCTGAGGTTGTGTAAGTACCCAAGGGAAGGGCCTCAAAGAAAGTTCTGTTTAGACTCTACAAAGTTTGTCTGTTTTTGTCCCCTCTGGCTAAGAGAGGAGATGAGGTCCTCTGGGGAAAGGTTAGCAAAGGGGAGGAGCTCAACCCCTTCCAAAGAGTCCATGAAAGATGAAGTCTTCATGATTTGACTTTGCTATTAAATTTAAATGTATCTTCTATTAGATGAGAAGAGACCTCTAAGCAGTATAAAACCTTTGATTAAAAAAAAAGATCAGAGACCAAATCCACCAACCTGTCAACATGCAGCCTCTACTGATGAACCCATGCCTTCCATCTAAAATAAGAGCCCCTAAATACAGACAGGACACAAACCAACAATAATTGGTCCTCAACTTCATTAAAATCTGAGGTGAACACTAAGAAGTTTTAGATGGAAATAAAAAAATCATGGGGCGTTCATATAAACTATATCTGGGGGAAAATATTCAGACAAAACTACCCACACTTAATATGAGAAAGATGAAAAGAAAGACTCTGATCACTATGAAAAGAGATGCCACAACATTTTTAAGAACATAAAGTGCAATATAAGATTAAACCCCCTTCTTATAGAATTTATAAAAGATACTGAAAAACATTTTCTTAAGAAATACCTTGAAATCCAGAAGAAATATGTTAAGAAACATGAAACCAGTGAAACAAAAAATATATATCAAACGAGATCAAGGATGAGATAATGAAACGACAGAGTGATTTAAAAATTAGAGACTGTGCAACCAAGGAAACAAATTGAAAATCAAAACCATAAAAAAAAAAAAACCCACACACAAAATCTTGCCATTTGCAACGACGTGGATGGAACTAGAGGGTATTATACTAAGCAAAATAAGTCGATCAGAGAAAGATAATTATCATATGATCTCACTGATAGGAGGAATTTGAGAAACAAGACAGAAGATCATAGGGCAAGGGAGGGAAAAATGAAACAAGACAAAACCAGAGAGGGAGACAAACCATAATAGACTCTTAATCTCAGGAAACAAACTGAGGGTTGCTGGAGTGGAGGGGGGTGGGAGGGATGGGGTGGCTGGTGATGGACATTGGGGAGGGTATGTGCTATGGTGAGCGCTGTGTGTTGTGTAAGACTGAGGAATCACAGACCTGTACTCCTGAAACAAATAATACATTATATGTTAATAAAAAAAATCATCACAGAATTAACAAATAAGGCGCTTTTAGGAAATAATAAAATATGCATATTTAAAACCTAGAATCATGTCATAAAAAGAGAATGTTTTTAAAGTAGTTAGATAAAAGATGGTTTGGGGGGGTCCAGAATTAACACTAAGCTTATAGAAAATTAATGTTCCTGAACTAGAAAATGAAACATTAAGTAGGAAATAGCAAACAATCAAATATAGAAAACAAGAATGACAGATTCTCAAAGTAAATCTATAGGAACTCAGTAGAATTAAGAGAGTAACCCAAGAAATCTTATATCCTAAGATAAATCAAGTAGACAAACAAAAAGATATAGATATATGTAGTAATTAAGGTTGATCCAAATGTATGTGTGAATAAATACCATGGCACTGGAACAAAACTTCTTCTCAAGTTATTTTAGAATATTTCAAAAAAAATAGTATATTTTAGACACATTCCAAAATGTGATGTAGAATAAATAACACCAATGAAATAAAAGAGTATCCAGCACAAATACACATATACACAAGTATATTTACACATATATGTGTGGGCATATGTATATGTATGTAAACATATTTAATATTTGGGATAGAAATATCAAAAATGAAACCATTACTTATGAAATAATATATGAGGTAGAGCTAAATTTGGGCTCAGATGAAAAATTCAGAGCCTTACATATTAATCCTACTTAATTTGATACAAAATAAACATACAAGATTAAATTAAGCATTTAACAGAATAAGACACAGACCACCAAAGAAACCTAAGGAAAGAATAATTAAGGGTACAGATAGAGTTAAAAACCGTCATAAATTAATGAAAAAAAATGAAAAAAGTGAAAAGCCACTTTTTAGATACATTTACAATAAATAACTGAAATAAGAAAACAAAGTTAGACAATTGTAGAAAACAGAAGTAACAAGGTACAGACACAGGCAATTTAAAAGTGTTGGTAAGTAAATGCAAAAACCTAGAAACATACATTTTCTATAATGAAAACCAATAGACATAAAAAGGCTAAAAAAAAGAAAAAAACCAAAATAACAAATAAATGATCCTAGCATAGAGAGAAACACTGAACAAACCATTCACCATGGGGAAAATGGCCACAGAATCATGAGTTAATACTCTTTGCAAAGTGTCAGGCTCAGACAATTTCCCAAGTTAGCTTTTCTTTTCCAATTCTTGAAGGAATTGACAGTGAAATTCTTATTTAGTGTGTTCCATAACATAGAGACAAGAAAGTAACTCAGCATCACTTTGACTATAAATCCATACACAAAAATGTAGATTAAAAATCAAAGAAAAATTTTGGATGTACGACAGCATGTTTTATAATTTCTACCATAATCCACTATCGGTTTTCAAATAGCAGAATCACTTCTAAAGTATCCCTTAAGGTCATTGCCCTAACTCTTGACTTTAAGGTACAGCAGAAATTCAGGAACCCTAATTATTTTTCACAGCCCATGGCATTTCTTTCCAACACAAGCTAGCTCGAATTTATAACATCGAAAAAAACAAACAAACCCAAATAAGTCCCTTTTCCTTCTACTGGTTTGCATTTGGAAATTACACACACACACACACACACACACACACACACACACACACATCACTATGTATGAGTATGTGAAACTGATAATTCTTGCATCAAGTTCCAAAGTCAATAGTCAAATCAACAAATGCTTGTTCAGTACTCATCCCTCCCTGTCAAGTAGTTTACAATCTGTAGGGAACTGGAGAACTTTTAGAAACAATACATCCTCAACAGGTATTTTTACCATAGAGATTATAAATAACTTAGGAATTGAGATAAGAGAAATACCAAATTATCAAAAGAGGTCAATATCTTTATTAGAAGGAAATAATAAATTTCCAAAATTTTAAGTAACTGTCCCAAAGTAACTTTATTTTGATCAGGTAGTAAATCACACATGCAGAACAGCTCGGTGGTAAGAAAAACAAAAATTGTTCATGGGAAATAATTCCCAATTTTTGAAATGCGGTTATATTTTTCTCAATAAATGAGTTAAGCAGACACCATTTGTTGATAAGCATCATATGGGAGAATGGAGTGGTTTACCATAGTCAGAAAGTAAATCAATCATAGGTTTGGAAATAGAATCCACATGTGCAGACTTGTGGAGCTGGCTGAGCCACCGGCCAACACTCTCTCATCACACTAGATTAGCTCCGCTCCTGTCCAGGAGAAGACTGTTAATGGTGAGTCTGATTAGACAGTGAAACCTAACCCCAAGGGAACTGACAGAGACATTTAAAATAACTTTAGGACCTGGAGGATATCATTTGGTGTTAAGAAGTAAATAAAGGGCTTGCTTATCCCAAAATGTTTACTAAATCCATCCGACCTGAGCAAGCCACATTAAGGTGTTTTTTTTTTTTTTTTTTTGAGGAATTGTGACCCATTATGACTCGGCATATGCAGTACCATAATTTGAAAATAGTTAATTCTTACTTGGGAGATTTTTGTTTGTTTTGGTAGAATGGCATGAAAGTGTTGATATACTGGGACTCTGGCAAGAAATGTATTTTTCTTGTATTCCTAGGCTATATTTCATTTATTTATTTATTTTCATTTATTCATTCTTTACTTTTTTAATCAGTAAATGAGCTGAGTGCCCATTTTGTTCCCATTCGCGTCGTAAAATGAAAGAGGCAATTTGTACGTCACACTATAGTGACAGAGACAGACATGACACATTAATGCAGGCTCTTCCAGTTGAAAATGATGAAAACAGAACCCAAACAAAAATGTGCATTAGCAAGAATAGCTGAAATATCTGGGGGTATGAATGGCTTCAGCCAAAGCTAAACCTAGGTGCTAAAATAATATTTTTAGGGTTCATCTTCTTTCTCTTGACTTCTTGGTTGTTCTTTCCTCCTTAGTGGCTTCACTCAGATATTTACATTATGCTTAGCAGTCTTGACCATAGAAAAGACACGTTTCCTTTTCAAGTGCCCTTGTCCATTTCAGAGCGGAATCTGGTTTTTACAACTTGGGTCATTTGTTTTCCCTAAGTTATTCAGTGTAGCCAGGGAAATTTAGTATTATGATTGGCTTTGATCTGGGTTGTGTATCTATCCTGCAAGCAAGAAAGTGGAGGCAGTTACCCCTGAAGTACAAGGACTAAAATGGGGAGAAATAATTTTTCAAAAATTGGCTAGAAAGATAAAACATGTCTGTTATGGATATTTAAAAGGGTATGTATGCAACATAGGAATCATTGTAGAAACAAAGGTGAGCTTAACCAAAGAACAAAGGAAGTGATGTTCAATGCTCTAGAGGGTTGGGAAGGGTCAAGGAAGGCTTAGGAGAGTAGGTAAACTTTGGCCTAAGTTTTAAAATATAAAACAAGATGTTTAATTTTGGAACCAAAGTAGTAAGACATGACAGCAAGAAGGGAGACCTTGAGTAAAATTATAAAGACACTAAACAACAGGGAAGTTAATTGTTATGAACTCATCAAGTGGTAAACTTTAATCCACAGGTAGATCAATCACTATACAACTGTGCCTAGAGCATAGCAGTTGTTCAATAAAAGTTTGTTGAGTGAATAAAAGTTGAACAATTTCCAAAAATCAAATTGGGACAAATTAAGTGAGGAATTAGAGAGGAGTAGAATAAACACTTTTCTCCTTTGAACCTTAGCCAAGTACACTAATGTTTTTTTCAAAATTGAAAGGTAGGACTTGGCAGAATTTGAGGTTTAGTGATACCACTTTCTTTGCTGGACAAGCTTCTAGAAGAAAATGTGTATAACGTTAGCTAATCCCTTACTTATATCTTCAACATCTAGCAAGACATTTAGATGTAGTTTTCTACTGGAAAGGAAACAATCATTTTAGATGACACAGAATGGTAGTAAAGTCTAGAGGCTGTTGAGTGCTGTTAAATGTTCATTTCTTTTATCTACCGAGTTAATTTTTGGCTCAATTAGAATTTTTTGCCAACGTTCTGAAATCTTTTGACCATAGACTTTTACTGTCTTATCTCTTTTTCCCATCATCTCAACTATTTCTAATTCTCTGTCAAGTCCCAAAGTTCATGATGTGGTCCTAAGGAGAAATGTTCTTACAATAACGGAGACTCTAGGTCATGCTCCTTGCAGGCAGGTAGCAAAGTCTTCTTTTCATTGCTGGAAGAGATTTTAAATAATTTATGTGTTTCCAATTGGAGTTTCATGGAAACTAAGTAAGTGTTGTCTTTGCATGTATTATTCTCCTATTACCAAGACACCTTGCCCTAATAGTACCTTACCACCATGGGTGAGGAAAAGAAGGAACGAAAATAAGGAGGAGAGTATTCTGAACTCTTGCATTTCAAGATTAAGCAATTTATGTTTTTCCAAGAATGCTGTGATGAATTGAGAATACATTTTCTTCAATATTTATTAGTCATTTCCTATTCCATCATATGTGTGTATATTCTCCTGATAAAATTATACTATTATTTACTTATTTATTTTAAAGATTTATTTATTTATTTGAGAGAGAGAGAGAGAGAGAGTGAGAGAGCGAGTGAACAAGCACGAGGGGCGAGGTCGCAACCCTGAGATCACGACCTGAGTGGAAACCAAGAGCCTGGCGCTCAACCCACTGTGCCACCCTGGCACCCCAATTATACCATTTAACCTCCATTTTAAAAACAACTTATTTAAAAGCTGTCCCCTATTATTAGACATTTCCCAGTACTCCATTAAAACTATTGTGAGCTTAATACAAGTATTTTCCCACGGAGCCTATGCATAGAACGAGGAAATGGATTAAATAAATAAATAAATAAATATTCCTGAATCCTTTGTTTGGACCAGGCAAATGTTCTGTTAGATAATCATCTCAAGTCTCTAGGCAGGCAATACATGAAGAGAAAGAGAAACAGCAAGAAGATACACAAGTGTTTGGAATTAATAGTGTCCTTCACAAGCTGAAGTATAAAACCAGTGTATAAGGCAATATACCTTGTGGTTATGGCATTGGGATTGAAATTAATCCAAAATGTAACTGATTTCCAGTTTCACCATTTGTTTTGACTAGTTTTTACTTTGGTAAAAATCAGTTAACCGCTGAAATTCACTTCCTTTATCAGTACAATAGGAACAAATTATCAGGGCAATTGTGAGGATTAAATGGGAAAATGTGTGTAGAATACATTGCATCGGATCTTACATTATAAATAGGTGCTCTGTAAATAATATTGTTATCTGAGCAATCTGTCTTTGAGCAACACATTAGATCCCTGGTTATAGCAAAATCAAATGAAGTTAATGATGTGTATAAATAAAGAAAATATTGGTTAGAAGAAGTTACTCAATGACAGATACTTTGAGAAGGCACTTCAGTGGCAGTCTTCTTGTATCTAAGTCCAGGGGACAGCGGGAGGCTATGAACTGTTCAGTCAAAAACTGTTTGATGTGGAGGTAAACACATTTCATTGTCCATCCATACAGAGCAAGTGTAGTACACCTTACATAATCCTTTAATCATTCCCAAATGCAGCAGAACTATCCGAGGTGCTTTTAAAATACAATTCCCACACCGCACTCAGAATCTCCAGAGTATGGCTAGATAATCCATATTTTTAGCTTATGATCTACATATGCACCCCAGTTTAAATGATAGGGGTAATTCTCTTCATTCTGATTTTGTGCTTATCACTTCGAGTTATGGTTTGGATTCCCATGCCAGTCTACCGACAGAAGGAGAATGAGCTGGCCAAATGGGCAATGTTTTCAGTTTCCAGTACAACTGCATTTCTTGTTGTAAATTCATAATTGTCATTCTGACTTATCCAGAGGTTACTAGAAGCTTGATTAATATATTTGCTGTAGACTACTTGTGGTAGGTGGACCAAATAAAATTTCTACACTTCTCAGTTACAAAGAGCAGATAATCCCTTTAGGGAACTGTCAAACCGTGAAGCCTCTTCGAAAGTCATCTAACTGGCAGAACCCAGTCTTACCTCAGCTGCCTTCTTTTCAAAGATCGACGGTGCTGGTACCTCTGTGTCCTGTGTTTATGTACCCACAGCATTTGTTTAGTTAGAGTCACCTCTATTAGGGTCTACAGGGCTGAAGTGCTCATTCCGTGATTAATTTCCTTCACAAAATATTGTAAGGGAATTTCCGAAATGAATGTTCTTGGACAAATATTATAGGATATGCTGTCTTCTCTTTGTCCCTAAAGTGGTCTCTGTGTGGTGGTGGAGTGGTCAGCTGAGAAGCAGTGCTTTGTGTCATAGGCTTAGCTTCACTGCCTCAGATCTCGGTGATCTGGTCAGAGCCTCCACATATACATTGCCTTACTTAGAAGAAAAAGAGGAATTATTACCTCACTTGCTGTTTTGGTTTTTTTTTTTTTTTCCCCAACGAGGGACTCAAGACCATTAAATAATACTTAAAAATAATCCTGCTGCATCAGCAAGCAATCCCTGTGTTGTCAGCGCAAGGCTTTGGTGGACACATGATCATACAGCCTGGTGGGGTAAGTTCAGCATCTTGCACTGACCACTGTAAACAAGTCTCATAGTTTGTCCTCGCCCCCGAACCGCTGAGAGACTAGGTTTATTGTGAGGCAGTATCACTCCCTTCTCTTTTCCCCAAGCAAAAGACCATTGCTCTTGTGTTTAATGAAAACCAGGCTCTTCTCTGCATGGCAAAACCGACTCTAGAAACTATCAAAACATAAAGGTTATATCAATGGAAATATATTTTTGCCACAATCCCTTGTTAAGTTCCCTAAATTAACTGTGGTCTTTCTGGTCTGACAACACATGAAGTTAAACTTCCCTCACCCAGTGCTTCTTGCTGAAGGGGTCAAGTCTCAGTCCTTATTGTCTCATCCCAGTTATAGAATGAAACTATTTTTAAAAAGTCTAAGAAGGCCTCTCCCATGAGCATGTAACGTGCCTACCAGCAGGCTGCCAACAAGCCCAGAGAAGCAGAGCAAAGCAGCATTCAAGCCGGGCTTCTAAAATTTCTTTTCCTTTTAAAACTTGCTCTAATGTTCAGTTTAATATGTTTTGGGAAGTGTCCCAAACAGAATGACTTTTGTTTGGACCTGCACTGTTCTAAGTGAGACCTGAGTGGAGGCTGTTATAAACCAGCTGATAGGAAGCTGAGATGATACATCTCGCCCACTGGGCACTCACGTGTAGAGAGCACACCTGGTCCCTGCTTCACTGACCATCTGCAGTTTAAGTTGTGATTGGTAGAGTAAGGTATAGGAGGTCTAAAGAGAAAATTAATTCAAATCTGTTGCAGTTTATGTTAGTGTGCACAGAGTTTGCCCTTCTAAGCTGTGGTTTCATTAGAAGAAAAGAGGGGTTTTTCAGAAGAGCATCATTGCATCTTTCAGCCCTAAGGAGGAAAGAGTGTGCTCATGCCCTTAACCTCCCATTCCCAGGTCAATGCCAAGCATGGTAGGGGTGTTGAACAGTTTTCCTAGGTCATGTGTTGTCTTTATGTGCTACGTTGATCCTAACAACCTAATGAGAAGGGCATTATTAGCTCTATTTCTTTTATTTTTTATTTTAATTTTTTTAAAGATTATTTTTTTGAGAGAGAGTGTGTGCCTAAGTGGGAGGGGCAGGGAGGCGAAGAGAGAATCTCAAGCAGAATCTGCTGAGCATGGAGCCTGATGAGGGGCTGGATCTCACAACCCTGAGGTCACAACCTGAGCCGAAACCAAGAGTCGGTCACTTAAACAGCTCTGCCACCCAAGCATCCCTTTAAAAAAAATAGATTTATTTTTTTTACAGAGAGAGAGAGAGAGAGAGGGTGCACAAGAGAGTGCTGGGGGTGGGGGCAGAGGGCAAGAGAGAATCTTAAGCAGGCTCCACACCCAGCGCTGAGCCCCATGTGGGGCTTGATCTCACGACCCCAAGATCATGACCTGAGCTGAAATCAAGAGTCAGGGCTTAACCTACTGAGCCATCCAGGCACCCCTAGCTCTATTTCTCAGATAAGGCAAAGGGAAATGAAATGACTTGTCCAGGAAGTTGAGCTGATATTTGACTAACTCGGCCTTACTCCATTGTGTATATACTTTCTATGTTATCTCTAAACACACTGAAGACCAAACCTCTCAAGTTAATAAATATCTTATAAAGAGAATTCAATGTGCTAAACTATGGAATAGAGGAAATCTAATCTTTTCTCTTCAAGGTTGTTGATAGCAGGATGTTTGCAAATGATTTGCACAATATCTTTATGATAGATATTACAACACAAAACAGGATTGTTTCCCTCAGAATGTGAATGAATAGAGGAAAACGATATTACTAATTTTCAGATGAATAAACATACATTTGTGCATCTTATTAAGTATGGAAATGCCTGCAGGAAGGTCATAGGTTTGGGAAAATTGAAGCAAAATTTCTTACAATGGAGTATCTATTTTTCCATTATTAAAATATTTACTTAAATGTCAATTGAATACAGTGCAGTTTATAATTCCTCTATTCATAAATGAACTTGGCATTCAAATGCACGGACATATATTGAAAGAAAAGAGCATGTTCTAATCTTTCAAACCATTTCTAGTATTGAGTTCTTTTTGGTATAATTCCAACTTTATATTTCTATTTTTAATCTTCATGATTCTAATAATCAACAAAAATTAAGACAAAATTTAAAACTATATTTACAAGTTCATTTGCAACAATATTAAGACCATCTAGTTATTTTCTACTCTATGTGCCAAAGCAGACACCTGTGTTTCCCTACCTATCTGTTCCTCTGATACTGCCTGGATGATGGGGCTCAAGCACTCCTTAAATACAGAGCAGGTGACAACTGGGAGAGGAAAGGGCAAGCCTGACAGGAGATTAGAACCAGCAGTGTGGTTTCACTGCCTTATTTTCCAAGAATACATAGGTGTCTATCTACTTGTTTGAGGCTCTAGATGTCTGTTAACTCTATTTTTAACCAACTTTCTTTTGTCTTAAAATGCAACATTTCTATTTGAAAACAATTTTTAAATCGTTATAAAATCAAGAGTTTTTGAATTAAAAATGTTCAATTCAGAATGTGCCTTGATTTCTTAATTTCATGATCCATTCTACTGATGAATTCATCCCATATTGCAAAACACTTGTGATTCTCCCATTAACAAGTAATAGGAGAGGGGCACCTGGGTGGCTCAGTGGGTTGAGCATCTGACACTTGGTTTTGGTTCAGGTCATGATCTCAGGGTCCTCTCGGTGCACAGTCTGCTTGCCCCTCTTCCTCTGTTCCTCCCCCCATTCTCACTCTCTCTCAAATAAATAAATAAAATCTTTCTTTAAAAAAAAAGTAATAGGGGGCGCCTGGGTGGTTCAGTTGGTTAAGCGACTGCCTTCGGCTCAGGTCATGATCCTGGAGTGCTGGGATCGAGTCCCACTTCGGGCTCCCTGCTCAGCGGGAAGTCTGCTTCTCCCTCTGACCCTTTCCCCTCTCATGCTCTCTCTCTATCTCATTCTCTCTCTCAAATAAATAAATAAAATCTTAAAAAAAAAAAAGTAATAGGATTACAACTTTAAAGCTATTACTAAATAATAATAGTTACCAAATACTCAAAGTACATAACCTAATTTAAAGGTCACAAGAGCCTAGTAAGACAAATATTATTATCACAAGTTTACATTGAGGGAACTGAATTTCAGAGATGACATACACTTAAAAAGACTGACATCAGTGTGACTTGCCCAAGGCCACTGAGGCAGAGTTGGGACAAAAATAAACTAAAAAAAAAAAAAAATGATTCATGCTTTCTTTCCTACAGAATTATAGAGAAGATCTAAAATACTTAATTAAAAGTCAAGAAATTCGAAAATATCAATAACTGGATCTAGCCTAGACACTTTAAAAAATGGAATAAATACACTATGAACTGAACAATATAAAATAGAATTCCCAAGGCTTAAATGGTTAAAAAAAATCTTTGATGATGCGTCACATACAGTGGACAGAAAAAGGACAATAAAATTTTCACCTTTTTAGTGCCATCAATTCCTTTTATAATAGTGACCTTCAAGGTGAAGAAGGTCTCTGTTGTGATTGTACAACAGTCCCAAGGTCTCTGTTGTGATTGTGCAACAGTTCCAAAACTCTCTCTCTTTTTTGTTTCTCACTGTTCCATCTCTTTGTGTCCTGCTGGTTGTTAATAGAAGATGATGAACAGGACTGTCCCCAACTCTAGGCTAACGACACAATCTGCAGTACCCTGGAACTGAGGATTGTGGAAAGCAGAGTCCAGATAGAGGAGAGAAGAGACACAGCAGAATTCAAGTATCAGAGATGAGGGGCCAAGAAATAGGGGTGAAGTGTTAAATTGGTAAAGTAAGGAGAGGTCATAGAACACTTGCTGGGGATTGAGAAGGACTTCATCTTGTTCCTTCCCTGTGATTTATTGTCCTTCTCAACATTGCTCTTGGCCTCTTTCTTCTCCTTTTCATTCCACTTCCTCTCTACTGCAGCAGGAGAACTGTGGAATGCTATGGTCGCTCACAGCCTGATGGTATCTGGGGAACAGTTCACGCTCTTCTCGGAACTTGCCCCTCTTCACACCACTGCCTGGCCACCATGTTCCTCTGCTCCTCACAGTCCTCTAGAATGGGAGAGACAGGAGGGAATGGTGCGAGGCGAATGGTGGTGAGTTGCAGTAGGCTTATTAGACATTGGTTGGATCATGTTACCCATCAGCTGGGGAAGGTAAGTGATATAGTCTATAGTAACCAGAGGGTAAGCCCCATAGTTGGCCAGTTGAGGTAGCTGATAGTAAGTAACAAATGTAGATGTGCAATGTGCGTATTAGAAATCACCACATATAGCTTATATATTACATATATATCTTTATATCACTAAGAGATAATACAAAATACAAACACACAAAAAAGGTTTTCTATTTATTGTCTAATGGACTAAGAAGTCATTTTTTTATAAGTATAAAGCATAATTCAGATGAAAAAGTTTAGATACTTTCTTTCGAGCTGGGAAAGGCCAAGGTTATTAACGCCAGCTTATGGATAGGGAGACTGGTGTTCAAAATGGCCAAGGCACTTATCTGGGGTAATCAGATATTGTATTCGAATAAATGGATTTCTTACTACGTCATTTTAGTTTTACTTATATCAAAATTGAAATTAGTTTAGGTTTCCCAGTTCCCTGCTTATTAATGTCTATGGCACTCATCCAAGTGTTATAGTGTCATAAAAACACTTACATATCAAGATATATATATATATGTGTGTGTGTATATGTATATATGTATGGGATCTTTCAGCAGTTCTCCTGAGTCATATTTCCAACTGCTTGTAGGGTGTTGCCACTGAACTGTCTTGCCACTGCATTCTATTTATCAAGTCCTAACTGCATCATATCTCTCACAGATACTGTTATTCTTCTAGTCCTCTGAATGAGACTAGAAATTTTGGAGTCATCTTTTACTCATTCTGCTCCTTCATCATCTGATTATGATCTGTCCCCGAGAGTTCTCATCCCTTCGTCTTCGCCTCCCCTGCTTGATTCCCACAACTACCTCATACTCAGGGCTTTCATCAGCTTAGACTTAGATTACTGATGGGCTCCCTTGCCTACACTCCATCACCCACCACTCTGGCCTCAGATCAGTGGCCCGTCGATATTCCCAGCCACAAGCTAGTCCAAACACTTTTTCTGGGATTCCGAGTCTTTCTAATCTATTTCCTATGGCAGTCTAACATTCACTCTCCGCTTGGGGGAGGCCATTTCCCCTCCACTTTCTGACACAAGTCACTTCATTTCTGCTACCAAACTTTGTCTTGAATAAGTTTTTCTTCCTTCCTTCTTACCTTTCCTCTTTTATTCAAATTATACCCAAACTATACCAAGCTCAGCTCAAAATCATTGTCCCTAATCTTTCTGACCGAAAAAAGTTCATAATGATTTCTCTATTCCTGAATTCATATAACTTTCAGCAGTATTAAATGCTTTGGGTCTCCACTATGCTTTCATGGATATAATGTATTTATCTTACAAGAAAGACTATAAATACTTATTGTGTAGAACTAATATCACTTGCACCTTTCATAGCATCAAAACAGTTGAAGACACATAGAAGTGATATTTTACTGACTGATTCATTAAACGTGCATTATTATTTTATTATAAGCAAATAGGACAAGCGGGCAAGGCATCCCTCAGTATCAAATATCTCAAGGAGATGAGTGACTTCTTTAGATTTTACAAGTCTAATAATTTTGGCTTTACTTATATACTTATCCTGAGCCAAATATTCTGAATATTTTGCTGACAAGGGAAGTATCAGAATAGGAAGCATCCTTTACCTTAAGGACTAGAGATTTACATGCAGAATTATATGTTGACATTCTGCTCTATTTTAAAATGTAACTCTGATGCCTGAGCTGCATCATCTTGTCTAATTGTCATATCAAAATTAATGAGCATCTGAATACATACGCATGCCTGAATTTCTGCATTTTTTTTTTCATGTCAGCAGTGTAATTTCACAAACCAAAAGGCTGAAAGATAGATAGCTCCCAGCTAGGTGTCCTTGGACTTAAATAGAAAACATCTAATTTAAGTTTTTGCCATTCCTGCCACTTATTCAAAATCTTTGCAAGCAAAGGCAGAAAAGGAACAAGTTTTTCTAGTAAAATGAAACTGCATAAAATCCCCAGCAGTTCAAAACTTTGCTTTCTGGACTTTTTCACGAATTACAACTGCAAGTTTTAACAGCCAGCCTTTGGGACTTCAATGCACCAGGTAGGGGATATTGTTCCATAGAATAATTGCTCTCTAGGGAAAAGGCATTTCGGTGACTTTCATGTTATAAGGGCAGCACGAGCCAGTGGGTCATTAATCATTAGTGAGTGTCACTGAAGAGTTTAAATATAACGAAAAGAGTCCAAGGACATTAAATATCAGAGGGAAAAATTGTACAAATTTTCATGATAATCTGACTTACTGACACGAAAGTTCATGCCTATACATATATGCAAAGATCAGGTTTAAAAGAAATCCGATAAAAGAAACTTAAAGACTAATTTATTACACTGAATAAAAATTTATGTCTTCACAGCTGATTCTTTTGGGTATGTGTAGGAGAACAGCAGAGTAGAGGGAAATGGGGCAATTCTTTCAAACAGTCTGAAATTAAAATGTACCATCTCTATCTTTGAGTTGGTAATTTTTCAAAGGTGCATTTTTTTAATTTATTCATCCATCTAAGTATAAAGGAAGCAACCTTTGATAAAAAGCAAATATGTAGTTAAAATTAAAATAAGGTAAACATAATTAAAATAAGGCACATAAGTACTAATAGTAGGAAAAGAGGGCGTTTTCTCCCCAAAATCCTACCTTAAAAAGAGCTACAGTAGTTATGAATTCTCTAGCTCCAACTTAGTAGCAGTTAAGCAGAAAGAGAAATGGAATAAATTATCTCACGGGAAGCATAATAGAATGCCAAGAAAACAAAGTTTCTCATCGCACTAATTTTCAGGAGTTTATCTCCTAAGTTACATTGTACAGCATTGATTCAGTTAGTCTTCAGTTTGAAACAGCAGAAACCACCTCTGGGTAACTTGAGGAAATTTACTGAAAAGATATGAGGGAGTTCTCAGAATCAAAGGGAAGGTTGAAAAACCAGGATTGGAACCCAGAGGAAGCAGGCTTTTTAGTCTTACAGCTGAACAGTGTGACCGCCTTTCCCGGGCGGTAGCACTTCGACGAGGCCGCTCCTGCGCCGTCCCAGTGTCTGTGACTATCACAGGTGACTTGTGTCTCAATAGCAGAAGGAGTTTGACAGTTTCTCCTGGGCGTTGGTCCAATGAATCGGTCCAACTTTTTCTGATGCCCTTGCTTCCACAACAAGGATTTACTTGTGCAAGTCACTTGAGATCTGGAGCTGCTTCCCTTCTCCGGCCATCAGTCTCCCCCCACCTCTTCCTACTGTGTCAAGGGTTAGTGGACCTTGGCGGGTCAAGATGAATACGGTTAAGCAAAATAGTTTGAGGGGAGAGAGAATATTGAATGGAAATGACAGTGAAAGGTAATAATCCAATAAGACTGCAAATCATTGTACTTAGAGACGTGCTTTTTCAGGAGAAAATGAAGCACTCCGCCTCACCCTTACCCCTAGGCCGAGCTTGGGTGATGAGCTTGAGTGATGCAGAAGCCCTTGTGAGTGCCTCTGGGGCAGCAAGACCACAGCCCAGACGTAAGGAACCTCCAGGGAGCTCACGGGCCTCCCTGGTGGGAAAGGAGGCGTCGTTAACTATCAATCCCTCCGAGGCTACACAGAGTGAGGAGTGGCAGTTCCCCAAAAGGAAATCAGCGTTCTCTTAAATGAGGGGAAACAGATTGCTGAGCGACCAATCCCGAATGGATCCATGTCCAGTACCAAGGACAGTAGCAATATCTTATCGGACATTTAGTGGGTGCTTATCATCTGCTAGACACTGTTACACATGCTTAACATTTATTTAGCCTCACAACCTCCCTTTGAAGGCAGTACACCTAGTTTATAATTGTGATTTTAGTAAGTTAGTTGCCAAAGACACCTAGATGGTCAGTGATGCAATGAGGACTCGAATCTGACTACAGGACTCTCGTTCTGAATCCCTATGAACACATCACTCGCTGTTTTAAAAAAATGGATGCCGAAACTCTTCCTACAGCTGCTTCTCATGAAGATAAATGCAAAATCAGAGCTCCTTGAATACACTGTGTATATAATCAAATACATTTTGAAAATAGGTTATATTGTTTAAAAATCCTCTAGTATCAAGTTCATGCCAAAAACAAACCTAAATACATGAGACTGCCAATGGTCAATATCGTTTCAGGAAAAATATAGGTGATTTTTGTTGTTTGTTTTTCAGGGAGTTTGTTTTCTCTGTGTATTTTCTGTGTGTGTTTTGATAAATGTATCTTTCTAGTCCAGATAGGGTAATTTATAACTTTTTGCTATTTGTATATTTAAAAATAACCAAGAACAGTAAAAAAATCTGTTTCCAATAATTTTATAAAAATTCAGATATTCCCAACTTAAAAAGCAAAAGTTCCTTGTCACTCGTGCCCAAATCTTCTGCCAGTCCCATTCCCTAGATGAAAATAGTTTAAGCTGTAGTTTTTTAAAATGCCCCTCTTCACAAAGAGCAAGCAGACTGTTCAACTATTACGGTGTATTTCTAACCAACAGTTAAAGCCAAATAAAAGAGAGCTCGCTTCAGCAGCAATACTGTATACAAAGCCAAATAAAAGAGAAAGCTATCAACTGATTGAAATTTCATAGCAACAAATCCTAAATGTCTTTTATATTTTCCTGTAAGATAATGATCATGAAATTATTTAAGAGTTGCAAGGATAAGAAATTGAATAAATATATTCCTCTACTATATCCCAATTTCTGTCATTGCTCTCTATTCTTAGGCTTTTTTTTAAACTTTGTTGAGGTTAAGAACCATGGGGGGATTTGATAATAACTTGAATCTTTTTTCTCTCCTCCTCTCATGAAAAAAAAAATACATACATAAATATACCTGCATGTACATATGTACCTCCCACAAGTCTATAAATAATTTGGGGAGTTCATTGACCCATAAAGCCTTCCAAGTGACAGTTCTATGGTAAGACCTCCCATTTCAATTTGGTATTTTTTTATTTGTGAATTTACTTATGGGAATGTGTACTGAGAGATTAAACCAGGAAATCTGGCCATTATATGCCATGATGTCCATGACATACATACATATACATATATGCGATATGTGTGTGTATACATATCATACATATGATATAGATATATGTCACATATAAAATGATGTTATTTTGCTACAAATTTAAATTGTGTCTGTTGTATAGATTGAGGTGTTACAGAGAATTTCTATTATTTTGAGCACCGTTTGAGAAAGGAATTACTGACTGCACTTTTGAGGTATTCTTCCAAATTAAAACTATGAACACTTTGAATAGGAAATGGATGACAGCAAGACAGATTAAATTGAGACTTGATTTTACTAATTTTTCTCAGCATCCCCAGGCTTCTCTGCACATCCCAACTCTCCTCAATTCATCTACTTACTATTATTAAAAAGATGCAGGTGGAGGTACCCATACATGTGTGCATGGGGACATAGAGGCATTAACATTTTCTCATGTCCACTGAACACCAAAATATCTCATCTTGAAGTTTCCTTAAGTATTTTCTATGCCTACACCACCTTACAACGTGGCTTTCCTTTAGCTACTCAAAACTCATTTCTCCCACTAAATCATTTTTAACATTTTATATTGCTTAATTCTGGAAACAAATCACTTGTTAGATGTTTGATGATAAAATAACAAGCAGATCACCATAGAAAACAAATTTTTCTGAGAAAATATTTTATATAGATGTATTCTGCTGGGTGGGGAGGATCAGGAGGGGCTTGTTTTCATTTGTACTTTGGAGTGACCCTAACTTGAAAGGTAACTGTATCAGTATTATATTTAACTAGAAATTTGTTCTAGTGGAGACCAAGTGAGATGTGGAGAAAGTGAACGTCCAGAACAAGTTATAAGTCACCGCAGGGAAGGGAAGTTTCCTTAGGCAAAGCCCTGCCTGTAACACACGTATACCAAAAACATTTTTAATGGGCTCCCCTTAAAAAAATTAGTATGCAACTGAAGATGTCTAGAGAGAGGCAGAGAAGAAACAACATCAAAATAAGAGAACAGGGTAAACAATGAGAAGAATAAAATTGACCCAAGAAGAAAGAGTGGATTTAGAACCAAGAAGAGCCACATAATTTGTGGGGCTCAGTTAAAAAAACTTAGGTCCCATCATTCAAAACTTATTAAAGATTTCAAGATAGCCACAGCTGGGTATTAAACCAAGAGAGACATGTTCTGAGCACAGGGCCCCGTGAGGCTCCCACACCGTGTAGCAGACCTTCCCTGCTTGGAACAGGGAAGCAAACTTGAATACATCTTTATAAATTACCTTGGAGAGATTTGAAATGATAATCATTTCCACGGCATCAGAATAAGACAAAAGAAAGAAAAGAACAAAGGGAAAACAAGAAAGAACTCATGAAGCCTAAATACATTTGAAGACAGATCAGAGATCTCCTTTAGTCCTTAACTTTGGCCCAAATGTGCTAATTGGCTTTATCTTCACTGTAGGCCTTGGGAAAGCCAAAAAGGTGAATATCTGCTTCCATGTCATTTTTGGCATTTCTGAGTTTGTATATGAAAAGTGATTGGAGTCCCGTGATCTAATTGCCATATCAATGTCAGTAAAAGAAATAGGCCCCGTCGTTAACATTTATTTGACATATCCGAATACTTACCTCCCTTGGAATCAAAGATTCCCGTGTGTTTCCCACATTGCAATTCTATCAGGAATTAAAGTATAGGGGCACCTGGGTGGTTCGGTCGGTTGCTGGTAAGCGGCAACTCTTGGCTTCTGCTCAGGTCAGGATCTCAGGGTCCTGAGACTGAGCCCCGATTTGGCCTCAGTGTTCAGCGTGGAGTCTCCTTTCCTTCCCCCTGTGTTCTTCCCTCTGCTCTCTCTCTCTCCTCTCTTTCATAAATAAATAAAATCCTTTTTTTAAAAAAAGGACAAATATATATTTATTTTCGCAAGTGAAAAATTCTGCCTTACTAATGATAACTATAAATCGTCCAAAGTAGTTATTTTCAAAGATTTAAAGAGAGACGTGAATTAGCAATCAATTTGAATGTTGAACAAAAATGTATAACCTGAATCTGTGGAAATCTGAGGTTTTAGTACAGACTGTGAATATTATAAATATTACAAGCAATTTTTAAAATTTATCTTACTGGAAGCTCACAACAATACTTTGAGGTAAGTAGAGATCATTGTGTACATTAGATATTTGAGAAGACTAAGGCTCACAGAAGTCAGATGTGACCAAGGTCATCTAGGGTGTAAATGGAGGCAAATGGGTCAAATCAAATTTTGTTGCTCTAAACCCACTGTTACTTACTTCATACGATCCTATCTTTTCAGGACTGTGGATAACTCATGTCAAAATGCTATCTTTATAAACGAATGAGAAAGGGTAATTATTCTTCTTTGAATAATCAAAAATGGAGGTATACTCTTCTTTTTAAAGATTTATTTATTTTAGAGAGAGAGGGAGAGAGCACACATGCCCGAGAGAGAGCAAACACCAGCAGGAGGGGCAGAGGGAGAAGGAGAGAATCTCAAGTAGATTCTGCACTCAGTGCGGAGCCTGACATGGGGCTCCACGCTGGGCTCAGCCTCATGGCCCTGAGATCACGACCTGAGCTGAAACCAAGAGTTGGGAGCTTAACCGGCCACACCACCCAGGTGCCCCAAGGGAGATATACTTTTTAAGAAAATAACACTTGTAGTAAATGAACCATTGGACCAAACATTTTTACTGTTCAAAGACTCCTGAAAAGATTGTTTCAAACTGGGCTCCATGGTACAATAAAATGGCTAGGATGGGGATATGCGGGCCAGTCTGGAAGCTGGAAGAATGCTTCATTCAGAGAAGATGGAGTTTTATCTGCCTTAAATAGCAGGCATATAAGTAAACTAGCTTCTGCAGGAAGAAATCCATGGCGAAAGGAAAACAATTAGAAAAGAAAAGAAAAAAGAAAAGGAAAGAAAAGAACAAAAAAAGAAAAGAAAAGAAAACCAGCAACACACTGCTTACTTATTGTTAGTAAAGCTAAAGTGCAGTGTTTTATCTATGGTCCCAACAGCAATTGAACAACTGAAATTTTACCCCCCGTTTAATGATCCCTTTCCATACAGATCTTTCTGTGATAGCATACTGCCTATGACTTTAATTATAAACTTCTTTTCATTCATCTAGTTACCTGCAGAATATTATTTCTTGCACACTGATGCTGATTATACTGTATTAGATACCAGTATTAACTTTTTAAATAAAATATAACGATGGGCTTGGGTATAATAACAGTTAAAAAAACTGCATTTTCAAATATCCCAAGCTTTCCTACCATCGTCATACAATTCCTATTGTTATGAGTTCTCAGCAATTCCACTTTGTTTTATACACAGATGTCATGATCATGAATCCCTAGGAAAAAAAGTCCCATTTTACATAGTCAACTTTGTGTGAAGCCAGATTTATTTATAAATCATGCATTTGCACCTGCATAAAAAAAATGCCGCATTGTACAAATGATTTGTTCTTGCCAAGATGATGTTTGCAGCCAAACCCTGCAAAATTGTGGTGTTTTCTATTCGTTTCCTCTGTCTGAAATTTCCCCCGTGCTTTGCTGAGCCTATGCCCTCCTATCACATTAATAACACTAGTTATCATTTATTATCCTCCCCTTGTGCACCGGGCATTTTATGTATGCTATTCGTGAAACTCAACACAACCCTGTAAGGCATTTATTGGTTTCCATATTTTTCAGATGAGGAAAGTGTGGTTTAAGACCTTGGAGCAGTGAGTCACATTGATAATCTCTATGATTTCATAGCTACTTTATCACTTCACCTTCTAGAAGAACTTTTCTCCAGACCTTGAAGGGAAACTTAAGAGAAAATTTGATATACTCCCTTTAAGGCGATTTTGTCTCAAAAACAAAAGTACCTACACCTATTTTGGAAATAAACTTGACAATTTATGAAGGAGTTGCCAAATAGTGTTTCTACTCATTTATCTTTGCAGATTTTTTTTATCTTTTCTGATTTTTGATACTTTTCAGGATCAAATCTCCATGAGTAAAATTTTGTCAATAGTATGTCAAAATTTCATGATCAGAAAATAACACTTTCCAATATTTTCACTTTGTACAGTTTTATAAAAGAAGTATTTTCCTTTGCAAAAATATCACTTATAGATACTGATGGATTTATGTATGGGGATTATTAACTATATTATTAGTGATAATGTTTTAAGTCCTTCAAATGCTCATTTCCCTCCCCGTGCTAAAGATCCGCATTTCAGCCAAATTGTTCAATTTTGTTTATTTTGAAAATGTTATAAAATTTTGAAAATGTTATAAAAATCAAGAATGATTTCAGTGCAGCAGTACTTACAGTTTTAGGCTTTAATGATGTTATGAGTTATGTTTCAGTATTTAATTTTTATATCGGGGAAAAATGCGTTACCCACTTTTCCAAAGATGGATAAGCCAAGAAAAAAGAACACTGGAAGGTATAGGAAAGAGGGTGATCTTTGGGGAGAGACTGTGCTGCAGGGCCACAGGGCAAATATAAATGACTAAAATGATCAATAAATTACTTACTCAGAGGATGATTATATATTGGTCTCTATTTTATAGACAAATCTATTTTATTGTCACATACATTAATATTCTATGTTTCAATTTTTTATTGTATTGTATTTTATTTTGCTTTTTTTAGCTTGGTGTGTGGTTTTATAATATGCTCTCTTAAGGAACAGAAGTAAAAAAAAAATATCCCAGGGATTTCTACTGATCCTATTATGCACAGATGGAGAACACCATAATTCATAGGCTACTGGAGTAACATGTGCCTCCCTATTCTAGTTTAAGCGCTTTGTTCCAAATAGTCAACGTGAAACTAAAGTAATTCTTTAAAACTATTGGTAAGGCTTAAATGTTTCATGGTTAGATTTCTTTATATATATATACATATTTAAAAACTCAATGGATGATTTCCTTTAATTAGAAAAGTCACTCTCTTTGCCCCCCTCCTTTAAAAGAATCTTCTAAAATGGGAGCTTTTTTATATAAGAATTTATTTAAATTTGTCACCAAGTTTTATATGCTTCCATTTTAACCTTCTGGTTAAGTATGGCCACATTTTACCAATTACAGAGATACATGCAGAATATTTTATAAGAGACACTATGGTATTGTAAAAAAGTGTTCTGGCCTTTGAATCAGGAAAACAGATTTCCAGCTCACGTTTGCCAGTAACTGGCTGAGCACGCTATGGCAAGCCACTGCAGTGATCTGAGTTTGAGTTTGCTGATCTGTGAGGTGCAGTGCAGTGGGTAAATTCCAGAATTCCCAACCCTTTGTGCTCCAGTAGTCTAATGAGTCTACCCTTTCCCCCCTACCCCGACCCGATTGGGAAATCCAAATGATGGAGAATGATGGAAGAAGCCCTTTTAAGATAAAGTTTTATTTCTTTCTTTTAAAATGGTTTAAATAAAAACAGGTATGGTGGTTCTTCAGAAGGAATCTCTCTCTTTCTCTCTCTCTCATTATCTGTCTATAAAACTTGAGACATTAAATAAATTCGCCGCGTGTGTGTTCTTTGGCAAACTGGTAACTATTAACTTAATGTGACATTTCCTTCTTATTTTTCTTTTTAGAGAAAAGAAATCAAATTTAAAATTAAACATTATAACCCTTATTATTTCATTCTCTGTAACTGCATTAAATGGTTTACAAATGAGATTAGTATGTATTTGAGAGAGAAATTTGCAGGTTAACCTTCTTGATATTAGTTAATTGCAACCTTCTGTGAGTCTATAGTAACCTTATTTCCAGGGTTAGAGCCAGTTTTTTGCATTACTTCTTCCAAAGGGACCACATGTCAAATATCCTTGGAACAGGGTACAATTTAAATTACTGGTGGTCTACTAGTTATTTTCAGTCTAGGAGAACAAACACCAGATGTATTATAGACAGACTTTAAAGGGCATTATAAAGGCAAGGGGAAAATGTTCTATTTCTCAAATTGTGGGATCCACCCATTGTTGCTCTGTAGAATAATCTCATTCTGGAAAAATTCAATTCATACTTATCACCATGCTCTTTGAAATTATTCCATGAATGAAGAGTCTGTGCATAAAGAACCTCATATAAATAAACAAGACATAATTCAGTCTTGATCCCTAGCAAGTGACTTGGAATTTGCATGCCTGATTTAAAGAGAGAGATTGATGATGCACTGTGTGTCAAATCTTGTTTAAGGTTACTTGATAATGCCCTGTGGTTTTGTTTGAAAATAAAATGTTTACCGATTCAAAAAACAGTTTAGAACGATTGTCTGCAAGATGAATCTGCTTATTAAGGGCGAAATAAGTTTAAAAGCTGGAATCATTTTTGTTCTCTTTGGGGCAAGGTTTTCCTGGGGATTTTGCTGATATTTTCAGGTTCTCCTTCTTTATAAACCCTTGTCCACTCTCCTTCCCTGATCTCCAGCCCTATACTGGTCTCAGGGTGACACTGACACTCACACCGCCATTAGCCACGATTTGACTAACTGCTCAGTGAGGCCTGGTGTGAATTGATGGCCACCGTGACCAGCTGTGCAAAGCCTTTGATCTGTATTTACATTCTGATTTCGTGTTTTGGTGTTGGTGGAGTTTTTCTGACCAACACTGGTGAAATGGATTTAAAATTCCATACCAGGATTCTTTTTAGCCACTGTCTAATTGGTGGAAGTCTGTTATGAGCCTTTTCAATATAGGGCTATAGCATAATGCAGTAAAGAACTCCTGTGTACTTTTCCCACCGCTAAGGAAATACATACATGCCATGTTTTAAGGTAAACACATTTCCTATCGCACCTTGGCTATTTTCTAACCTATCTCCATATTTCCGTTGGGAGTAATTTAAATAAAAGTCCTTATCGTTTGTACCATCTCGCGTAAACTTCACTGAACAATGTGCATTATACAATTCACTGGAAAATGTTTTGCATTTTTTACATAACAAAGAAAGGCAGTTCTTTAAGGCAATACTCAGAGAGATCGAGATCAGTCAGGGAGTTTTAATAAAAGTATCTATCTGTCAATATGTATATTTTAAACTTTTTAAAAATCAGAAGTAGGGGTACGGGAAGTATCTTATAGGCGTGGCTAAATGTGTTATTTAAATCTAGAAATTTTAAGTATTCTCATGTATTTTAATTTAGCAAAGCACTTATATAAATACTGCAATCAATATTTATGGAGCAATTTGTACATCCATCTCTATCTTATAAGGGATCAAAGAATTACATGGAGCCAAAGCATATTCAGAAGCAAATGATATTTCCTTAGACCTAAATAAACTTCAAAACACATAATCTACAATGTTTAACTTGTTTCTTAATGAAAATGTGTTGTTTTCATGAGACGAGATGATGAGATAATCCAGAAGTTATTTATAATAAATCTAGAAACAGTCAAATCTATAGCAACCCACTGGTCACCTAATGGAATATTCTGAATGATTCAATCTGATGTAATTAGAGGTCACTTAAGATTCTGAAGACGTAAGTATTCTTTTTTGTCCTTTGAAAGATTACTATATGGCATTTTCATTAGCATTTTAAGTGGATGACCACTGTTTACTGAAATGTGGACTTAGAGCTTTCCTAAAAAAGAACGTGTTTGTTCAAATATAATAGATCTTTTCTCCTGGAAATGGCTTTTCAATGGGCACTCTCAAAGGTTATTGCTTTTCTTGCTGTTACTCCTTAGTGCCAACAGTAACATCTGCATTTGTAAAAGCTGATTAGTGCCTTGAGTTTTGTTGTTGTCCTTTGCTTATTTTACATGTTATCTGTGAGGTGGATATAATTATGCCCATTTGCAGACAAGGAAATGAAACTCAGAACATTGTGTCCAAGCACATTGTAAGTGAACCATATGTATTATGGACACTGTTAGCGGGCTTCTTGGAATTGGAATGTGGGTTGGACAACTTCTAATTCAAGAAAGTAACTTAGCAGAGTTCTGCAAGTCAGAGCTCAGACTTAGTAGAAAGCTTTAAAAGTATGTGGACTTTATTAATAAAATATCTATCATTTGTTTTTTTTAACATTCTTATTTTGTTCAACTATTCTGTGTCCCCAACTGAAAATGCAAGGATGATTAATACAGTCCTCCCCCTTAAGGATCTAAGAAGAGCCTAAAGTGAGAGAGACAGACACACTGTAGATAAGACCATGTGACAAATATTGTGATCAGCTCATTGTACAAATGAGGAGGGAAGAACTATTGTCTGGTGAAGACAGAGAAGATAATTCAGTGGAGGCGCTGGGTTGTAAAATAGAATGATAAAGGATGAGCATAAGCCAGATGAACTGGGCAAAGTGTGTTCCAGGCAGAGAGGACACTCCACCGACACTCACAGGTAAAGCGCAAGGTGCATTTATAAGGCTTACCCGTAATTCTGACTAGTTTTGGCACTGCGGAGTGTAGAGGAATTTGTCATGAGATGCGACTGGAGATTTGGATTACAGCTGGGCTGGGAAGGGGCTTGTATCCCAGGCTGTCGAAGTCATCAGTTCCTCAGGTAAAGAAATAACATGGTCATATCTCAAGATCATTCTGGTGTAGGATAAATTTGAGGATACATAATGAAGACAATGAAGAAATGTAGACTATTACTAGAGTAGGACAAGAAGCAACTGATGAGAATGTAAGCTAAGTAGTAATGAAAAGAAAAGTAATAAAAATTACTTGAAAAAAATGTATGAATGGGAGGTATTAGGGACAGATTTAATAGAAGAATATTTAAAAAAAAGTTAAAACGACAGATTTTTTTCCTTAGAAACTTCCACTAACAGAGCTAAGCAGGAGACACAGTAAGAACGTGGGAAGCCTCTGGACTCTGTTTTGGACATTAGGAGGACTTCTGAAATTTCCACATAGATGGTGCTCAGTAGCAGCCAACCTCAATCTCGATCTCAGGAGCGGTAGGGAGGTGTCCTAAGAGTAGTGTGGGCAATGGGACTGTACAGAAAGCAAAAATTCAGTCATTATGACAATAATAACAACAACATTAACAATAATAAACAAATGCCATCTGAGATTCAGCTCCTCTGAGGCAGACTCTGAGGCAAGGATGCAGGTATGAGTGATTTATTAAGGAGGCCCCCAGGGGAACGTGGCAAAGGAGGGGGAAGGCAGGGCAGGGAAGGAAAGTAAGCCAAACAACAGAGTGATCACAGGCAAAGTCCTGCAAAGGGTTGCTTTGGCCTGATGCTGCAGGGGAACTTTATTTTATTTATTCATTTATTTATTGACTTATTTTAAGTAATCTCTACACCCACCGTGGGGCTCGAACTCACCACCCTAAGATCGAGAGTCACGGATTGTGCTTCATGATTGTTCTCTCAGGCAAGGAAGCTTGGGCACCCATAGGATTGCTTATAGGCCATTCCAGGGGGCTAAAAATTCCCAAGGCCTAGCAGTCACCCTCAGAAGAAGAGTCACAGGAGCTGGATATTGAAAGTAAAATCACCCAGTCGGTAGGCAGATAGAAGGGCAAACACTGGATGGGAGAGCAACATTATCTACTACCCACATTATCCACTATCCACTACTCAGTGCTTACATTATGACTGGTTTGTAGAATCTTAGGCCCTATTTGATGTGAGAAGGGAGCATGAAGTGGCTGAAACACTCTGGAGTAGGAATGAAGAGACTTGGCTTTTAGTCTCATCTTGGTCCAAGGTAATGGGATTGGCAAGTTTCCTGACCTCTTTACGCTACAGTTTTCTAATCTGTTAAATGCACAAAACAACATTTGCCTTGTTGCCTGGGAAGTAATTTGGTGTAATGAAAAACAACAAAAAAAAGCAAGAAAAATTTCACACTTGATCTTAGCCAAAAGGCCGAGAAATGATAAAGCAAGAAAAATTTCAAACCCAAGCTGAAAAATCTTTTTTGCAAATTTCTCTTTTGGAGTATTTGTGACTGTTAAAAAATAACCATTTTTCATAAACTTTATATAAATGCCAGGGGTTGTGATCAAGGCCTCTCCCAAATATATTATCAATGTAAGAGTGATTTAAGAACCAGAGAGAACTCAGCTTTATAAATAATGATTAAAATGTTTCTCTTGGGGCTCCTGGGTGGCTCAGTCAGTTGTCTGTCTTCGGCTCAGGTCTTGATCTCGCGGTCCTGGGATGGAGCCCAGCGTGGGGGCTCCCTGTTGAGTGGGGAGCCTGCTTCTCCCTCTGCCTCTGCCCTTCCCCACTACTTGTGCTCTCTCTCTCAAATAAATAAATAAAATCTTTAAAAAAAATAAATGTTTCTCTTGAACATAAACTGTTGTTAAAACTCAGAAGAAAGAAAAATTTCTTTTCTGTTATCAAACAGCTAAGAACTTCACAAAAACAAATTCAATGTTCTGTTTTTTTTTTCATGATTAAAAGTTCTTGTCATGGTTAGAATTCCTCTTTTCATCCATCTTCTGTGGATGCAGATTGGCTAGGTTTTTTTTTTTTTTTAAGATGTTATTTGTTTATTTATTTGAGGGAGAGAGTGAGCACGAGTAGGGGGAGGGATAAAGGAAGAGGGAGAAGCAGACTCCCTGCTGAGCAGGGAGCCCAGTGTGGGGCTCGACCCCAGGCTCCATGTGGGGCTCCATGTAGGGCTCCATGAGGCGTTTGATCCCAGGACCCTGAGACCATTGAGACCATGACCTGATGAGTCGAAGGCAGGCAGGCAGGCATTTAACTGGCTGAGCCACCCAGGCACCCTGGATTGGCTAGGTTTACAGCTACTTAATAGCTGTGTGATTTTAAGGCATTCGTTTGACATCTCTGAGACTCAGTTTACTCATCAGCAAAATGGTAGATAACACATATTTCTCTGGGTTGTTTGAATTATTAAATGGGTAAAATGTTTTGAACAATTTATGGCACATGAGAAGACACACACATATATGTATATATATAAAATAAATATAAAATAAAAGGTATGTAACTTTTTTGTACACCAGATAATTATAATTGTTCAGGGCCATAGAAGGAGTTCGATAAATATATGTTAAATGAGGGTGCCTGGGTGGCTCAGTTGGTTAAGCGACTGCCTTCGGCTCAGGTCATGATCCTGGAGTCCCGGGATCGAGTCCCGCATCGGGCTCCCCGCTCAGTGGCGAGTCTGCTTCTCCCTCTGACCCTCTTCCCTCTCGTGCTCTCTATCCCTCATTCTCTCTCTCTCTCAAATAAATAAATAAAATCTTTAAAAAAATATATATATGTTAAATGAATGGCTTAATTTTGTCCTATGATTCTTTGGCTTTAAAATAAAGATAATAATTGAAGAATTAAAAATATTATCCCTTCTCTTCTGCTCCTCAAAGTGACCACTACATGTTGAGCTTAAGGAAATTTAATTACTTGTGTGATCACAAATATCTCCAGCGGATTATACAATTTATTATAGTTTATTTCTTTTAAAAGAGACTCAACATTTTGCTTTTATTTTATATGTCACAGGCAGGATGAAATAGTTAAATTTCAGTTATTTATAAAGTAGCTTTTTTTACACACAAGATGGTATGGGACAAATGGCCAACATATTTCAGTTAACAAGATGGCTCAGAGAATGTCAACCAAATTAGACAAATTTACAAGATTAAAAAATGTACATGAACATGGTTAAAATAAATCCTAAGGTGTTTCATTGTGTAATGTACCATTTATGAAATATTTCATTTTGTAAAAATCATAATTTTTTCTATTTGGTAGAACCTAAAGTTTTGCTCAGCATTTGCTGGTTCACTCTCTCGATCACTAGATAAGGCACGTGGCAGAACTCGGGGTCCAGCCTTACACCGAGAGTAGTTGGTTATGTGTGTCTCTCCCAAATCCAAGTTCTGTACTTGCTTCCAGACCAATTAAATTCTGGCAGCTGTAATTAATTTTACAAAATCTACTAAAGATCTTAGAGAATGATTTAATCATAAAATGGGCCAGAATACCTAAAGGTAGCATTTATACTGTTCGTATTAAGCCTATCATAACAAAAGGCTTGCAACACGGAGGAAGCATGGAGAGGAGGATAGCTGGTCCACATCACGTCCTGCTCATCCAACTTGACCATGGTTGACCAGGGATTTCAAAGCCAATGCTTTCTTATAAATGCCTTATCCCCCTCCATCACCCAGCTCATTGTTTAGTCTAATATACTTTCTGCTTAGCCAGTTCCATTCAGGATTTCCTAGTTCCTTCCCATTTGGCTTTGGCAATGCATTCTTGTGAATGGGTGGCATTCTGAAAAGTTTCCATTTTTCTCCTTGAGAAAAAATGTGAAACATAGACCTCTTATAATTTTTATTCAACACAATTCCATTTTGTAAGCCTTTCCTAAGAAAAGAATATAATTCTGATAATAATAATAGTAGCTGAGATTTATCAAGTACTTACTATGTGTCAGGCACTATGCTAAACACTATACATTCATTATTTTATTTAACACTTAAAACAATCATAAAGGGAAAATAGTAATATTAGGACCATTTTATAGATGAAGAACTGAAGCATAGAAATGATAAGTAGCTTACTTACAGGTAATGGCCATTAAGTGGTAGAGCCAGGATTCAGGCCTCCTAAAGCTGACTCCGAAGACTGACACTTGTGCTAAGTATTCCAGAAGATGTAGATAATTATCTCCTGAGCTTTTGGGGACTTATGATAAACTCATGCGCTGAGTGAGTAATAAAGTGTACAATTAAATACTGTATTTTTAGTAGCTGCTGCAAACAAATGGGGGATATCAAAGATAAGTGTGAATCCAGGAATCTTCAAAGAAGATGATCAAGATTTTGCTTTTTTAGAATAATAAAAAAACGATCAAGAATTAAGGTAGAAACAGTTGTGTGAAAGAACAAGATAGAAGGAAGGAGGTGGAAGCATTTCAAAGACATCAGGAAAAGAACCTGAGTCCTTCTGAGGGGCCAAAACATCAAGAGCAGACAGAAATGCACGAATACTTTCTTCTAGCCCAGTGATTTTCAAATGATTTGCTGGAGCTCTGAAATTCTTAGAGTCAAGTGACCCCATGCCTGCTTCAACTGAAATTGCTCTGCATTTATCTGAACATATGTCCACCCTGGCAAATAGACAACAAGCTTCATCTGGCATCATAGCTTGTCACTTTGCTCTAATTACTTTTCTTGAAAAGTTAATATCCATAATGACACCTTACGTCTTCTTGGAGTTCACAGTTCACAAGGATGACTTTCATGACATCATATCTTTTGATCTTTCCCACAGCCTGGAGCATAGTAGGTGTTCAGTAAATAAATAGAAGGAAAAACAAAAGGAAGAAAATCTGTTGTGGAGAATAAGCAGGGTCTCTTGCTTTCTTATTCCGAGGGAACAAGATTTCCAAACTTTTGAAACTTTACTTTCTACTATTGCCTTTCTTCTCCCAGATTAGATCTGAAAATAAGGAAAATGTAGAGTACTGGGTTTCTTTCTCCCTGCTTGTAATTATTTCCTCCAATCAGGATGTAGTTTCAAGGGTGGCCAACACTGTCAATCACACTCTACCCTCCTTTGAAACTCCTTGATTATGGGAAAGTGCTTTGCATGTAATCACTTCAATTACTCAGTAAAACTTCCTGTGTTCCTTCTGCTGTGTTTTGAATTTGGGTTTTTAAAGAGGCTTTGCTACTTTCTCCTCAGATTCATTTAAAAATATATTGGGATGGAATAGAACAAAATGGCTTTTGAGTATGAGCACACATCTAGTTGTCCAAATTAGCTTGCCCAGCCTGGAGAGTCCATAGGATTGGAGCAGACAATAGGGATGGCAGAGGCATCAGAATGAGGGGCTTTTTTGCTGAGGGCTAATCCAAGACTTCAGATTCCAGGGAGATTGCAAGCTGGGAACTTGGTAGCAGGCTGTTGCATTTGAAACCATTCATTTTGTCAGAAATTCCTCTGGCATGAAGTTCTGGGGTTACTTTATGGGCGATACACTCCTTTGGCCTTGAACTTGGTTAAAAAAAAAAAGCAAAAGCAAAAACAAAACCAAAAATGAAAACAAATATAGAACCACAGCAAAAGACCCTCTTTGCTGGACCTCCCAGTGCAGGGAATGAGAGTTTCAAAAAGAGATTCTCTGTTGATCTTTGAGGGCTAGGATCTGCTCTATGATATTATAGTCACTGTGTTGGCAAAGTCTTCAGAGGAAGCTGCCAGGCTCCTGATCATGGGTGGTGGGGGGGGTTGGGGGGGCTTTACAGGACTAGGCGAGGACTCCCTTCCCAATTGGCTCATTGATTATGGTCCTTTCAGAATAACCAGTCACTCAAGTCACATGGTGGCAGGAGTCAAAGATTTTTCCATGTAAACCTCTGCATCCTTAGAAACTCAATCATGGGCACTGTGATGAATTGACTACACCAGCATCATGTGAAAATAAATACTTGCCTTTATTAAGCACCTACCATGTTGTAAGAACTGTGCTATGTACTGGTGATACTAAATGAGATCTGACTTTGACCTCCAGGATATCACAGTTTAATGGAGAAAATTCTTCTAATAAAGTGGTTAGAATCCTCTTTCTACTTTACCTTGCTTGAACTTAGACTCTCATTCCCAGGGAACTCTGTGGTGGAGCAAGAATCACATGGTACTTGAACTGCTGAGACTGTTCTCATGACAGTTTCTGTTTCCTATAACCTATTCTAGAGAAAATCTCCAGGTTCTATGCTTGAATGTCCCAATTTCAATTTGCTTGATGTGAAAAGGCTAAAGGCAGAAGAATTCTGAATTTTTTATTTGGCATCCAAAAATTAGTGAAAAATTTAAGTGGGAGGAGATGAGAATTTGTATCAGATGGTGACACTGGGACTATAAGGGAAAACACACACACACACACACACACACACACAAAATTGACAAAATGTTTTACATCATCAGTACTCTCCTAAATTAATTCCTTTAGTTCCATAATCAAAAGGGAAAAGAAAAGTTACTTTACACTCATTAATTATTTGTTAGGTTCCCCTTAATCTTTACAAAAATTTTGTGACGCAAGTACATCATTTTTATTTTGTGGAGTCTCCCGCTACAAGGTGAGGGACATTAAAATAAGTTGTCTACATTCCTGATACCAGAGTGAATAAACGGTGGGTCGCATTTTAAAGGTGTCTATCTCTTTCCCAAAACCATGTTATTGCCACTAGAAGTAGGTATAATTTTTATCTTTATATTACATGTGAGAAACTATGTTTTAAGGAAATCATGTGACTGGTCTAGGTTGACACATCCAGGGAAGCAGAAAGAAAGATGGGAGAGCATCTTAAAAGAATAATGGCCAGTGTTTCCTGAAAATGATGTGGGTCTCAGCTAATTCAAGATTCTGAACCTGGTGATCTGAAAATGGTAACATCATCAAAAGCATTTTAGAGTTACATGGGTTGGCGAGTTTAAAAAAGTTAATATGGTGGTCTGTTAAACGGACTCTGAATTGATGTCCAAATATTCATTGAGATGACCAAAAGGTAACTGAAAATAATTGAGAGTGTAGGTCAGGTGACAGCTCATTCTGGAAATATAGCTTTAAAATCATACTTGCTGTTCCCTCTGCCTGAAATTCCTTGTCCCACATTTTTCAGAACTATTTCCTTTCGATAGTCTGGTCTTAGCTGCCTTGTCACCCCTCCCACTTTGTCTACCCTAGCCCAATCTAAATTTTCCATCCCTACCCATCCCACCATTCCAACATATCGCTATGCCTTATGTTCTCCATAGCACTTATTATCTGAAATAATCTTAGTCATTATTTATTTACTTGTCAGCTGTCTCCCCCCACCAAAATATCAACTCCAGGTCACTAGAGACCTTTGTCTATCTTGTCACCAGCGCTTCCTGGTGAACATTTGTGGTACAGGATGAAAACAATTAAAATGTAATTTTCTGGTTAATTTCAGACATCATTAAAAAATATGTAGGACCTACTTAGATGCTCATTTGTTAACTCTACTTTTAGTTCTATTCAAAGATGAGTGATGAGTTAATTTACAGCATTTTTGCTTTTGGCGCCATGTATTCCTAAAGTGTTCCTATGGTGATATTTTTAATACAAATTTGCATGTGCTTTTTATGTTATATTTGTATAGCATAATGAATATATAATAATAATAGAAAAGAGTGTAATACTATGTGCTACTTCTGCACCGTTAAGTGGAATTGCCCTTCTCTACATCAGAACACAATATTTGGCCTGTTATATATTACCATCTTCCTCTGAAATCAGTGGCCCTATTTGGAGTTAAGTGTAACATTAGTGGTAGTTCAATAGCTGGAAAAGATTAGCAAAAATGAAAACAATATTTCTTTTGGCAGAAAATTAAAATTACATTTTAATTATTACCATTTAAATTTTATTTTAGTGAAACCTACACTCAATCTGTAACTCATGAGGTAATTATATACTTAATAGTTTAGTCTTCAAATTTGTTTGAGTTTTGACTATTTTCTCTTGAATGTCTTTGTTGTTATGATATATCTGATGGGAGGTAGAACGTTGACTTCTCTTTGTTTTTATTTCAAGAATTAAAGTAAAATAAAGAATTTATATAACAATTCTATTTTTTTAGAAGTTATTTTCCTTCCTGTCATTAAAAACAATCGGTTTAAATTGTAGATCCATCTGAAAAATCCATATCCCCTGTTTATGGGACTATAACACACTTATACACACCTATACACATTTTTAACCACAGTAGCAGAAAATTACTTAATCGGGAAGATAATTAATGCACCACATTAATAAGCCCTTGTGTAATTTATACCCTACGGAAAAAATTTTTCATTCTTAAATCAAATATATTGAGTCATTACATTTTAAAATGGATTTGTCTTTGAAAAATGTTACACCACCAGAAATCCTGAGTGAATAGTATCAAAATCTTTGTAAGTAAAAGCAAACACAGTTTTGGGGAGATGACCCTTCAAGAATAACGACATCCCACACTCAATTACTTTAAGGACTATCTGTGAATTTACTGCTTGTAATTTCTCTGCACACATTGTGAATCTGTGAATATATATTCATATAAGTGCATTCATTTTTCATTAATATTTCCTTAATTTCTTTATAAGGAAATTAAAAGGTGGTAATTTAAATGCATTTGATTTCTACGAATATTATGAAAGATTTTATCCATTGTTTTATAATTCTGAAGTAGCCACAGTCTCATGTCCTACACCTAAAGTCTGATAAGCCCACATAATACAAGGGTGATTTTCCAGGTATTATATAAATTCGAGATGCAGGCGAAAACGAATTGAAGGGTTCAGGGTATGTGACAGCATCATCTAGTTCATATGCTTATCTTCATCTTGCTCCCTCATTTTCTTGACACGTATTTACCTCAGTAAGATTTTGATTACATCTGCCAGAATGAGCAGAGCTCAGTCTGCAGTAAATCTGTTTTAGAACTTTATTAAAAAAAAAAAAAAAGGAATGGTAAATATATGACAGATAACTACTAAAGGAACTCATTATTTTACCAGTTAGCTGCAATTGGCTTTGCTCTGCTGCTTAGCTTTCAAGAGGTTATTTTTCTTGCTCATTTTAAACTTTATTCTGAAATATGATTTTTTCCCCCATAGGCATTCTGCCAAACCTTAATAAATTTAGTGAGGTCTGACAAGTCTGTTTATATTTTTGTGAACTATGAAGATCAGGGGTTCCTGGAGTAAATGTGAAAGGAGTGTAAGGTGTCATTTAGTTAATTTAAAACACATTATTGGACAGTTATTCTTGATCTTAATGGTATTATAATTAAATTTTACTCCAGTTGAAAAACAAGGTCTCTGGTTTTAAATGTGGGTAAATATTTCAAAGGCTTTTCTGTGTGATTTATGGACACTTTTTGTATAGATGTTTTTATTTTTATGTTCCAAATGCTTTTCCTTAACAATACATATTTTTTTTCTAGTTATGGTGGATTTCAACTTTGAAAAAAAAGATAAAAATTCTACGACCAAATATTTATCTGTAAATATTATGTAATCAAATTATGTGTAAATATATGGGCTGACATAACCTTATAAGCATGAGCTAAAGAATGGATTACATGGGAAAATAACGCTTTAAAATTACTGCACTTATGAAGATTTATTACGTGGGAATAGTTTTATTACATTGTTTTAATACTACTATAAAATATATTTATGTACATTTTATATTTTATTGTTCCTAAATATCCACAAAATATGTAAGAGAAATTTCACAAGGTTGCTTGAAGAAGTGACACTGGGTGGGCACTGAGAGACCACACTGAACAAAATGTAGGGAAAGAACATTTGCATCTGGGAAGAAATAGCATGCTTTGCTCCCCACAGCACCCACCCTAGGGGGTTGTTATGAGGATTAAATGGTATGATGTTATATAAACTTCTTGCCCAGTTCTGGACATATAATAGCCTGTCAATAGATGGCAGATTCTGCATTAAAAGAATTGAATCCAATTGACATCTCTTTAGTTTTTAATGCCTGAATAGAGATAAGCTGAGTTCTAGTCTGTGTAGATTGAATTATGTTTACGGTGTTCATTCTCCTCTGAACTTAGTGATTTAAGAGGGCATTTGAACATAAGTTAGAGCTGAGAATAAGTAGTTGAAAGGACAGGGGGGAGGTTCATTCCTTGAAGTGGTACACATCTTCATGTTTTGAAAGGGAAGAGTAATTGTCTTTAACTCTGAGAGGCAGAATCAGGACCAAACCCCTGATAATTATAAGGTGGTAGATTTCAGATTAGTACGAACGAAGGAGAATTTTCCAGCGGTACAAATGCTCAAGAGCAGAAAGAACTACCTGAAGTGACAGTGGATTTCTTTTAAGAAATACGAGAAGATGAATGACTACCAGCTGAAGGTGTCGCTTTGGCAATGGGTAACTAGGATTTTAGAATCAATGTTTTATTTCAATGTCCAAAGAACTTGTAACCACTAATAGGGTTCAGAAGAAATGGAAGATGATATAGATGTATACCGGGCATGGGGAAGTCTTGAGCCGTGATTAAGAGAAATGATTGATCCATACTGCCACCTACCAAATGGAGAAATCAATTCTATTATTAAGGAGCAGATTTCTCCCCATTTTCCACATTTAATTCAAATTTAAATTAGAGGCAAATATCCATCCTCTGTTGTAGACTGCTGTGCAGTACTTTACTCTTTTTTTCTTTCTCTTTCTTTTTTTTTTTTTTTTTTTTTTTTTGCTGGAGATTAGTAACATAGGTTTGGGTACCAGTCCTAGATTTGCACATACTAAATGTACGTGGTAAAACTCAGTACTTCATCTGTAAAGTGGAGGTATAATAGTACTTATCCATACGTTTTTCGTGAAGATTTACAAAAATGCTTAAGAGGTATGAAATGTGGAATATGCTTAAAATAGTGCTCTGATAAATGTCTATTATTATTTATGCTCTGGAGTTAATGCATTTAAATTATTTATAGCAAAATCAATAAGGGAGGTAACTTGGTGATTTCCCAGGTACATTTCTTAAATTAATGAAGATGGTATTTCTAGTTATTTTTAAATTAAAAAATATATAGTGAAAATAATAAGGTTGCAGAAACTGTAAGCAGATGAGTATTACTGACTAACCATCACGATGACCAAAAAGTAGGATACCTGAGGGAGAAAGAAAGAAAATAAATCCAGTTCTACTTACTTACAGTTTAAAAATCATGAGAAATGTAATACAGAGAATGGAAATACAAAATGAAATGTAAAAAATCCATGAAATAAATTTATATATCTCTAGCGACTCTCTCAGGTTATCAACGTTAGGCTTATTGGTAGAAGATAATTTCTACTTTGGTTGGAGAGAGCATGTCTCCTATTTCTTTGTATGACCTCATATCTATTAGTACATTGGGCGCTCAAAGATTATTAATGTCACTTCCCGGCAGGTGCAAGAATTGGAGTAGGTTTTAACATATGATTTATGTTTGTAATAAGATGTATAAATACAACAGTCATCCAAGAAATAGTAAATGGGCCAATACGGTGGAGGGGGGAGGCGGATAAAAATACAGTTACCCACTTTACACCCACAGGTCCTAGAGGATGTGGGCCAGGATTTTTAGCAAAACCCATCTGTGGTTGACAGACTTTGTGTAATTCCTCTATTTTTCTGCTCCTTTTAAATAAATTATTTGGCAAATTTTTTGCACTGCTACATCAATTTTTCAGTTACATTTTGCACAAGAATTTTGGATTTGCATCCCAGAGGAGCCTCTGGGAAGCCTTAGGGTATCAGATAAACTTGGACTGGAGGAGTGCCAGACATATAAAAGAGACTCCAACAAGGATAATACTGGTTGTAAAATCCTCCTTCCTTAGGAATCTGAACAGATAAAGGAAAAGACAGTTTTGCAACTTCCCCTTTCAAAGATACAGATCTCTGTCTTTCAAAACAGCACTATTGTTTGCTAATCTTCCTGCAATGTCAAGTGTAATTTTTGGGCTTTCTCCTGATTACTTGAATAAACAGCACATTGCAAAATGCTTCTCTGGGGCAGCAGTTAATGCATCATTGCGCAGGATGAGACAGAAACCACTACGAGGTTAAGATTGCCATCACGACTTGATCAGTATAAATAATTTTTTTTAAAACTTCCTTATTATATCATTCAGTCAAGATTTCTTACTAAGTGAAAAGCATAGAAATAGATAATCTGAAAGATACAAGGAAATGTAAGGCCTAACTTCTCCCTTTAACAAGTTTACAAACTACTCAGAGAGCTAAGACAACACATATGCATGGATGTTGACTGTTGTCGTAATTACTACGACACACTCGGTGGCTTAAGACAATGCAAGTTTATTATCTTTGTTAGTGTAGGTCAGAAGTCTGCCATGGGTCTCACTAGGAAAAAATGCAGATGATGGCCTACCAGTGTTCCTGCTGGGGACTCAAGGGAAAATCTCTTTCCTGCCTTTTTCAGCTTGAAGAGGCTGCCCCATTCCTTAACTTGTGGTCCCCTCCCTTTATCTTCAAGGTCAGCAATTTGCATTTCTCTGACCCTTCTTCAGCCATCAAAGCAAGTTCTCTCTGAACGCAGCTGGGGAATGTTCTCTGATTTAAAGGACTCATAGGATGATGTAGATATATGAGTTATCAAGGTAACTTGATAACTTAGGATAATCTCCCACTTCAAAGTCTTTAACCTTAATCACTTAGGCAAAGTCCCTTTGCTATGTAAGGTAACATTCATTGGGTGGAGCAGTTGGGACAGGGGCGTTTTTGGGGGCCATTCTTCTGCCTACCACAACATATAAAATCAATGTGGTATCTTTAGTGCCTCGCGGAGTGCTCCATAAATGTTTTGAATCCATGAATGAATAGAAAGATATATAAAGCAATATATTAAAGATATAAGGAAAGTGTATTTAGGTTTTGGGAAATACACAACACTTGTACATAAATTTGCAGGGCTTTGGTATGGCTACAGAAATATCTAATTGTTTGAAGTCAAAAGATTCCAAGTCAAAAGACTTAAACATATCAATTTAGAATTTATTTTAGTATATGCTTATAAATATATTCTTGGGTATTGTTATAATTATCAATAATAAATTCTAACGTCAATGCATGTTAATAGCTCCTAAATTTTGCTATTACAAATTATATATTGTTAAGATGGTATTTATTAGAGCTGAAATCAATCTCAATAGAGCGTCAATGGACATGGATCTTGGGTTTTGTCTTAAATCAATGTCTAAAGATGTGTGTCAGAGAATAGGGGATCTTTGAGAGTTCTAGAAAAGTAGATCTTTATTTTCAGTTTCAATTTCTTCTTTTGTAAATTGACTGACTTTGGGTCCTTAAAAATCTAGTGGTCTACAACCTGGTAAACTGGTGTTCCTAAGAGTAGTTTATGGTGGTTTTGACCAAAAGATTTTATTTATGAATTCCTATGTGTGTGTATATGTGTATGTGTGTTTATGTGCATAAAATTAAATGGTAAATTTGCTACTATCTTGTCATGTTGCTTGGAGACAAACTTCACACATTTTGGGTATATTAGGGGAAAATTAATAAAGCCTATCCAGAGTCTACTTTTAGTAGTCACTAAGATGTTCTAGATACCGCTTGCTATACACTGCAAGGTGGACAATATCTTTAATCGTGTGCTTTATATACTTGAATGTAAAATGAGGGGCTAGCTTGAATTATTTGGATATAAGAAAAAGTTAATATTTTATCATTGAGAAATTGAGTCAATAAGGATTTCTTTTTCAGATAGAGCATGTCAATACTCAATCTCCTTTTTAACTGATTTAATGGAAAAAACCCACAAATACTATTAGTTTCTGGATGCTGTATTTCCCTTAAGTGACTTCAAGAAAATTATTATTATTTTTTAAAGATTTTATTGATTTATTTGTCAGAGAGAGAGAGAGACAGAAAGAGCACAAGCAGGGGGAGCGGCAGGCAGAGGGAGAAGCAGGCTCCCCGCTGAGCAGGGAGCCCGATGTGGGACTTGATCCCAGGACCCTGGGATCATGACCTGAGCCGAAGGCAGACGCTTAACTGACTGAGCCACCCAGGCGTCCCAAGAAAATTATTTTAATGGCATGAATCCAGGCAAGATGCTAATGCAAAATTGAGCATGCCCCAAATTTTTACATTTTAAAATATCAAAGTATTTAACTTATATATAATTTTTCACTAGCAATATTTTATCACATGGAATTCTGGGACTTTTTCTGCCTCTCTAGATTAGTTAATACAGTGATGCATCTGGAAAATTTAAATTCATATTATATTTAGGGTCACCGAAAATTTATTGTAAAATAATAACAGAATTTTAGATTAAATAGCTGTTAAACACTAGGGGGTTTCCTAATATCATTATGCCACGAGCATGTCTTCACTTTGCATTTTAATTTAGGTATTTTCTGTTTGAGATATTAAATGACCAAAAGAGTATCTTAAATATTTCAGTACGAATAAGGATAATAATAACTAAAATCGTATTATATTCCTAAATATTCCCACATGCTTTGTATGACTATTAACCACCATTACAATAATTAATAATTTAAAAATAAATATAATTATAAATAACCATTACACCCTTGTTATAATCAATTTTCAGAGGAGTAAAGTGAATTAATTTGTTCAGGTTTTCTCAGTTAGTAAGTGTTTTAATTAGGGCTTGAACCAGTTGACCTTGACTTTATCTCTTTGCATACATTAAGAAAATTAAATAAATTCATAACGAGAAATGTTAAATCACAGGGCATTAAAGCTATGTATTGTACAAAAGTGCTGAATTAAAAATTAAGCAAGACACAGTGATTTCTTCTGATAAGTAACTCTTAGGATGCTGCTGAGTAGCCACAAGGAGTATAGCCCTTTGGGGAGGTGGAAATTTCTTTCTGAGGAAAGTGGAAAAAAAAAAACCTGGAAAAAATATTAGTATAACTTTAAACATAAGAAATGCTAGGATAAGTATATTCTTTTGGGGGTGGACAGAGATAGCTAAAGAAATTATTTAAAAAAAAGAAATTATTTTATTTACTTTGAGAAGAGAAGGCTGTATAACGTCTCTTACGCATAAAAATAAAGATAAATAAATAAATAAACCAACCAATCTCATGAAAGAGATTCAGAAAACTCTATGAACATTTTTTTTCTTTTATCAGCGCAAAAAAAAAAATAAGTTTGAGATAGTTATAATCTGGTGTTCTTCATTGTGGGTGTTCTGCTAAATGTCATCATCTAGTCAATATATGAGGTATAATTCTGTTTTACAGTTGCAGGGTGAGAACATTTTGTTCATTCTTGAGTTCATTTTTCTCTCTTTATTCAGCATTAGATTAAAACATTGAGCAATATACTTCATCTGTCCTTTAGGCTTGGCAATTTCCATAATTTTGCTATTTTTTCCCTAACATTATTGCGTTATAAAAGCATATAAAAATAGCAAGATTAATTAAGGAATATAGACAGTTTCAAGAACCATGAATTTGCCTCCTCATATTCAACCTTACATGGCTAGAGAAAAGTGATGCTTCTGATGGACCTGATAGTTCCTTAGCTCTATAGTCTCAGGAGTCCAGTGAGTACAAATACTCCCAAACTTGAGAGAGGTAAGAAGTCTGCTAAACACCCTACCATTTAGAATGAGGAGTCCCAGACTCACAGATTAGGAATTTAAGTGTAAGATTAAAAAAAAAAAAAAAAAAAAAAAAACCCAAACCATATTGCCTTTTAACAAACAAACTAGATTTAAATTTAGTCATTAAAAAAAAATTACCAAGGTCCTTATGTTATATGGGACAATGCTATCATAGCATTAATAGCTCTTTAAGTAATTCATGAATAGGGTCAATAGACCAGATGCTATGTAGTATAGTATATTATAAAGAACCCTCCCCCCCCACACACCCCTACACATATATAGACATACACATTCACACAAAAGCAGTGCCTCACCAGATGAAGCCTTTTTCTCTCAAGTTTGAAATGTAATTCCTGGTGTTGAGTGCCATCTGGTAAATGGAGTTGCCCTCAGATATCCCCAAGACCACAATAAACATGCAACATGTACATATAATAAAAGGGAAACCTCGCTTCTTTTATGTGGCTTTTAAGATGCTAAATGAATGGATTAAACAGTTGCTTTGAAAAGGGCCTTATCATGAAGATTTCATTTTTCTTACACTAATGATTTTATCCTCGTTGGATTCTCAACTCAGAAAAAAGAAATCGATTCCCCAAGTTCATACATTTTACTAATCTTCCAGTGCCCAGCATACCAGGTGTGGAATGCTTAGGCTTTATAAGTTTGGGGGCACTGCAGATTTAACAAAGCAGCCAACACCTGGAAATACATAAAAGCTGTCCTTTAAGCGTAAGGTGATGAGTGTTAGTTAACTAGGCCCCCTGGATTCAGAGAATGGCCCCTCGTGGCTCAGAAAAGAAAACCGAAAGGCAGCATCACAGAGTTTAGTTTTAGCTCAGATTTCCTGGTGTTCTCAACGCCTATCTTCTCTACTCCCCAAAGGCAAGAAACAGCTCTAGTTAAGACTGTCCTTTTGATTTTCGGAGAATTTCTTTTAATAGGTGCCACGCTACTGCTTTATAGACACGAGTGAATGGCATGGAAAAAAATGCTGATTTCTGCTCAAGTGGATATGACATATTTCTAGAGAAAAGATAACCCTGTTGTCTAACTCACTTGACAATTCCTACCTTGTAATGACATACTTTAACTGCTACTGTGGCTTCCCTGGATGTTGCTTTGTGGTCTCACCACAGACTGTGCAACAGATTTCCTGGGAGTGTGGCAAGAGTCAAGAGTGTGGTTGAGTCTATGATTTGACTGAGTAAACATTAGAGTCTTTTTAGTGGTTAATCCATGTTGAATTAAAAACAGAACAGCTTTACATTATGCCTAAAATGCATCCTACAGTCCTGTCTATTGTTTTCAGTCAGGTCATTTTTTTTTTTTTTTTTGATGTTATAGGCAAAGACTTGCCACATTCCCAGGACCCTCTACTTGAAAATATAGATTGCATCCGATTCCTTAGAAGACAAATGTTTTGTTAAAAATACCTATTTTAAAAAGTTTTTCTCAGACCAATGTCTCTGTGCTTTCGTCCACCTATGTGCTGGACTTATCCTTCAAACAATGAGCTGTCTTCAGTCATAGTTACTTTATGTTCAAAGACAAAGTAATTGAAGTCATGTTATTCATGTTCAAACTGTGTAAAATATGAATAGAGAGAAAGGGGGGACTTCAAACTAAATGTCACCAATACACAGATTACTCTTTAGTATCTTCTTTTATCGTTAATATTGTCTTGCTGCGCCCCTCTTGTTGAGCCTGTTCGATGACATTTATATCAACCATCTTAGACTAGAGCAACATTATCTAATAGAACTCTTGGCAATGATGGAAATATTCTATATCTGCATTGTCCACTAGGAGAGCCGGTAGCCACACACATTTGGCTATTAAGTACTTGGAACAAAGGAAGCACAAGTTTAAAGTTCAGTTTTAATTTTACTTAATTTCAGTTTGAATTTACATCGCCCTATATGCCTTGAGGCCATCAGACTGACCGCAGAGATGTAGGCTTTTGTGTGATCACTGTACCCACTCTTGAACAATTGTTCAAATAAATATGCCATCACACCCGCTTGTATCATATTATTTTTTGATTCTGCCTCATGTATTTACAAATGTTATCTCTCTGATCCAAAGTTTAGTTGAACTACTACTCAGTGCTAGACATTAGACACATTTTTAATTTTGTTTTCTCTACAGCAATTACCCAGTAGCCATTTTCTGTCTCTCGAGTATATATTCCTTCTTCATTAGGAGCTCCTATTAAAGATACACATGTCTTGGTCCACTTGAGCTGCTACAACAAAATGCTACAGAGTGGCTGGCTTACAAACAACAGAAATTGATTTTCTATAGTTCTGGAGGCTGGAGGTTCAAGATCAGGGCACCAGCAGATTCAGTCTGGTGAGGGCCGGCTTTCTAGTTCATAGATGGTGCTTTGTTGTGCCCTCATATGGTGGAAGGAGCAAGAGATCTCTCTGGAGCCTCTTTTTACAGACACTAATCCCATTCATGAGGGCTTCACCCAAAGTCCCCGCCTCCTAATACTATCATCTCTGGGGGTTAGGATTTCAGTATTTGCGCTTTGGGGAACACAAAAGTTCAGATGATCGCACCTTGGATTTAAGCCAAGGTGAATTAATGTGTTGACTAACATTTTATATACATGCTCTGAAATGAGCTGTATTATATAAAGGAAATTCATACAAATTGCCATGAATTTTGCAGTATTCCCTACATTAAAGGTAGTCAACATGAATTCTTCAGTGGTGAGGCCTATAGATGACAAATTACCAATTAGAGGGTGAAACAAACGAGGGAAAGAATGAGAAAATACGGTTGCCTGGGAAAGATAAGCAACACCAAAAATTACACAGGTGCTTCTTTCTCAGATGTGGAAGGTAAGACTTGTATAAAAGCATGGTGACTACTAAAGAATTCAGTAGAATAATCACATTTTAAAGCTAGGAAGGATGTTGGAAATCTCTCAATCTGGATTTCTGTCAATGTGGCGACACCATACCTGGACAGCTGTGGCTTCGAGTCACACTTTATTAACAGTTTAACCGAATGCTAGTTACATACCACCTCCAAATCTCAGTTTCCTTATTTATAAACCGGTGACAGTAGAAATACATACCTGTTAGATACACAGATCTCTTTTTTTTCTGGGTGGGGGGGTTGGTAGGTGAGAGAATACCTTTGAGATGTTTATTAGCACAGTACCTGACCCGTAGTGTCCCATTCTGGTGCTAGGGAAACTGACATATAAGGAACTTAATTAATTTTCTCAATTAGTGACACATTTTGTGAGACACTGGGATCTGAAACCAGGAATCTGACTAAATTGTCCTGACTAAAATGTCCATAGGAGTAGAAGCACCAAACAGAATGGCACCACACATGTGCTACCAGTCACTTAACAAATGAAATGGCTAGCGCTAAAGCACAGAACTCATCAGTGGTCTGCAAAGCCCAAAGTCACATCAACTTCTTCCCCATTTACACAAATGCAAACGTCACTTGTGCTTGAAAACGTGGGGCTTTTGAAAATATTATTTTTTAAAACAGGAAGTATAATAATGTACATTTTTTCCCATTCATTCCATCTAGTTTACATGGTTTACTAGAGACTTGAAAGTTATCATCGATTTAAAACGATATTATATTGGCAATGAGTATTCATCCTGTATTTAAGTAATCACACAAGGTCTAGCAATTAAAAATTCTCCTTACAAGATCCTCTGTTTTATCAAAAAATTTTCAGACACATTTTGGGGGACTTATACAAACAGTTTAACATCTAAAGAGTATAAAGGTGAGAGCAAGGGATGGGCAAATCATCATTGCTACAATTTAGAAAGAACAAAGGGAATGTGTTATCAAAACAAAGTAAAATAATAGCACAACTAATAATTTATTTCACGTGCATATTTCTTTGTAGTTTAGGGAGATTTTAAGTTATTTATAGATTGGTTTATTTGGTAGCTTATTATTGAGCATTTTTATATGTTCCATCCTAGGCTTATTTCGGAGATCATAATCTTAAACAAAAGACAGGTGGTTCCTCTCATGGGGCTTACAGAAATTTCTCCATCCTACGGGGTACAACCAACTATTCGAGTCTCACACCTGGATCTTTATTCCTTTGGGATCTGTGGAAGTTATTTTAGGATAGAAGTAATTTACTTAAGTTTCCTCAACTATAAAATGGAAATTATAATAATTCCTTCTTAATATAAGTTTATTATAAGGATTTAATAAGACAAATTTTAAAGAGCATTTGACACAATGCTTAGCATACACTGAAAGCTCAACGCATATGAGCTATCATTTTAACATAGAGAAATCAAATAACCTGTCAAAAGAGAAATATAAACATATAATTATAGATAGGTTTAAGCATTTATTGTATTTAGTGTGACAATAAAAATTGTGAAAATGTGTGACTTATTAAATAAGTTTATTCAACTTCCTTGCAGTGCTCTAAGTCTCTTATCTAGGATGGATTTTGCTCCAAGTCTATAATGATAATTGCAATCACGCTTACAGTGCTGATTCTGCCTTCTCTGGGAGGGAGGGAAAGAGAGAGAGAAAAAAAAAAACAACTAAAAAACAAATAGACTGGTCTCCTTTATTGTTTACCTACAAGTATTTACTTATAGAAAAATCTAGCTTCTTTAAAAAGGAGTTTGAATCCCTAATAAAGCACAAGAGATGTGTGGGGCATTTCAGGATCATGGCCAGGCAATACACTGAAGTTGAGATTTTCCAAGAAGCCTACCAGAAAGTAAAAAGGAGAGTAAAATGGATACTTGGGACACCAGGGAGACTCGGCTGCCAAACGATTTTTCAGTTTGCTCGGTTTTGTTTTTCTGAGGAGAAGATGATTAAAGAGGATTTACAGTAAGAGAAGGTAATATAAAGTAGATTCCTCAAAAGTAATTCTCTTAATCCCAAACTTCTCTAGCTGTCCTAACCCGGGTGTTTTCTGGAGGTGGGTGGGCGGAGCTGGAGGAGGAGAAGGGAAGGCTGCCCTGTGTGGATGGCATTCATTTTGCCCACCACCACTTTTGTACCGCTGCACACCGCCCCAGAGTCCTTTTCACGTCATGCCCACTTTCTCTTCCTCAGTCGAAGGACGCGGCTTCCTATTTGCACCCATCTCAGAGACGCACCGGGAACTATCCCCCCAAAGCCATCCAAAATAAAACCTGCTCTTGCCTCAAGTGATCAGAGCATCACCTGGAGATGCAAAGATAAATCAATCCCATCAGTCAAATGAGAGGTTTGAGCAATGATCTCACAGGTTCCGCAGACATGAGTCTTCCGGTCCCCCTCCCCACCTCCTTCCACTCCCCATGCAATCTCTTTATCTCTGCGTTTAGATTTTGGGAGGCTGGTGGGTACATTCAGAGGGATGGAGCTGGAGAATGGAGGCACGTTTGTTATGTATGAATTAAAACAGATTGAGAGACTTCCAGTGAAAGTTAATCTTAGAAGGTATGCGCGTCATATAGACATACATGCGCGGGCGCGCGCGTGTGCGTGCGTGTGTGTGTGTGTGTGTGTGTGTGTGTGGTATAAGGACACATAGTCCAAGCTACATTTATCTGTTGGGGACAGGCTGTAGATAATCCTAATCTCTTAGACATTTTAAGAGAGAGCATGACCAGACTTTATCACAGATCCCAAATCAGACAAGTTTCTCTAATGCACTTTAGGCACATCTGAGGTGATTGTGGAGCTTAGTGTAGCTGCTGAGAGAAGCTGCCTGCTCTGAGCATTTTGGGCTGGGGCAGTTTTCTTACCTGACACGGTGGGTGTCGGTGTTGCTCGTTTATTTTTACCCCACAATACCACACCTTCTTTTTACCTGGGCTGGACCTGCCTGGTTCTGCCTCCTCGCCTGTCTCCCCCACCCCCAACTGAACCTATGTTAGTGTTTTGAGCCCCTACTTTGCTCTAGCAGGGAAACCAGACAGATTAGGAGCTAACGCACATTTGACTGAAAGGCAACTCTTTGCTTTCTTCTGCTGCTGCTTCCCCTTCCTCTTTTCCCAAAGAGACATGTAAACACATGTATTTTCCTGTTTAAATTTAGCGAATTGGTCCTCTGCCTGTGCCTTGATTTAGCTATTGGGCTGAGCCTTGCTCCTCCCTTCCCTACTCGGATAGGAGCCACAGGGATCTGGAGCTCAAGCTTCCAAATTGAGCTGGCCTCAGGCCAGGTGACCTTCTCTTTGTAAGTTTCTTTCCTAAGCAGAGTTGGGGGGGGCGGCGGGGAGCTGGGATCTCTTTGGTGTTGTTGGGGGGGTTAGTGAGGAAAGGAAGGGGGTGGAAGAGAGTAAAGGGCTGTTGTTAAACAGTTTCTTACCGTAAGAGGGAGTTCAGACCTAGATCTTTCCAGTTAATCACACAACAAACTTAGCTCATCGCAATAAAAAGCTGCTCAGAGCCGACTGGTTCTTTTAGGCACTGAGTCGGAACAGGCTTCTCTCAGCCAGGCATCTCGTCCAGTGGGATCCGCCAGCGCGTCCGGCAGCACCATGTGGGGGACCAAACTTCTGCCAGTCCTGCTCCTGCAGCATGTCCTCCTCCATCTCCTTCTGCTTCCCATCGCCATCCCCTATGCAGGTTAGTCTTCTCTTCTTCTTCCTCATTCGTCTTCTTTTAACTCTCTCCTGCTAACCTTCCCTTTCCCTAACACCCTCTTCACCCCATCTCCAGCATCCTTTCTTAACTCTGTGTGTGGCATGGGTTTTTTTTTTTTTTTAAACATCTCCTGGTGCTTTCTTTTGATATTCTTTTTTTTCTGTTTGCAAGGCATTTACAATGATAATTAACATCCCCTGAATGTGTCCTCCACCCCAACCCTAGCCCCGGCTCCCCCTTAGCTTCCTAGTTGTGGACTGTGGGACAGGAATGAAGTGCTAACAGTGGCTGGAATTTTGCTGGTTTGGACAAGTTTAAAGCTGAACCGAAGGTCTGGTCTTGAAGAGGGGAGAGTGACTGTCAGTACAGCAGGGACTCCCTTCTTTCCAGGGGATAATTTTCCATGACATTCTGCTACCCCACATCACACAGTCAACCTTCAGGGCTAAATGATGACTTTATACAGGTTTTCATTTGGAGAAGGCAGATTAAACTCTGGGGATATGCATGTTATAAAAATGAAAGAGAAAGCCTCTCTTCTGAGATCTCATTCTGTCTGGGTTTGGATGCCTGCCCTTTGAAACTGCAGGGCAAGGGAGGCACAAACTGTGTGACTCTGATTTAAACTGGGAAACGGCTCCTTTCAGTCTCCCATTTTCTCTCCCGAATTTACAGGTTGGGAAGGAACTGCTGGTGAGTTCATACTACCCTTCCTGGAAGTGTAGAGATTCCATTTGCCGCTTTGGGAAGTTTTCTGTTGTTATCAGGGCAAGAGGAAACATCTGTATTTGTTTGTATTATCATTGTGGTGGCTGAGATGCCAATGGGAGAAGGTAGTGAACACCATGGGTAGGCACAAGGGAATAAAAGAATGGAACGAATGCCCACACGGTAGACATGGCCTTTTCATAACACAAACCAGAGGACTGGCTATATCTTTGGAGATAAGCTAAATATGAAATGTATCAGAGCTCTGATGTAGTTTCTGATGTAATACCCGGGTTGAAAACATCAAGACTTTGCTAAATGACAAGGTAAAGCATTCGACCCACCTGGCTTTCTTCTTCTATTTTGTGAAGTGGTCCTTGTAAAAAACAACAGTGTGCAGGAAGGACCAGTTTGAAAATATGTAGGTACGATTTCCAAAGAGGTGAAAAAGAAGTTAGTTCCATCAGGCAGGTCATCATGCTTGAGGTGTGTCATGCTAAAATGAACTCTCATAAGGATTGCTGATTTTAGGGGACTTTGAGCATAAATTGAAAACACGGCTAATATTTGGAGGGCTTTCATTTTTAAAAGGTTCAAATGTTGATGGTCTGAAGTATAATATGGTTACCTGAAATCATCTGTGCTAATGAGAAGGAAACACAATGTGGAAAACCCAAACGGTAGATCAACCATAGACAACGTCTATTTGTTTTTGGCACGCATTACGAAGTTTTGGCAGGAGATATACATTTGTAATTATATTTCACTTTGGCTAATGTTGGAATGACTGTGTTTCCTGAGTATAGGGAGAATGTAGCCCAAGAGTTGCTGGCAGGCAAGGCGAGGCCAATTGGGAATTACAGATATGCTGTGAATAATTCCTCAAGTGGATAATGCTAAAATTGTCATCAAAAGAGGGTCTGGCTTAGTTTGGGTGGCAAGCTTATTTTGATAGTTTTTTTTTTTTTTTTAACAACATTCTCCAAAATGGAGAACATGGATAGTCCTCTTAGAACATACAAAATTTGTCCTTTTTTAAATATCATCTAACATTGAACATTTGGAGTTTTTTTGTTGTTGTTGATTGCTTTGGTTATACTTATAGGTTTATTCTATGAGTCTGTAGTTGTACATATTGTAAAATAATACAGTGTTAGAAAAGAAGTGGATACTATAATGAGGTGACAACCAATTATAAGCAGAATGTATTATGAGGATCATTTATTGCAATATAGTGGATCCAAGCCATCCTTATAGGAGTTGGTCTACATAGAATTACCCCCTATCCACTTCTGCCTACACTGGAAACAGATATCCAATTCCCTGTAACAAAAGAAGTATTTAAGTAAGCATCTAATGTCCAGGAACCTGGGAGGATATAAAGATGAACAAATGAGAAAGAAACCTACATTTGTTAAGCAACTGTTATGGACCAAACTCTAAAAGAGAACTTATTTAACTCTAATAAGATTAGCAGTATTCAGCTCATCTTACATGGGGAAATTGAGGTTAGCGACCTTCATTATCTTATCATACACAGTAAGGGGGCAGAGCTGAGAGTCCTACCCAAATCTCTGAGAAGGAAATATGTGCTGTTTTTTTTTTCCTTTTATTTATACTGAAGCCAGAAACAGTGAAATCAACTGAAATTGCCTTTTAAAAATCCATTTTGCTAAGTAATATATGAAAATCTCTGTGTTAGAAATACTATAATACTATGGTTTAGAGTTCATTTCTAGCTTAGGAAGTTTGGGGGAAATATGGTACCCAAGTTGAGTATGAAAAAATGGAGCACGGTCAGTACTGACGTCAGGGGAAAACAAAGTGGCCAAAGGCATGGAGGTGAGGAAGAATGAGGACCTGTAACCATGTGGGACTGGTATACTGAGTAACTGAGGGGGAGTAGCATGGCCTGTGATTAGAAAAATGAGAGAGGGTAGCATGCATAAGCATGAATGGTTGTGCTAAACTATTCTGAGCATCATGGGTAGCAGTTGGAAATTTTAGAGTAGACAAGAGACCCGACTTAAGTTGTACTTCAGTGTGGTTGTTTTGGTTGCTGCGTGGAGGGAGAATTGTTGGCAGAAACAGAGGGTCAGGGAATAGACCAGGAGGAGGCATCTGTGACAATGACATCCTGAACAAGGAAGCCGAATGAAGGTGAAAAAGAGAGGCCCTGAATCCCACCTTGACTATCACTTCATTGTGTAAACCTCTTTGGAAGAGATCATTTCGCTTGCTTCTCAAATACCAGCTACGAAATCCCAAGTCCTAGATAACAGCAATGAAACTGTGAACTAGTATTTATGATTCTTGTCTTTGGGAAGGTTAAAGTCTCCAGTCACAACCATTCCCTCCATTAATTATTTGTGTACTTTCATCTTAACATCTTGCCACTTCAAGCTGTTAATCACTAATCATGTGGGTAGGTTTCTCAGAATATGTGGAGCCAGATTCCTGCTTCTTTCCACACCCTGCAAATCCTTTCCTTCATGATTTTCCTTTGAAGTCAATGGTTAGTCCATACAGAGAAGAAAATATATGAGGTACTGAGAGAAATGAGTGTGAGGCCAGGGGACCAGAGGGAGAAATGTGTCTTTCTTCAAGCACCTTGATACATTTGACCCTACTTTCTGTTTGTAGGTTTTCACTAAGATCCTAATGATTTCAGTTCTAAAACAAGGATTTCTGGTTCTTCAGGAAATATAGCTCCCAGAATGTTTTCCCATACTGGGAGAAGAGGAGAAAGGAGTTGTAATTTAAAGTACAAGAAAGCATGACAAAGTTGCTGTGATCTCTCACCCTTTGATTTCATTTCAATATTTTGTTTATAAACTTCAACTAATAGTCACGCACAAAGAAATAGTAGGAAAAATCTGATCCAAAGATATATTTTTTTTTAGTTTCTTCCCAAATTAAGCTGGTCTTTTAACTGTTTTCAGTAAAACAATCATCAGTTGTTAATATATATGGAAGAAAAAGTTGAAACTATTTTCAGAAAAGGAGTTTTATTTTGACATGCTGTCTTTTAAACTCCTGTTTTGAATTTTTCTTTTATTGAAGAAGAAATTAGTTTTATAGATGCCTGGATTACATGATGTACAATGAGCTTGAACTTCACATTTTTGAGTAATTTGTTACTGACCTAGTAGAAATGACTAAATTATAAAGGAAAGCTTCTAAATCATGAGAAATAAATAGTGAAAAGAGAATCCTGGTATCTGGTTCCCATTGCCTTTGATTAGTTCTGTAGGCCCATACAAGCTTTTCACTCCTATCTGTTATCTAGTAAAGGGAAATCATAGATTTATTTGCTTTTCTGAATGCTTTTTGGTCTTTAGATGAAAGGTGATGATGGAAAAACTTATCAGCAAGCAAGAGTTAGACTACTTTTATGAGGTATAGCCACACATTAACACATCTCGATAGGACAATTGAGGATGTGTAGAATTAAACACAACCAACAATCCCACAGAGACCTTTTTTCTCTAGAGTAGTCTTCAGTACTTGCCTTCATAGTGCGTGGTATTGAGCCAAGAAACCAGAGCATCCACAAGGGTTTTTTTTTATTTGATAATTAGTAAAATACACATCTGAATTTAATGTTTGCCTCAGACTGTTAAAATTTATCTGCATCTATCTATATCTATATAGATTTAACTAATTCATTTTAGTTAAATGAATTTGATAATTAGTAAAGTACATATCTGAATTTAATACTTGCCTCAGACTTTGAAAATTTAGTTTTATGCTCTTCTCTCACACTTAGATATGTGTAATAAACACATTATTCATCAGGCCAATTTTAATTCTATATTTTTAGTTAACTGAATTTATTTAAGAAATATATATATATAATCCACACATCTATATCTATCTATATATATATCTTCCGTTTTAGTCAACAGTTTTATTTAATAGATTTTCAGCATCCATAAACTACTATTTGATTCTAAGAAATACTCCAATTTATATAGGAAATCAGATGATTATTATTCTGTGAAACATCTCACAGCACTTCAGAAATGGTGCACCACAGTCAAAGGAAGAAACTCCTAATGCAGACATATCTCCCATTAACATGGTTCTGTGGCAGAAACCAAAATGTGAAAAGAATTATACCACTTCTTTGCTTGGGAGAATAACAATTTCTTCTCTATGCCAGAAATTAAAGAATGGAATTTCAAAAACAAAGCTAAAACTTTGCATATTTATAACATTTTTATCTGAATTAATTTCCAAATATTTACTTAATAATTATAATTTAAATAGCTTCAAATATAATATAACTTTTATTTTGTAGACTGAGTCATTGGTATATTAGCATTTCAGGTAATTAAACAAAGTCATTTGGCAAGTCGGTAAGACTGCCAGAATTATCATCTGTCTGCCAATGTTATGCAAGGCATTTGCTCCGCACTCAATAAATAACATGTTGATAGATTATTTGGTTGAATGAATTTCTACGTTAAAATGTCTTTTAAATTATATCTGTTGTACCCTGGCCATTCCATCTTGTAAGGCAAAGAAAAGTTAAAAATGAAAACATTATTACAGAAATTAGTACCAGTCTTTTGGGGATTGTGCTCTGAAGTTTTACAGAGAAGCAGAAATTTAGAGGACTTCATGTTTTCTCTTATTTATTGTGGACTTCAGGTTAGGATAGACATTAATGAATAGCATCTGCATGTTTAATAAACCAACTGGAGCCAGTGGTTGCTGGCAAACTTGAGAGTATGATGCCATTGTTTGTACCTCACTCTGCTAGCCATATTTCCAAATTTTCTGCACAAAAATTTTCACCCTCTTTTCTTGGCACATTTCACCACATATAAAGACCAGGAATGCATTTCCTGTTCTACCATCCAAGTTTCTTCTCTACTGATAGCTCTGAACCGGATCTTCAGAAAATATTTATAAGCCATATTTCTACTTACTTAGAATTAAAAAAAAAAGAAAAGATGGCATCATGAGTGTTTAAGAGTGGGGGCTGGGGGTTCTGAAGTGAGGCAGCTGGGTTTCAAATGAGGTCTGCTAAATGGGCAATTAATTTTTCTCTATGTCTTGGTTTCTTTATCTTAAAAATGAATATATTATTACTGCCTTTGTTATAAGGATGTTCAAAAGAACTGGCAGGCAGAAGAGAGGCACAATCATGCCCATCCTTATTGTTTAATAGGTGCAGTATCTTAGACATTTTGATCCTCATTGTGAAGATGGTGACCATGATTAGAAGCTAGGTAACTTTGGGCACATCAAGAATGCAGAAGTAGTTCTTGGTACTCTAAAGTCATCTATAAGATTAAGTCCTTTAGGATGTTTTAGTTCTGTTTTTCACATTTTTAATAGGAGGCTTCATGCTATCTAGGGGCCTTGTAGAATACTCTCTTGAAGAAAAATGATATTGCTACATTAAAGCTTGAAGTTTTACATACATTTGATTTATAGCATTTGGCTTGATTTCAAGACAAACAATTCAGTGATACCTAAGAAATAGTACCCCCAAGCACAGAAAACACTTCTGTCGGAAATGAGGAGGGCTAAAATATGAATAATATGAAATACTATGAAGAGAGCCAGAAGAATTTATCCACTGCACCATTTTTAGTGAGAAGTTTCTCACATGTAATTGAATTGACTTATCTAATTAATACTATAACTTACATAAGGACCAACTGTAGAAGGAAATGACAAATTTAATTATAGAGCATGATATGATATGCCTGGGCATTTGCTTTCATACTGTTTGGAGACTATCATGTCATTTATTTCTGTAGAGTGAACTCTGTCCTAATTTTTATAAGCATATTTCATTTTAAAGAATGTAGATGAGTGATCCTACATGACAAGTTATTTATTCTTCACTGGTTACAATATTCCTCTCTTGCTCTTAACTATCTGAGAGTATCAATCCCCACCTCACTTCACCCCCAACCCCTGGAGATCTAGTATGTTGTCAGATAAAATCACTATCTTGTGGATGATCCTTAAGGACATTTTTTCTATATGAGCCTTAAAAGCTTTCCTCCATTTTTTTAAAAAAAATTATTATTATTAATAGAAGGACAGAAGAAAAGAAGAAACACACTTCATGAATTCAAAAAGTCAGCAAAGACTACTCTAATTAAAGAAGACCCATTACTGAAGATAAAAACAAAAAAAATGAACACTGCAGACCAATGTGCCAATAGATGTATTAGGAATAAAGGACTTCCATTCACTTGCAAGTAAGTTGCTTCATTTTGTTCTTAGGATAACTTTCCAAATATAACATCTTCTAATTATCATCATGTTTTTTTTTCTTTGTATTCAGTGTAATTTGCCCTTAAAAGTATAAGCTTGACTTTAGTTTTAATTCATTATAACAGAAAATGTAGCTCTCAGTTGATGGAAGTATAAATAAGGGAGAGCACATAAATGGATATCTTTTAGAACCCAGAATGCCCTTGGTTATGGAATTTGTGTTTTTTCATCTTATGAACAGTTGAACTTTAGAAACTAAAATTCCATTAGATTGCCTTTTAGCCAACATTTTAAAATATTCTATTCAGAGTAAATTTTTTTTTCTTGCAAGAAGAGTGAAGGAATTTTCAGAATATAACTTGGGCCAGAGCCAGAATTTACTGCATCTTACATCATTGTCTAGGGATTTAAATAAAAGGTGTTGAGAGAATTAGATAAAAAAGTAGAGGGATTGGTGTCAGCAGCAAAGGCTGTTCAAAAGGAGTTAGGGGTAGTGATGATGAAGTTTTAGGTGAAAAGTGACAGAGAAATTCATAGAGGCATGAGGGGATTCAAACGGAGGGTTTTCTTATCATTTGAAATTCCCTGTGCAACCTCACAGGGAGGAATTCCTTCCTACTTTGCCAGAGATCCCAAGGATAAAACTTGGGAGTTTTGGGCCAAGAAGGAGACAGTTGCATCTGAATAATTTTCTGAATTGCCAGAAGAAAACGCATTTCCTCATTCTTCTTTGTAAACATTCCCATCCCCTCATTTACTTTATACCCATTTATTCCCTATTTCATTCTATTTTTTTACAGGACTGTGCATGATATCCTGTCAGTTTTGAATTCTACTCCACTGCATTTGGACAGTGACATGTAATGTGAACTCAGATTTTAGTAATGCCGTGGCAAGTGAGCCTAATCTCATTTTACCTTTTTCAGAGAAATGAGTGTTACGGACCTGGTCAGAGGAGGTCCTCGACAGATGTAGTGGAGGACAGACTATCTCCCTTCTATTCATTTACAACTCCTCTGAAAGTATTTTTATTGCCAAACTGCCACTTTCAGGGAGATATTTCCTGGCAAGGGGAGTGGGGAATTGATTTTGCAAGTATATTCCTATGATAATTCTGTTTCTTTTCCTGACTTTCCTGCCTTCAGATTATTCAAAATAAACTAGAGAAAACTACTCTCAGTCAACATCATTACTGTGTAGATTTATGGTGATGTTCTCACAGTTGAGAAGGTTAGATTTATTGTATTTTTCCCCTCATAGGCTTAGGAAGGTGGGGCAAGGGAAATGGGAGAACCTCATCTTATTATTTATTTTTATAAATAAATGAATCTGAAAATACACTCTCCTGAATCCAAGAGTAAGGAAAGTATTACTACCTTTTGATTTTCACATTAGTCAGTCTTATCTCTAAAAAACAAAACAAAAACCCTTCCCTATGTTTTATTTAGGAGGAACTAAGATAATTTTGCTGCATTAGGGAACATATGTGAAATGATTAAAAATCTTTATATATCCCATGTATATGAGGTTTCATAGTTTCCTACTGTATTCTGGTTGAGTTGCATTTAGCCCTCAAATTTATTGCAACCTGTGCAGAAAACCACATGTATAATACCTTTGTACAGAAAGAATTCTTCTGCCCCAAAAATGTCATCCCTCTCACTTGTCTATCCCAAATATATAGGCACATGTGTTTGCAATCACTAAATACATTGGTTGTTCAGAATTGAACGGACATACTGTGATACTCTGAAATTAGATTCTTAATGAATTAAAGGATCTTTTCGCAGGCTTGCTATATGGACTAGAATCATTGAAAGACAATGGCAAATATACAAAAATGCTTGGAAAATACCAACAATGCGGTGTGAAAGCATCTGTGATTCAGTGGGTGTGGGGTGGAACATTCTCAAACGCGATCTCCTCCTGAGAAGGTATCAACAATATTGATTTTACAGAGATCAAAGTTCTTTTTTGCTGGGTAGGAAAGAGGACCATAATGCCTGATTGATTCTAAGCTCCCCAGAAAATTGCTATCCATGACTTGACTCAAGAGAAGAAAATATGAGGCTTTCTTCCTCCACCCATGACTGAGTAATTGGTACGGGAATTGCCTTCCTGCCGTAAGCAACTAGAAAACTAGACAAAATAAATTATTGAAAGGAATATGATAATTAAAATAAGGTAAGATAAAGACTTTTAAAGTCAAACTTAAAAGAAGATGCAACTCTAGAATCTGACTGTTTGGATCCAGTCTATTTGGAGGTATAAAGTGATTCAAGGAAACACTTTTCTGAGAGAATATGGCATTGTAATGGAATGAGCGAAAAGGGTGAAGTCAAGTCAGCAAACTGGAAACTCGGTTACCCACTTGTCAGATGGAATCACCTGTGTATTCACGGAGGCAAATCTAGCATGTTCCTGATGGGGCTCATGAGTCCCCTCCAAGGCATTCTCATGTCAAAGCCATATTATCCACAGAAGAGTAGTTATATATGTGTCACAGAACTTTATTTTAACGTGAAGTTAAGCGGCAACTGTAACTTTAAAATTTGGTTTTAGATGTTTGTTTAGTTTTTTTTTAATATGTGTTCTTTTTCTAACTACTATGCATTCAAAGTCATTTAATACACCCCAACATGCTACAATAGCGTAATAGAGAATTTAACATGTATTGCATAAGGCTACAGCCCACCAGATCAAAATTCAAGTCTTATTGCTATCATTAGCCAATCCTCTCTTAAGTTATCTGGCACTGCTGCAAAAATATACTTTTATGATTGGCTCTTAATTATGATTTCAGCTGTTTAAGATGTTCTTGTAGGTAGATATTTCAAATTATCGATGTGTAAATCAAAGCTCAAAGTTTATGCATAACATTTTTGGAGTTATTTGAATATAGAATAAAATGTACAACATAAAAATATTAGATCATAGGTAAAATGTTTTAAATAATTTATTAGATATTTTTATGTTTCATAAAAGTTATTTCCCCTTATTTAAAATTATTTAAAATTTGGCAAATTATTAAGAAATAAGTGACTAGCTTGGAATATCTAAAATTAAAAGAAAAATATGTGTTCTTAAAAGATATTATATAGATTAGAAGTGAAAAACCCTTTTCTTAGAAAATCTGTTATTTCACTTAATTAGATACTTGTTCATGGCAGCATTATAATTAGCACAATCATAGTGAGAAGGAGTTTTAATACCATTTCTTAGAGGAAGGTAAAGAGGTCAGAATTCCCACTTCATTTTCTACATTGTAAGACAAGGTAACATTTAATATGTTGAAAATTTTATCAAGTTCTTTACTATTCTCAGTTAAGGGTTTATTTTGTTTAGAAAGACTTTTTTTAGTGAACAACAAAACCCAATATAATACTTAGCAATAAGAATGATGATTGTAGGAGTGACACATTTTAGTAATTTTCTTCAAGATAGATATATCAAGAGCATATGCAATGTGATATTAATAGATTTTTTAAATTAAAAAATGTCTGTGCAAGCAAGTCTATTTAGGAAACATTGCCTTACATAAACACTTATCCTGATAGCAAGATTTTCATAGCCTTTAATAAGCTTCCTGCTTTATAACTCACCAAGAAGTGATAGAATATGCAAAATTTTCCAAACATTTGATTTCAGATCCCTTTTGCTAGGAGAATCTCCTGGGTGGTGATTTGTCTAATGCATTTTAGGAAATGTCATTTTAGAATGTACTTTACACAATTACAAACTTTGGAAATTAATCATAATATTTCAGATATAATCATTTGTATATAACTACAAACAGAATCTTCCTACTTGCTGTGTACTTCCAAAAAATGTCTTCAGAAATAATCCAAGTAGTTGTGTTATATATTGATTTTGCTTAAGACTTCATTTTTCTAGACATCATTTAAAATAACATGAGAACATTCCAAATAGTATTCTGATATTTAAATCTACACGTATACAAACTTAATTTTGTTCTTTCTTATTTAGCGATCAAAATGGTAGGTTCAAAAATCACTCATGTTTTTATTATGTATATATAACCACGTGTCTTTTTATATTGCCCTCCTTGGTTAAACCATGTGCCCATTCTTTAAAAACTGTATAAGTAGTAGTATTCCTTCTTTTCATTTAGATATTTTTTTCAGGGCTTTTGTTTTTGATAAAGCGAGGAAACGATGCCTCTGGTTCCCTTTCAATAGCATGACAAGTGGAGTGAAAAAGGAGTTTGGTCATGAATTTGATCTCTATGAAAACAAAGGTAACTGGCTTCTCCCTAAATATTTCATAACAAAATAAAGCATAAAATATATGTAATTTCCTGCCACAGTGCTCTTGCCCACTAATTTTTCTATTATATGCTGGATCTGTTCTGCAGTCAATTCTTCCTTTAAGACAGAGGATACTAGTGTCTTGACTATTTTCAGTATGATATTTTAAAGAGAGCATTTCTCAACTTTCCATAATTAGACTGCTCCCTCCCTCTTTATTTATTTCTAGGAGCATCTCCTAGAACTGATGTTGTCCATGTTCATTTTAGAAAGTGCCACCTTAAATTAATAGTTTAAAACACCTTAGAGTACATTTTGAGCTTATTACATAGCATTTTAAATGTTAACAACTTTGGGTAACTAATCTGTCATAGTGGTAATTCCTGCTAATAAAATATGGAGATTTTGAAATATTAGTTGTGTCTTTTCCTAATTATCTATTTTGAAAATCTTTAAAAGAAGAATTGAGATCATATTATTTGTTAATGTGTCTATTTTGTTTATCTGATACTATATTCACACGTATTCACTTTGATCCAAAGCAGATTTATATCAAGTAAATAACTGGAGAATGTTAAATAAATATGAGTTTTACAAAATAAATCTCTTATCACACAAAATAATGATTATGGATTATATTTACGATAATAGTATTTACTTCAAGTTTAGTGTTTTCTTAAATCGTACTGTGTCATTAAACTTGAGTACTTGACAATATACACAGATGTTTCCTTGTTAAGAAGGTAGACACTTAAAATTAATTTATGGTAGAAAATAAGATGATCTAAAAAGAAAGAAAATAAGATGATCTCTATATACCCCAATAAAGCTACAATTCCTAAACATAATTTATGATCTAGTATAAGGCCATCTTTTAATCTTCCAGGTTGCTGGCAACTGTATATACTATTATTTGATAGGAATACATAGCTTGTTTAAATTGCTCTATAGTTTCACAGCTGAAAAGTTAGCAAAAATACAGAAAATAATAATCAACATAATACAACTGTCACTTAGACACACACACACACATACAAAAACCTATACAATTTTATTGAGATAAAGACAAGTTAGTCGTTTTTATTATCTTAAAGTAACCCTTTGAATTGAATAGATTTTACAAATTACTTAATTTTTATTTTTAACATTTTCTTAAAATGCTTAGTATATTTGAGCAAATCATTCTGTCAAATTAAATTTGCCTGGCCAGTTGTGTATACATAGACTAATCTCTGCTGTTATCCAGGAATATACTCACAAAAGTAAAACTTCTCAGTAGTCTTTTTTTGTTTTGTTTTGTTTTGTATTATTCTGAAATGTATTGTTTTGAAAATAGTAGAAACTGTAGGCAAGAAATGTCAGTATGATTTGAGAGAACTTATAAACATTAATTACCTAAAGATTCGGATAGAATTTTCTTTTTCTTTTCTAATATATGCAACATATGTTACACATAGTTATAAAATTTTTCTCTGCTTTCTTCTGACAGACTACATTAGAAACTGCATCATTGGTAAAGGGGGTAGCTACAAGGGAACCGTATCTATCACTAAGAGTGGCATCAAATGCCAGCCGTGGAATTCCATGATCCCACATGAACACAGGTAAGAAAAGCATGAAAAAAGGAGGGTAGAGCCTTTCTTTTTTATATGTGTGTTAGCAATCTCATGTGAGTCCTTCAGAATAATACTACAGTTCTATAATGACAGCCAATTTTGCTGAATGGCATTAAGCCAAGGATTATGCGAATTCATGACTGAGATTCAAAGATGAATAAATTTATCATTAAGATGAGGCCTAACAGTATCTTACCTCAAAAACATCAGCTTATACATCTTGGTGTTGGTGAGGAAGTAATGAAAATGTGATTAAAAAAAAAAAAAAGATTTTTCCCCTCCTCTCTTTGCCTTCCAGAAGGTACAGCACCCTGCAGCTGGAGTGGAGAGGTTGACTGTGATATAAATATGATGGAGCAGATTCTGACCTGACCCAGGGCCTGACTGTTCTTTAACTATGGTGGTACACAACCTTGGTACACATTAAAATCACCTGCTATGAGCCCTTAACAAATCTCACCACCCAGGCATCAACACAGGCCAATTAAATTAGAATCGGTATTTTTTTTTTAAGCTCCCTAGATGATTCCAAAGTACAGCCAAAATTGAGAAGCTCTGCTAATAACTCACGCCAGAGGTTGACCAGGTTTCCCATTTCACCTACTGCCTAATGACTGGACAAAACTTCTCGTTGCCTGGAAATTAAATGTCTACACTTCAGAGAAGAATTGTGTTCATTATAACAGATGAATGCTATTTAAAGATGAGTAAACACAGCATCCATAGGCTCATTAGTCTGAGAGTTTTAATCATCCTGGAGGAGAAATATAGATTTCTAATACTCACTAAAGAACTAAATTTAGCCCCAGTTTTTCCGAGACTCAATTCACAAATAAATTTGACAGGAACTAAGGTGGTTTAAAACAGTTCTCCTTGGTTAGTAAATGCACTGGAAGATTTAGTTTACCACGAGCCAAGTACCTTGCTGAGGAGTCTGTCTTATTTATCTCATTTAATCCCCCCAAGAACCACATAGTGGGTAGTTTTATTAATTCTATTTTATATATGGTGAAACTGAAGAACAAAAGCCTTAGGAACTTTTCAAGGTCATGCACAACTAGTATGTGCTCTGACTGGAATGTGAGCCCAGCCAGTGTCACTGTATAACCCGTGTTTTTAACATAAAACAGGGCATGAAACACTGAGCAGTAGTTCACATACTGTGACTTGTTTTTGCAAAAAGGGTGATGACTTTGCCTTGATGAATTCACTTTTTTATTTCGTTTCATTCATTTCTGAGGGGCATAATTATGCAAGATGATTTCATTTCTGTAAACAGACATGAGCTAATTGGCCTACCTATAAAGAAAAAGAGTTTGTCGTTCCACATTGGGATCAAACCTGTGATCCCGGCCCTAATTAACACCAGCTAGTGAGTGTCCAAGCTGACCAGTTTACAGGGTTTTAATAACAGAAAACAACCAAGTTTTTTCCAAATTAGTTACTTACAATAATACACAAATACCTCTGAAACATAGCATTATATTAGCAAGCAAAAAACCCAATATAATTGGTTTGTTCCCTCATAAGGATTTGTATGGTGTCACTCCCATGACACCATATGAGGAAAACTTGTTATTTAAATAGATCGATCTAAGTTTTTCATGAACAAAGGAATAGCATTTGAAATCAATCCTACCCTAGTTGGGTGCACAGGACTGACCCAGTAGAGGTCTTATTTCAACCCAAATTCTCTATGATTGTGATTCTGTGCAAGAAGAGTACATGTGAAATAGATCTCCCTGGGAACGGGCTTCCCAGTCCAATCAGCTATTTTACCAACAAATATTTCCTTGTGATATGGAAGTTTAGGGCTGAGAAGATCTTGTATATTAATCGAATCTTTTTTTGTTTGTTTGTTTAACAATGGTAACACTTAATTTTTATCAATTAGCCGCTTATTGGTTTATCTGCATGATAGCTTAACACTTTTAAGTTAAGTGTTACCTAAAGATTGACTTTATGGGAAATGGAAAAATATATATATATCTCTGTCTGGAAGAGCAATTTATTGTTGACCCCTAAATAGAAATATGTTACAAGTGGCTTAATGGGAAGATGATGATAGATGATGAAATTAGTATAGAAGCTTAACCAGAAAATCAGGTGACTCGATATCTACATCTATATCCTTCACTGGCCACCAGCATTCATTAATGAAGCAGATGATGGAATAGATCAAGTTTCCCATGAATGCAGTTTATATTAAAAGAAAAGAAAAGGTGACTAGCGCCCAGAAGACCTAATTTATATTTCAAAGTATACATGGTATAACTGTTTTAAATATTTCTTTACTTCTCTCCCTTAAAGCCTTGCTAACAATGATAAAGAACCATGAATAGTATATATGTGAATAAAAGTTTATTACACAGGTTTTGATTGGCAAAGGGCTTGTGGGTAATTCAACGTTTGTTGAATGAACATATAAAGTGAAAAGAGCAGGGCTGGCTTCATCCCTTGGCCAAGTACAGCATGCTAAAAAAAAGCAAGCTATATACCTCAGGACACAAAAGAAAACCAGCTAATTTGGGTAAAAAGCCATACACACCAAAGAATGAAGGGAAGAGACGACCAGACTATCAGGAAGGTCCTAAAGAGGAATTTCATGTGCATTGACATGGGGTTATGGAAAGCAGCACCTTTTCTTTTCAGTTGCATTTTATTAACTCCAGTGAGAAAACTTTATTCATATTTCTGCCATATCTAGTTCTGATTTCTACTTTTTCTCCCTTCCATACTTGTATGTTTACTACTAAACCATTGACTGATTCATTCACTACTTCTTTACAGCTTCTTTTTAGCTTTACAAATCCACTGGCAAGGTATATGTGTTTCTATATGTGTTTGTGTGTGTGTATACAACAAGTCTTCTCTAAAATCATAGATATTTAATATGTGTGTATTTAACATGTACTAAATCCATTATTTAACTTCTTCTAAGTAAACCTAATACATAAAATGACAAAAAAGGACCTTATAATAATCAAATTCACTCCATATATAAGTGAAGAAGTGAAAAGCAAAGAGTAAATAAATTGCGTAGGGACTAAGGACTAGTGTCATCTAAGTAGCCAAGTGCCATATATGGGGCAACAATGTAGATTTTGTAATTAACAATTACTTATTCTTTCTACTCTACTATACCAAGTTTTTTCATAAAATAGTTATAGGAGCATTTTTTAAGATACCTCTATGTATTACTTTACACAAAACAATCTGAAGTAAAAGTTTTGATTCTATCAGAAAAATAAGTATTTCATTAGAACTTTACTTTGTAAAGTTGGAAAACTGGCAAAACTGAAAGAAAATTTCAAGCTTGGAACAAACAAAAGCTATTCTGGAATAAAAGGACCAAAAATAAGAAAAAAGATGCCTTCTTTTTCTTTTAAAATTAAATACTGTTAGGAACTGTGAAATCATGATGAGATTTAATTGTATTATAATTTATGTCAATCATATGGCCTAATGCCTAATTTTTGTTTCCCCATATTTAAAATTCTAATTAAGTAAGGATATAAATTCTATCTAAAGACATTTTGGAGTTTCATAATATTTATAATACCAGTTTCCTTGAAAATTTGGTTAGTAGTAAGTCTCTTAAAATAGACTCTTTATAACGAATAATTTATATTTTCTGAGGACTTATCTTTCGTATATTTCATGTCCAAATGAAAAAAATGTCATTGCAAAATATTTCTCGGTACCCAATGCACATCCGTATACATTTTGTGTCACAACATAACAACAACAACAAAAAACAATGATTTATAAATAAGTTTCAGTTGATTGGAAACACATTTGAATGGTTTTTACTTAGAGACTAAAATCCTTTGACTTCACTAGAACTACCAGTTAGAACTCAGAAACAGTAAGAGTAGAAATAAAGCTTTATAGCAACAATGAACTGAGTGTCGAAAATGTAACTGGTTTTCAAAAAAAAAAGTTTAGGGTTACCCACAGATATATATTCTTCCTTACACGATTTTTTTGCATTCAGTCTAGCAGAAGAAAGCATCGTTGTGCCAATGCCACAAGCAGTACAAATGAATAAAAACGGCTTTGGATTTTTCTGATTTTGTGTTGAAATGCTTTATGGTGATAAGAACACTATAACTAGGGCATTACAAATTTCAAATGAAGGTAATGCATTACAGTCTCTGCACCCAATAGCAAACTGTTAAAAACTCAAGTCTGGAAGCACTAAACCCCAGTTGCAGTGAAAATTGCTAAATTTTTTGAAGAGAATAAGTAATTCTGTTTTTTACTACAACAGGGTAAAGACTACTAGGTGAAGTGAGGTTAATAATAAGTAGCATTTATTGACTGTCGATTACTCTGTCATCTCTTTGAACTTCTCAAAACACCATATAAAGTGTAAGATGCTTTAAGTTACGGTTATACTCCATGTGCAGGTAAGCTAAAAGGCTGAGAGAGTCTAAATTACCTGCTGGGGTCTCCAGTTAGTAAAAGAGAGAACTGAAATTTGAATCCAGGTTTAATTTGATTCTAGACCCTTTGTTGGTGTCACTTCGTCAACCTGTTTCTCAATTGTGCAGAAAAAAAAAGAGGGCTATTCTTCATGAGAAAAGCAATACAAACAAGTAATTATCTCAGATACGCAATGTAATAGTGAGATTTCAAGGTCAACTGCAGTTTCTTCCATTCTCTCCTCAGTGGCCTTGCTCAATCAGGTGCTGACTTTGAGGGGAGCTTTGAAATTGTGGTTTGAACAATGTCAATTAGGTTCTAGAATGATCGGCTATTAGCAACTCCAGAGATGAGTCATTGTTAATGACGTTGAATGTGGGAATTCGGTTAGGTAAATATTTATAAAATTTAAGTATTTTAAGAATGGATGAAACTGACAAAGTTCAAATTAATATATGTGGAAGTCTGAGATAGAATAAAGGATTTCTGTACTTCAGGAAAAACTTACCCACTAATTAGTAAAATTAATAGGCCCAAAATAAAGTTGCATGCTCTTATACTGTAATGATTATCATTTTAAAACTAGCTTTTTGCCTTCGAGCTATCGGGGTAAAGACCTACAGGAAAACTACTGTCGAAATCCTCGAGGGGAAGAAGGGGGACCTTGGTGTTTCACAAGCAATCCAGAGGTACGCTACGAAGTCTGTGACATTCCTCAGTGTTCAGAAGGTAAATGAACCTGAATGCCCTGTGGGGCGCTCTGCTCCCGCTTTGTGTAAAACTGCAACTCACGTTAAAGGTTAACAGAGACGAATCAAAGCGTAATAAATATGTTGTTCATTCAAATGCAACTATATATAATTATCTGAGCATTTTTACACAATGTTTTAAAAAAACCGATTTTCATCAGATTAATACAAAAGAGTTATCAGTTTGAATTCCAACTGAGCCTGAGGCATCCCTCCGGGGAGAGTAAACGTTTGGGCTTCTTCATCTACTGTCTTGAGTTCACATACCTCACAGTCTCTTCCCACACGTCACCTGAAAGAGCCGAAGGACGCTATGCTCTTTAAGAGTAATGCTAATTCGATTCATCCAGCACCTGCTTCTGCAGAAATTTTGTCAAACCTTCCCTGAAGTGGTGTGGCCAGAGTACATGAGACCAGAAGAGAATATGGGGAGGGGTCACTGCAAGTTCGATCCGCCTGTGTGCCTTCTGGTGGAAAGCAAATTTGATACATAGACTGACACTACACACCACTGAGAATAGTATCTGAAGAGATCAAAGCCGTAGAGCCCACACTGTCTTGAAGGGCGGGCACCCTAGGGCCATGTCTGTTTTTACCTCCCCTCACAGCATAAAGGGGCCCTGTCCTCACTCTTGTACTGGAAAGCTGAAGGCCTGACAAGAAGGAAGAGTAACCACTTCAGCATTGTATGTGGTTTCACTTTTCTTAGTTACCTGCCTACCGCAGAGCTGGTTTTTTTAGTTCTGTCAGAAACTAAAATTCCAAAAATCCAAATGAAACATGGATTAAGTTCTGATAGAAATTTAGTTGGGTTTTGAAGTACTTGGGGGTAGGGGACTGCTGGGATGCTGTCCAATTTTTATAGTAAGATATCGTACCTGTTTGTTATTAACCAATTTTTTGAACTATTTTTCCATAAATACCCATTTAATATTAGGTTGATATTGATCACATAAAAAGGCCGTTGTTAGCGAATTGTCATGGAGAAGGTGAATTTGTTTTCTGTTGTAGTTAATTTAAAATTCTTGACTTCATGTGCTAGAGCCAGTTCCATCTCTGTTTGTAAATTCTTACTTTCCATTCCATATCATACTCTGTTCACTATAACTTCTTCGTTGTTTTCTTCTCTTTTAAAAATAATAAACTTATCTGTGATAACGTTATGAACAAGTCTGTTTTGTATGAATAAGTCTGTAATTAATATTTGTTTTAAATTTACACATGGAAGAACAAAACCCTACTTTTTTGGGGGGACCTCCCCACTATCACAGTTTTCTGAGGTTGAAAGTCATTGCAAGGAGTTTTGTTTGGTGATTTTTTTTTTTTTTTTTAATCTGGGAAAGTGTTTTCAGGGAAAGGTAACTTGGTCAAACTGTAAATAGCTTAGCATTTATGTTACCTGCCTAGTTCATGTGGGAATGTGATTTCTCAACCCTGGTTTATAAGAACCTTCATCAAAATACATTGGCATAGATCTGGACTGATAGACAACGTAGAGTAAATGTGCTAGAAAAGAAGTAACTGGAAAAATCCTATTTCCAGTTAATCCTCATCTCATTAGAATGTACATCTCTATTATCCTTTATTAATTTGAGGTCATTACACTTCCTTATAAAAGGGCACTGCTCATTACTATTAGCGGCCTATGATGCTATTGGTCACCGTGGCACTAACGGTTGCAGATAGGCTTTTTCTGGAAGTAATTAGAAATCTGATGGTAGTTGAATAACAATCCTGTGAGAGACGTGAACCAACACCTGTCCTATCGGCTAAACATATTTCAGGGAGTGTGAATTGAGCTGTGATATTCAAATTCACACTATACTGAATAATGCGTTAGCAGGATTTTACTGAAGAGGATCTAAAATAAGAAGCACTGTCAATACATTAATAGAGAAAAACAGAGCTATTTATAAAATGCATAATACAAAATATACAAAATAATGCAGATGTATTTCTTGAAATTGTTATAGCCTTATTAAACTCTTGGCTGAATAATCATCTGAAATTTATCTGAAAGCTTGGTTCATAAAAGAAGTATATCTGATGTCCAGTGATTAATATTATTTTCTTACAATTTAATCTTTGAAATATATTAAGCATTCCAAAAGAAAATGAATACTTTTATCATATTTAGAAACTTACACAATATGTAAAGTAAGTAAATAGTAGCATTGTTGTTTAGTAAAATAAATAAAGTAAAATAGTAGCATTGATGTTTAATTCAAATACTGTAAAAAACTGAGGTGTCTAAAGTCCAAGTTCTTGCTTTAACATTTGCTTGGGATTTAGAACATAGCAATCATCAGTTATTGGAGCAGATGTCTTTTTTAATGAGTGTCAAATATTCAAGTGAATACATTTTATTAAGCCATAATCATCATGTTTAATAACTTACACTTAAAATCCCAAATAATACTGCTATAACTTTATGTGTATAATTTCATATTCTCTGGAGAAGGACTTTTAAAAACAAAGATTTAAATAAAACAATTATTATGTAAATGTGGGCTTGGGAAAACATCCATATTTCAAAACATACAGTTTAGCTGAAGTAATCACCAGCATGGATTTTTCTGAGAGATATTTTCAAAATAGTTACTTTAATCTGTAAACTCAGATCACTTGTAGTTTTATAATTGAGAAAAACATAACAATAATTTTTGAGTTAGTTGGTTAGTATGACGAGAAAGATGCTAAATGAATCCTATTTATATTACTATCATGTGTAGTTAATATAGTTTTCTACTTTCATTTAGGCCAGAGGTATATTTAGGAAAACTACTCTAGTTACGAATAGAAACATTTACTTAGAGTTTATGTGATTTGGGACAGTATTTTGCTTTTGTTTTTTGTTTTCTTTTGTTTTTAAAAAGGATGAACTTGCTAGAACTGTTGGATAATACACTGGCAAATAAAGAGCCAAAAGAACATAGAGAAAGAGGGGAGATCCTTACCCTATGCAGTGTTATATGGATCATATTTTCCCCTACCTCCAGGAGTAGATGGACTTGATTTCCATCCCTACTGCTTGACTGAGCTTGGAAAACTTCGAAGTTTTTTAGAATTCTGGAAGTTTGAAAAGTGACTATGAGTTTAAAATTTGGCTTTCTTGAGGTAATTTAATTTTTATTAGTAACCTGATGGCTTGATGCAATAGTGAAACAACAAATTTTTCAGCCCACGTAAGGTGGCCAATCTACTTGCTCCCCTTCTCCCCATCCTCCAATAGGTGAGACTACAACAGGGCAACTTACTGTTACAAACAAGAAGGCAGAGGGGTAATGCAGACAGTGTTGAAAAGGCAGGGAGATTGACTTTCTAAAATTATTGCTAGGAGTCTATTGTAAAAGTATGACCAATCAGAATGCGTGGGAAACAAATTAAAATACATGAGACAAAAAGATAATTAGGAAGAATGGAATGAACCCTGGACTGTGGGTCAGAGGGTCTGTGTTCCAGGCACAGGTCTGACATTTTCTGTTTTAGGTAAGTCCCTTAAAACTTGTGTGAGCCTTGTTTACCTCACTACAAGCGTCAAATGATTTCTTGTATGTTAAAAGTACTGAGTAATCAAAGAAGTTATAACTATAATATACTTATCATTTCAGTTCTATCACAGGACACATTTTATTCCCACCCCAACAACAACTTTCACTGCCTACCAAAATCTTATGCTATTCTTGCTGACTTTTATTATTTTTGAAAAAATCTCCTTAGGTCTGCAACTGCATCCATAACTCTCTCTTCACTTTGCTATAAACATAACACACTAATTTATGTTTCTGTACCATTTTATGTTATTTTGCTCCATAATAGCTTATCCAAATCCATCCATCCTTCAATACCCAAGTAAAATCCATTCTCTCCTACAAAGCCATTACCACCAGACACTTAGAACTTCTAGAATAGAATGAATTATCCACACACTTGCTACTCAGTGTGAATTTCAAGGACCAGAAGCATCAGTATCCCCTGGGAACTAACGACTGATGCCCCCGTCCTGGTCCTCTGAGTCAGAACTTGCTCTTTAACAAGATCGCCAAGTGACTTTTATGCACATTAAGGTTTGGAGAAGCAGTGATCTACCACAACTCATTCGGCAAAGCAGCTGTCTTATAGAATCATCGGTTTAATTTGTGTAGCTATTTTACCTTAAGAAGATTAAAAATCCTGAAGCTTAGGAAAAATGTTTTATAATAATCCCCACAATACTGATTTGCAGAAAATCATTGCATTCACTCTCATTTGAAAGGGATATACTCTTATCAACTTGCAACTGCTAAAGGAGACATAGATACATCCCTGTGTACCATACAAGGTTAGAGATTGTACATGTGGATACTTATTTCTTACATGTGATCATAGTATTCTATTCTATTTTTTGACTCAGTACAAAGGAACAAAGAATAATAAATGCCTCATCATTTTCTGTGAAGATATCAAACCTTGAATTCTTTTGATAAAGGGAACTAAATAAATCTGTACCCCATTGAACTGGAAAGCTGAGATGTGCCCACAGTCCAGGGTTGAGCATTTTAATGTGGAAATGACCTTGGCCAAACAGAGCACCTCTCATTTATAGTTCAGGTGCTTACTGACTGCAGTCTGGCGAAACTCAGAATCGAATGAGAGGAAGCTGAATTGGTCCTTTGTCTTGTTCATAGATTAAGCAACATAAAAAGAAGTAGATGGATCAAGCCAAATGGTCTTATATTTCAGTAAGTTAGTAGTTACTGTCCTATTAGGTTATAAAAATCAAAGGTCCAGAAGTGATTATTCTAATATTATATCCCAAATTATTACAAATACCTATTAGGCTAGATACCAGTGGATAAAGCTAAACATTGATATCTTTTCTCTGCTTTGGCTAAAGTTAGATGATCAGTAGTCACAAGATACAAATGATGTGTTTGGGGAAGTTTGCCGGATTCGTGAGAAAGCCAAGCAATGATTTATTCCACAGGATTCCTGCTGTGCTACAAATCAACCTGTCCATTTGAGAAGTCTCATTTTCAGCTAGCTGATGTGATTCAGAGTTTTCAGTGTGACATAAGAGGCCAGCCAGAGGAGAACTATTAATTAACCTCACAGAATCATCAGTAGGATCCTGCATAATTACATGAGCTTATACATTTTAAAGACAGTGAGTACACGGAGTTCAATAGCAGGTCATCTTCTATCCTAGTCTAGATAAGAATGTAAGTCTGCCCAGTTATTCGACATGGATACTCAGGAAGAGAAAGGAACCATGATTTCTTTTAAAATATCCCTGTTCTTTGAATAGTACCACACTTACGTTTGAAGTTGATCTCTCAAGTTTACCTGGTCCTGATTTTGGCATTAACCCTAGGGGTATCATGTGTACTCATTTTAAGTTGTGTATTTCCTGTTTTTGTGCTTGGAGCTTAAGTTGAGAGAAGAGAATTATTCTGCAGTCAGTATAGACACTGAAATCCTATATTTCCAGTTTCTGGGTGCCTTTTGGACAGCTATTGAAAAATTAGAAAGGTAGCAACCTGGCCCTATGGTCAATATGTACAGCTAACTACACAAATCCCATGTAAACTACATGAAGAGCACTGTAGGGAGAATTTTATGTCACTCTTTATGGACATTAGACCCCAATTCAACATTAAAATGGTACATAAATTGTTCTAAAAATCTTTTTGTTAAACAGGTGATTTACTGTTCTTTCAATGGAACAGTGGTGTTCTTGATTTTGCCGTCAGAAGCAATTAACATGCCATACTTTAATTTTATTAGTTGAATGCATGACCTGCAATGGGGAAAGTTATCGAGGTCCCATGGATCATACAGAATCAGGCAAGATTTGTCAGCGCTGGGATCATCAGACACCACACCGGCACAAATTCTTGCCAGAAAGGTAAAATACTACCAAATCATGCTTCCAATGATTCTTTTTACAAACTGGTATTTGCTCCATGACAAACTGCCTTAGAAATTCTCTTTATATCATGTTTTCTGGATAGTCTTGGGGCCAAGGGACTAATGATGAAGTATATGAGAATGCTGGCTACACCTTTGAGTGGTCTCTGCTGAGTAGACGGAGTCCCTGAAAACATAATGGTCCTGAACACAGGAGCATCAGTGGGGTGCAGAAGGGGAGCACTAACAGAAGCTTCCTCTTTCTCTTCCATGGCAGGACAAAGACAGAGGCTCATTAAGTAATGACCACAGTCCAAGCTATGGGAGGAGGCATTATTGCTAAATACAAGCCAATGTCCTTCTAAAGGCACATCTTCAGTGACTTAGGTAAAGTGGGGTCACACGTGTGACACCATGACATAGGTCATGCCCATAGAAAGGGAATGAAAGGTGGAGCAAACAGTTCTTTGGCTGCTTTATCCTGGCGTGTTTTGGAATTGCCAATCTGGAGAAGTCATGCAACCAAGTCTACTTTTCTCCTCAGGAATAGGTTCTGAGCTTAAATGGTTTAAAAAATATATATGTCTACTTTGATTCATTCATTTCATATGAAATATTTGATTTGAAAAAATCCCCTTATTTTTATTATAAAGAATAAAAATACAAACAATTATAGCAGAAGCTCTATCCCCACCATTCTGAAAGGTGCTTTTCTTTATCTTTTTTTTTTGTTTGTTATTATCTTAAATTAAATTAAAACTGTGTGTTTGGGGTTTTTTTTTTAAGTATATCTCTTGTCTTTTAAGTGAGTGCAGAAGAAATATGGTAGCAATTAAAACCAAGTCACCAATCAGGACTCTGTTAATTTAAAGGGAGGTGGGTATAGAGAAAGTGGTGTGATGGAGTTTCTCTCTTGCCATGGTGGAGGAGAGGGCATGACCTAGAAGGGCTCTATTTTCAAAATTGAGCTATCATTAGTAACAGAACTATTGAAACCTAACTTTCAGTTTGAACTTTAAGCCTGCCCCCAGAAAAGGACCCCTTTTCTTAATGAGCATTCTACCTGAGGTCATGTTTATGTAATCTGTCCTTAATTGGGCTTTGTGAGAAGAGCACTCAGTTTGGGACTTCAACTGGGGGACAGGTACCAAATGGACCTAACTTATTAGCAAAGGGGATGTATTCTGTACTTACTAGATATGTAAGCTAACAGATGCAATAGTTGATAATTAGTTCTTGTAAGCCGCAACAGAAAACCTTCTTCCCCCATCTAGTAGTAGGCAAGCTAGATCAAACGTTATTTTGTGAGCTGAGGAGTGGGTGGTGTTTCCAGGCAGATTTACGTGACACTTTTCTTGGTGTGGTTTGCAGATATCCCGACAAGGGCTTTGATGATAATTATTGCCGCAATCCTGATGGCAAGCCCAGGCCATGGTGCTATACTCTTGACCCTGACACCCCCTGGGAGTACTGTGCAATTAAAATGTGCGGTAAGTTAAGGTCAAATTTATTGCTTCCTTTTCCTCTCACAGACTGGATCTAAGCAGGCGATTATTAGTGAGACAGGTTAACAGCTATTTTACTTGATGCTTTAATGTGTGTAGGTTTTAATATTTTAAGAATGTGTTATATAATTCTACCCAAATCTTTGGAATTTTCAGAGGGTCATTGTTTGGAAAGAGATAAATATGCAAGTGAACACAAACACACAAAACATTTATACTTATGGCGAAGGCCTAAACATTCTCATGTTATTTAAAAAAAAAAAAATCCACTGAGGGAGAAAAGGATCAGGGATTATGTGCAGTATCCTAATGTCATTAAGGCCATAAAAGCTAGCACCTTAGATTTTACCTTCCAGTCTGGTATCCTTTCCATACCGTTCCTCCCCAGACATAACACAAGCTGTCAAGCGACTGTGAACCTCTTTTGGTGAACAACAGAGTTGCAATGAAGACTAATAAGTCTACTGGAAGAATCTCACAGACATCCTTAATCTCTAGTGGCTGATCCCCACCTCTCTGGCTGCCTTGTCCACAGCCTGTGTTCTGTACCAACCCATCTTTGAGCTGTGCTACGGTTGTTTTCTATGTACTGGCCTTTACTCAACACTCCTGCATTTCTGATAAAAGCTTCTTTCCTCACTTGCTTTGTGGTATCTCTTTAAATCTGTATACTTGGTCCTCTCCTCCATGGTTAACTTACACATTTTTACTCTTTGAAATAATACTGGATAATTAGATTTGGCCATGCTTTTATTTCTATCAGTACAGGTCATCTTTTTTCAGCTGGATCCTAAAATGTTTTAAGACCAGTAGACTCACATGAATTTAGTAAGGTATTATAAATTGTAATTATAAATTGGCTTGATAATATAAAGGTATGCATATATAGAGGGACAAATAATCTACATAAGATCAGGTACCAGCAGCCTAAATGATAAGTGGACAGTTCTGAGGATAGGGATAGGTATTTGCATAATTTCCTAGTACAGCCTGATGGAGATATTCCTTTGAACAAACTTAATTCAATATTATCCACACCGTGATACTGCCAAGGTAAATCTCTCTCCACTTAGACCTGCTAATAAAAGGAAATGTTCTGGACAACTCAAATAAAACCCATAGAAAGAGGATGAATCTGGCATATGTGAAATAACTGCAGAATCTGCTAGGCTCTCGATGTGAACACAATGTTCCAAGGAAATTGAATCATCTGTTTGGTCCCTTAAAATAAAAGATGACTCTTGTGACAGTGTTTTTCTGTATAGATTGGGTTAGTTCCATTCATTGACTTAAAATCTTGTTAACCTTTCCATCCTTTTAGACTACTTAGGTACTATAAGCCAACATTTTCCCCTTCCATCGTGTGTATGTGTGTGTGTGTGTGTGTGTGTGTTTTAGGTACTTATAAATTGTCTCTGGAATAAGATCTGTATAAATACACACACACACACACACACACAGACACACGCATGTTCACATGCATATTCATCTGCACATTCACTGTTTCCCTCCTATTCATTTACCAACCAGTGTTTGGTTACTTTAAAAGACGTTGTGAGAGAAAAGAAATAAAATAAATATGATACTTCCTCACTACTAGATAGATTTCTTTTTCTTTTCTGTCCAAAGAAGAGTTGGCTAATTATGCAACTAACATGCAGTGATTCAGATGGCTTTGTTAAACAGAGGATGATGTTTATAGGATGTTAATTCTAAGAAAAGGGTGGTAGAATTTGTAAGCCAAACCTATATAGCCGAGAACAAAATAATCTTTTAAGCATTGGGAATATTTTAGAAATATTTCACTACAGGAAAGCTTTTAGTTTGTAAAACCATATATAGAGACTACATTTTTATTCAAATGAACTGAAGTTGACATTCTGCAATTCTGGAAAGCATATGGGATAATGTTTTATGAATATGCTTCCAAATATTTTGGCTTACATTTACAGTACTGCCTGCGATGCAGCATCAAGACATTTGGTGATGGTTTTAACTGTGTAACAGTTTTCTATCGCTGTATAACAAATTACCAAAAACTTAGTGGCTTAAAATAATACCTATTATGTCATCATTTCTGTGGGTCAGAAGTCCAGGCATGACTCAGGTGGCTTCTCTGCTTAGGACCTCACAGGGCCATGACCCAGGTGCCTGCCAGACCTACTGTGTCATTTAAGACTCAGCATCCCATTCCAAGTTCACTGGTTGTTGGCAGAATTCAGTTTCTTGTGGCTGCAGTGCCGAGGTCCTCAGCTCCTAAAGATTGCCTGATACTTCCTACTACATGACTCTCTCAATAGGGAAGTTTACTTCTTCAAGGCCAACCGCATAGCTTTCTGCTAGTTTGAGCCTCTGACTTCTACATCTTCTTTTAAAGAGCTCACCTGATTAGGTCAGGACCACCCACAGTAAACTCCCTTTAATTAACTTAAAGTCAACTTATTAGGGACTTCACTTACACCTGCAAAGTCTCTTCACTTCTGCTGTATGACATGGTACAGAAGTCTCAAAACTGATATCCATGAAGCCCACAGCAACACAAAGACTCTCCTAGGGGTGTGTGTGTGTGGACAGCCTAGAGGTTCAAATTCTAGCTCCTTTACTTCCATATGAATTCTTGCCCCAAATCTTCTGCTTGAAATGAACGTGTTCCTAAGGAATTAGTCAAGTTCAAAATCCTTCCTTCCCATTCACAATTTTCCTTTCCTACTTTACTGAACAAAGGCAAACTGCCCGGCCTTCCTGAATTTTAATGTGGTGCGTTGTCCTGGGGTATAAAAACTTTGGTGACACTAAACCAAGAGACCTTTGAAAATACTATATATTCATGCTGCTTATCACTTATGTATTAATAATAGTTACATAACTCTATCCAGAATATATACATATATGTGCATGTGTGTATATATGTGTGTGTGTGGTGTATATGTCTATTTATCTCTTAGAATTCTGTGGTCACAAGAAATTTAAATAATTAATTTTGAAATATAAAAATATTTCAGAAAAGTATGATCGGGTGAAGAATAAAAGTCTCTCCAACATAAAATACATTAAATTCAAATGACATTCCATAGGTAAAGTGGAATGGAAAAAAAAATGATTCAAGGAGAAAAAGAGCTTGATAATGTACACTTATCCAGGAACAGGTAGGTATCAAATCACTCCAGTATTTAGAGTCCATTCACCCATTCAAAAGTGTGATATAAAAATTTTGGTTTCAAGATGTCAGTAGTTAACATATGCTAGAAATCACATCTTTTGCAGCTATTTAAACTTGCCCTAAAAAAATGTAGATGTCAACTTAAACACATGTGAGAGAACATAATTACTTTCTCAAAATTCTTTTAGTAACAGGAACAAAAAATAAAAGCAAAACCAAAAAACACCACCACGATCTGACGACCACTGAACCAGAAGAATTACTGTACATTCCCAGTAATTGGCATGGAGAGGGCTGAGAAAGGAGGCAGATGGGTCTGAGAAGAGCTAATTTGAACAGGCTGCATTAATTCAGTCACGTGAATTAATGCAGCAAGCAGGGAGAATAACAAGGCGAGGAAGGATGGGAACAATATTGAAGAGGTTGGGTGTCCAATACATAATGACAAATTGGATGTAGCGGGAAATGAGATAGGGAAAGAGGAAAGTCTTAAATATTTTTTAAGTTATTGGATAGATGATGCATATTTGAGAGAGATGTAACTTTGAGGAGAAAGGTAAGAAAGTTTAGTTCTTCTTGTGTCGAGGTGTAGGTGTTCGATGTCTGTGCTCAGAGCACATCTAAGTTCAGTCTTTTCTGAAGCTCATGCAAAATCCTAGGTAAATAGTGACAGCCAAAACCTTTGCAGAGCCCAATTCCAGGGGGCATACAGAAAACACAAAAAAGATTGGCAGTCCCCTTTCCATAGGATTTATTCAATACATATTTACTGTCTAGTTCTTATACCTGAAACACTTTCCTAGATTCTGGGGATATAGAAGTGAACAAAACACTCCAAGGCTTATGATAAAATTGAAATTTCAGATCGTTGGCTCTGACTAGTAAAGTAAAAGCTGACATTGCCTTGACATGGGCATATTCACACCTTTCAGAGCCAAGGTATTGAATACTGCACTCTGTTCCTTTTATTTATTAAATAGCTGAATGAACCACAGATTTGTTCCTGTCACTTTGCTTCCAAGTTTTAATCCTACATGCAGTGAGCACATCTCTGAAAGTGAATTTGGGCCGCAGTGTTCCGTTATTGGCTTTCTCAGTTATCCTCCACGCCGTATTCCTCAGAAGGTGGTCTCTACCCAAATGGCAACGACTCACAAAGATTCTGGCTATGTACCTTTTAAAAAATGTATTACAATTTTATTTGACAATTATACCTCAAGAAAGCTGAAAAGCGGTTTCAAAATTTTATGAACAGGTTGCCTCCTCCTGAATGCGTCCGGAACAGTATAATGTGCATATATCCAGTTCTCTTCTAAGAATTACTGAATCAAAAGCACAGGGGTAGAAAAGAGGGAATTGGATGTGTTAAAGTTGCCATAAGGTTTTAGCACACTTAAGCTCTGGAACCACCCCTGATGTGGAATCAAGTAAGCTGGTCATCTGAAGAAGGGCAAGTTTCAAGTCCAGATGCTGCATTAAGAAGCTTTCCTTTTCTGAGTCAGTAGGGTTTCTATCTCAGTCAGTCAGTGCAGGGACTCCCTAGAGGCACAGAGGGAAAAGGCAGATACCCAAGGGCAGATCCCGTCATCTGGAAATTAATTATCCTCACCCAGAGAGACCAGGTTCCTACTGTTCTGCAACATCACATCGCTGTACAAGTCCCTCTGAGCAGGGTCCAGGCATTCCCATTTCTCCTGAGAGAATTCTGTGCCCCATCCCCGACTGTCAACCTATTTCTAGCTCCTATTCCGTGTTCTTCATCCTCTACTGGGCTTCTTCCCCAGGCAACAGGAGCATGTAGAAGGCAACCGATCATTTCAGGGGTCAGTATCACTCTGATTCAGAGTCTCAGGTCAAGTCCTTCACTTCCATGTTGAAGTAGGCTCACTGAGTCCCATAGAGAGAGTCATTTCACCAAGTTACCCTGAGAAAGTCTGAGTTGAGTGAACAGAACTGGAAGGAACTGAACTGTAACATCCTGGCCTGAAGGAGCTAGTGGGTAGGGGTGTCTTTATGGATCTTTTCCCTTAAAAATTCCATGACCATCTCTCACATGTGCTCCACAAAGTGACCTTTGTTCTGCACCATCCACATCTAAGTCTATCTGGCTATATAACTTTTCACAGATTTCCAGGTATATGGAATTTTAAGACACTGCAAAATATATAACAAGATTGGAAGTCCTGTATAGTACCTGAATGAAGTACTGATTTTCCTCTATAATCACTTTATATTCTGAATAACAGTTTGTTCCATAGATTAGTTCACTGCTTTTCAGAGAGAAATAATAATATTTGTTGGGAGAAATTATATTTTTGTGAAGTGAAAATAGTTTTCTGGCAATTGAAAAGCTGTCTTTTGTTTGATGTGTCATAGAAATTCTTACTGATTATTTAAATTAGTTGTTCACAAACTTCTTGGACTGAAGATATCTCTACACTCTACCATTATTGAGAATCCCAAATCATGTATGTGGACTATATGAATCAATATTTACTATATTGGGAGTTAAAATATAAATTAAAAAATATTAATTCATTACAAATAGTAATCTAATTGGATGCTAATAAATACAACATATTTAAAATGAAAAATAATTATATTTTTCAGAAAAATGGGGTGTGGTCCCATTAGAATATACATTAACTGGCATATGCCTGTTGGCTGCTCCAGTTGTTTTCCATCTCTCACCACCAGCGACTCACCCAGTTGGAGATTTCCATCATCTATCAGCTGTTTCTGATGTTCTTCTTTCATCTTGTAGCATGGTCTAATCTGCTTTTCACCTCTCTTTTGTATGACTGGTACCACCATTACATTTAACATCCCAAAACCTAGAATAATCCTAGACATTCTCTTTCCTTTACTCCTCACATTCGGTCCATCGCTAAGACCTGACAATTTTATTTTGTATGTACCTCTCAAATCTGCCCATTTCACTCCCTTGCTGTCTCCTTCATCCAAGAGAGTGTTACTTTTGCCTTGAATATTTAAGTGGCCTTCTGAAAGGAGTTGAATCCATATTTGCTAGTTTTCCCCTTCAATCCCTTCTTCACAGTGCAAACAGAATGATATAAAAATCTGCGTGTACCATTTCCCATCCGTAGCACACCACACCACACACACATACACACGCACACACCCCAGGCAAAAATCCTTCAATGATTTCCTTCAACCTCGGAATAAAAGACAAAGCAAGACCATCTTTTACTTCCCTACCCATACCTCCGGCCTCCTATACTACCACCTTTCCCCCCATGCTGTCTATTCCAGCCAGAATAGCTTACTTCCCGTACTTCATATTTTCCACATTCTCATTTACAGTTCCTTTACCCCTGCCATCTCCTCTGCCTTGAAAATTTTTTTCTCCCTTCCTCACCCAGTTGACAGCTACTCATTATTCAAATTTCAACTCTGTTACTATCTCCTCAGTTATCATTTCTTCATTTGACTTCCCTGACTTGGTCAAATTCCTTATTATATATTTATACCACCATAAACCTCTCCTTCTAAGTACTTCTCAGAGTTGGCCTTTACATTTATTTTTGAAATTATTTGATTAATAGCTCTATCAAAATTTGTAAGTTCCCACAGAGCAAAGATCATGTCTCTTTTTGTGTCAGCAACATTGCCTTGGACATGACAGGGATTCAACAAATATTTGTTGAATGAATGAATGTTATTCCTACACAGTGGTAGTTTTTCATTTGTGTGTGTGTGTGTCTCCTGGAATTTTTTTTTTTTTTATGGTTCTAGATTTTCATATGACAACTTAGCTTTTCTCAGACACTACCACCCAGGAAGATTTCTTCCTATCATTTCAACTCATCCTGAGATTTCATGCTTCCCTGAGATATTTTGTTCATTTGTTGCTTTTTCTTTACCAAAAAATAGACAAGCTTCATTATGTTTTACCTTATTTTTCTCCTCCTCTTTCTTCTCTTTTCTTCTTAAGTTCTAGATACATAAATGTCCAGAACCATTTATTAATTTTTAACAGTTAACTGTGGTGTAGTTTATATAACTTGCACATATTTAATGGGTTTAATATTTGATGGGTTTGAACATACTCATATACCCATGACACCATCTCCACAATCAAGGTAATAAGCATATCTATCACTTCCAAAAGTTTCCTCCTGCCTGCCTCCACGTTTTTTATGTATGTGTAAGAACACTTAACTTGAGATCTACTCTCGACATTTTTTTAGTATATGATGTAGTATTGTTAAGTATAGGTACTACGCTGTATAGATCTCTAGTTCTCTAGAATTTGCCCATCTAACAAGTGAAACTTTATACCTGTAAAGCAACTCTCCATTTCAAAAATGTGGCCTAGGCAGATCTTTGATAGCTTTCTATTCAAACTATTGTTATAGACTGAACCGTGCAACCCTCCCCATGATTCAAAATTTAAGCCTTAAATCCCCAATGTGACTATATTTGGAGACAGGGCTTTTAGGAGGTAATTAAGGTTAAATGAGGTCATAAATGTGCGATGCTAATTTGCTGGGATGAGTAGCTTTATAAGTAGAGTAAGAGAGAGATCTCTCTCTCTCTCTCTCTTCCATCTGAGCACATGGCAAGAAGGTGACCATCTGCTAGCCAGGAAGACAGTTCTCACTAAAAACCAAATTGGCTGGCACCTTGATCTTGGCCTTCCCAGCCTCCAGAATTGTGCGAAATACATTTTTGCTGTTTAAGCCATCAAATCTATGGTATTTTGTTATGGTGGTCCAAGCAGACTAATACAGGCATGTTGCCATTGGTAATAAATAAAAGAATTCTTCCTTTCAGTAACCAATGGACACTGGTGTCATTTTAAGAGAATATGTAACCTTGTGTGCTTATATGTTGGGAAAATAATTATTTTCTTTCTTAAAGAAAGCCTTTATTTCTCTGTATTCTTTCATCCAATGCTAGAACAGAGATTAATAGACATAAAATCTCATTGTATTCTGAGTCAGGAAAAAACAATACCAACAATACCCTTTCTCAAGGGAAAGATCTTATACTTGGAGGTCTTTTTCAAGTCATCTTCTAAGGAATAAGAGTATAGAACTGAAGACCTTTCATGAAAGTCTTGTCTCTTGAGCATTTTATACCAGAAAAGGCTTGGATAAAGTCCAAGGAAAAGTTTCAGATAGGAATTCTAGGTTCACATGGAAAGCAAACGTGCAAGCAATTTGAGGTTTGTACTTTGGAGGTCTTTATACTACTTTCCCATGTCAATTTTAAAACAAGAAGCTCTTTAAATTTTCATTTAGCCTGATCTTGCCATTTGTGGCCCAAAGAGTACAAGTCCGTTGATGGAAGAATAGCTTTACATACTGTTCTTAATCTCCAGGGACCATGATAAAGTAAACCCTATGTTTCAGTCTCTTCAGTAGCTGAAGTGGGAGTAGATTGGGTTGGGCTGAAGTGTTCCAAGGAATAATCAGTTATTTGTCCAATGGCCTATGGAACAACTTGCTCCTAGCTATAGGCAAAAGAACAGCAACAGTTTACCACCACTGGGAAATTTAGATTTTTTTTGGGGGGGGGAAGGGGAATGTAAATGTAAGGATTTACTTATTGTTCATATAAAGGCTATGGAGCTCTGGATGTGGCTCTCTGTAATATAAATGTGCACTCAGATTCTCCGGTTGCCTTTCACAGACCTCCATCAGCACCGTGTGGTGTCTTAGCAAAAATTTGGCTAGCCTTTCATAGAGAAAATGGATCAGATTTATAATTAGACATCTTGTTCTAGTGGTTTTTCTGTTGGGTGGCAAGATGTTCATCTCAAGGATTACATAACAGTTAATGTTTATTCTCTCAAAAAATCTATTCAAACCTCAAAGTTCCTGACCAGATAGGATAGCCAATATCATAACACATCCATACCAGCAAAGTAAATGAATGTTCCAAAAGGCACCCACAGTATTTGATTATGTTGTAAAAGGACAGTGAAAAATGTCAGTAGCACATGTTCTTTGTAAAGCACTTCCAAATAGAAAATTTTGTGTCAGTCATCAAAGAAAAACATTTATTCACTCATAGGCCACTAAGGATCATATAACTATATTTACATTTGCTCTAAAGGGTAGCCACTACTGACAGCCTTGAACAAATGTTTTATTTGTGAGGAACTCTCTTATTTGTGAGTTTCTAATATTTTCAGTGTGCTTGGTAGACATACTTGCAAAAATGTTTGTGTATAACTTGATCAACATCAGATGATATTTAGGGATGTTTCTGTGCCTCTTTAACTTTGTTTGGCCACTGGACACTTCAGAATCTTCCCTTATTCAGATCCCATGTTAAAGTTTTAAGTCCAAAGGGATAGTTTTCCCCAAATTTAATAGCTTTTCCCAAATTGATTGGCATGAAACATTTGTTTTTGCACCAACTTTTGCTATTTATATAGTAGGACAGATAAAGGAGTCTATTTTATTGCAGTTGAAGAATAATTCATCTTGTTTGAGTAAGAACTATGTACACAGGCAACAAAAATGAAACATTTGCAACACAGGTAAATGGTCTACGAAAATTCATTCACATGGTCCTCCTTAGATAATATGTGTCCAAATAATATGCATGAAGTTTCATTTTATTCTATAATTGCCACCAGAAATCATGTAGTTTTTGTTTATGAGGTCACTTGTAGGAGCTGAGTGTCAAATGGGATAAATACAGATACACTAACTTCAGAGGGCACTTTTTAGTTAATGAAAAATATTATCTCAATACTGCCAGTTCATAGTTAAAATCATAAGGAATATTTCCACTGAATTAAAACATAAGAATAAATAAAGCCATCAAGTTGTTTGAGGTTATATATTTCAAAGATATGGATGCTTATTAAAGTAAAAGTTAAAAAAAGAATATTATTAATTAGATTTTTTTAATATATATTTTGTTGAGGCCTGTCTTGGGCTGCTATAACAGAATACCATAGACTGGGTGGCTTCTAAACAATAGGCATTTATTTCTGACAGTTCTGGGGCCTGGGAAGTCAAAGATCAAGGTGCCAGAAGATTCCTCACATGGTGGAAGGGATGAAGGAGCTCTGTGGTGTCTTTTTTATATAGGCACTGATCCCATTTATGAAGGATTTGCCTTTATAATCTAATCACCCACCAAAACCCTACATCCTGATACCATCACATTAATCCAATTACTCTTGTCTAATAAGAGGATTTCAACATATGAATTTGGGAGAGACACAAGCATTTGGTCTATAGCAACATCTAATGAAAAGTCATATTTATTCTGTACGATGCTCTATTTTTATTAATGTGCAGTAGTTCTTTGTATTGTGTAATTTTTGTAATTTCAAAAGGTTTGAGTTTCCACCAAAAGATTACAATCTGTTAAATAATCCAAATTATTTAAAACAAATCCAAACTTGTGTTTTTTTATTTACTCATTTTAACTTACACTGTCTTTAAGTGAATATTTAGTGATTCCTTAAATTTATATCAAAGATTTTAAATTATACTGATGAAAGTTAAGAAAAAAACTGTTCAACTAAGAATGAGGATTTTATGATTGCGGTGAAAAAAATCTTTAATTAAAACTTGTTGGGGACCTCTGCAGTTGAGTTGCAAATTTAGTACCAACAATAGGTCTCTGAACTTGACACTGGAATTTTAGTGGATGAATCAACAGTGAAATATTTTCCTCAATATTTTTATTCGTTTTTTCTTTTATTTTACTTAGGGTTTTGTAATATAGGTATTTTTTTTCACAGATACTCCTAAAATTTGAAAACTCTTCCCTCAAATTAGGAAAATTTCATTTTCTACTTAAATTTTAAAATTTAAAATTTTAATTTTCTGATGAACATGTGAAATTATTATTAAAATTTTCTGATTCCTCTTAAAATTTTCTGATGAACATGTGGTTCCTCACTGAATTTCATAGATATTGATTTCTTCATGAATTTTAATTATTTGTTTAATTATATCTCCTTTTATTAAAAAAAGTGAAATTAAATTGTTTTGAGTTTAAGGCTCTGTGTTTCAAATTTTAATTGTCATGGGTTATTTCTACAAAATGTCGCTTTAATAAAGGTATTTATGAAAAAAATTACTTTGAAAATCCAATTACTCTTGTCTAATAACACATTCTAGAAATGATATCTGATTTTTAATGTTATATTGACATTGTAGCATCCAAGGAGCAGAGGATGTTAATCTCTTATGGACTCAGCCTCTAGCTATGTTCTCAGTAAGATATGATGGACCCATATCTAGCCCTTATTGATCTTGAAATTCACCAAGACTGGGTTCTTAGATTACATGTTCACAATGTCACAGTAATAATTGAGAAAAATAGGTCAGTAATAAACAAATAAAACCAAACACACACAAATACATAGGAAAGTAAGACAATAGAAGTACCCAGACAGATAATGAAGTCCCTAAGAAGATTAATTGAAGTACTTTTGCTCTGGCTGCCCTAAATCTGACCTTCCTCTCCTTGTCTGGGTTCTACTTAACTCAGTTTGCTTCCCAGGAACTTGTGTCCAAGAAGTGGGGGAAATAAAAACTTTTCTTCTGGGATGCCTGGGTGGCTCAGTCGATTAAGTGTCTGCCTTTGGCTCGGGTCATGATCCCGAGGTCCTGGGATGGAGTCCCGCATTGCGCTCCCTGCTCTTGGCAGGGAGCCTGCTTCTCTAAAAAAACAAAAACAAAAACAAAAAAAACTCTTCTTCTTAAAACGTTAAGGTAATGAATTGAGAAGTTCCTGGAGACACTTGTTTTTGTCTTTTAAACATAATAGTTTTGTAATTAGATATGAAATATGTCAGGACAAGCTTGACATTTTAACTGTTTTAAAGTTATCACCCTTTAAAGATGTCCCCCCACATACACCCAGTATCCTCAAATCATTTAACAATTAACTCAAATCATCAGAAATATAGTAGCTTGGTGGCATTCATTTTGACAAAATATTGTTCCTGAGGACCTATAAAATCCATCTTACTTTCTATTTCATTTAAGAACTTTATTTTATTTTTTCTAAAGATTTTATTTATTTATTTATTTGAGAGAGAGCACGAGCAGGGGGAGGGGTAAAGGGAGAGGGGAAAAGCTGTGGGACTCGATCCCAGGACCCTGGGATCATGACCAAAGGCAGACGCTTAACCAGTTGAGCCACCCAGGCGCCCCTCATCTAAAAACTTTAATATTAAAATCATAAAGGACTTGATTAACTAGCACTAACTTTTTCTATACAAGTCATTTCTTCAGGCCAATAAATTTTATTCTTCCTGAATTGATATATGTTACCCATATCAGTATATATTAACTCTCAGAAATCAACTCTCAATGACCAATTTGTGGATCAATCTCTGGACATTTTGCTTATCTCCATTTGAAGTTCCTTTTAATTTAAGGTTTTTCTGAGCCAAATTTTCATTCCCTGCAGTAGATACATAAGAAATAAAAACATATTTTAAATGGAACTGAAGAAAATTTACTGTAAGGGCAATTTATGGAAATCTGTTTATACAACATATTCCAGTGGTTGACATGGTCATTAATTAATCTTCCTTCTTTTTCACTGAGTTTCATAGAATAACTCCAAACTTAGGTTCCCCTTAGTTTGCATGGAACTCAATGAAATAAAACATTACACCCCATAAAGAGTAATTATTTGTAAGAAATTTATTTATGTATTTATATTTGTTATTCATTCATTCATTCATTCATTCATTTTAAAGATTTATCTATCTATTTTAGAGAGATTCAGAGCACGTGTGAGCAGAGGGAGGGGAAGAGGGAGAGAGAAAATCTCAAGCAGACTCCCCACTGCACATGGAGTCCCACTTGGGGCTCAATCTCACGACCCTAAGATCATGACCTGAACCAAAATCAAGAGCTGGATGCTTAACCGACTGAGCCAGCCAGGCGCTCCAGAAAGAAATAAATTTAACTAAAATTGAGGAGCCATTTAAAAAGAACTTACACTATTAAATATGGAACACTTTTATAGACATCCCTAGCCTCTGAAGGCATGTTTAGTTCTGACTTCTTTTGAGAAATGATACATATACTTCCAGAATGGATGAATCAAAGGCATTTATTCAAATCCTAAACTGTCTTAGAGTGTGTCAGCTTGAGTTTTATCCAGGGACATCTTTAATGACCATTTAGATTGTAAAGGTAACCGGGGAGTTTACATTGACTTTACTCTATTGAACCGTAAATATTTTCATGTATGTTTTGAGAAGGTGTTATGAATTTTAGTTGCTGTAGAAAGTTTTCAGTTACATTTTGTTTAAATAAACATTAAAGACAAAAGAGAAAGTCAAAGTTGTAGTAAAATTTTAAGTTTGTACTTTTTTTACTTTGTTATGGAGATTTTTATGATCTGCATGAAATGTGGTAAGAATTGTATTTGGACTAGGAAAAAACCAGGAAATAAATCTGCCTAGAAACAACTGATTTCTTTTAATACTAACAAATTGATTAAAAAAATAACATACCAGCTTAGAATATATTTATCATACTGGAGGAAAACCATGGTTAATAAGATTACCAACTTTTATATGTATTTAAACAAACTAATTAGGATTACTTGTATAGTCATTTCAGAAATACTGTCTAGGGACGCCTGGGTGGCTCAGTCAGTTAAGCATCTGCCTTCAGCTCAGGTCATGATCCCAGGGTCCTGGAATCGACTCCCACATCAGGCTCCTTGCTCAAGGGGAGCCTGCTCTTCCCTCTGCCCCTCCCCCTGCACACTCTCTCTCTCAAATAAATAAATAATAAATCTTAAAAAGCAAAAAGAAATACTGTCTATTCAGCATATATTAGTTATAGTGACACACGGAAGTAGAATGCCTTTAAAGATTTATTCAAAATATACTATTTTAGTGTTTGAATGAAACGAAAATTGGAATGGAGATAATAATGGTAAATTTATTTAAAAAAATAACTGTTCTCTAGACCAACTTTTCCCTTTCTTACATTTCTTATGGCCAAACTTATAGCATAGTCCTTTTTATTTTTTATTTATTTATTTTTAAAGATTTTATCTATTTATTTGAGAGAGAGAGAACATGAACAGGGGGAGAGGCAGAGGGAGAAGGAGATTTCTCGCTGAGCTGGAGACCTGACATGGGGCTCCATCCCAGGACCCTGGGATGGTGACCCGAGCCAAAGGAAGATGTTTAAGCGACTGAGCAACCCAGGTACCCCAACATAGTGCTTTTTAATCTCCCTATGTGGTCACTATATTACTTATAGATTTTTTTCAATTTCTAAAGTAAGAAAGCTGATTAAAAAACATTTAAAATTAATAAATAGATTTTACAACTAATATTAATGAATGGACAGATCCAAGAAATTTAAGTGCTATTATATGATGCTCTTTCAAACTAGTCTAGATAAAACCAAGCTAGAATATTCTAATTCATGATCAGAGAAATCCTACAGTTGAGTCCACCACGGTAACTCATTCTTTTAGGTTGAGTGAGATAGCAATAATAACTTGAATTTTTATTCTACTCAATTTTTATAAAAACCTATGTGACAGAAAACTCTAGTAATACATATGCAAATTAAAACTAAGAGGTAGATGACAGATTAAAAGATTTTACTTAAATTTAATATTTCTTTTTACCAATAGCTCACAGTACTATGAATGACACAGATGTCCCTATGGAAACAACTGAATGCATTCAAGGTCAAGGAGAAGGCTACCGGGGCACCATCAATACTATTTGGAATGGAATTCCATGTCAGCGTTGGGATTCCCAGTATCCTCACCAGCATGACATAACTCCTGAAAATTTCAAGTGCAAGTGAGTATATTAGGCACATATAAATTTCAGCAGACTCTGCAGGAAATGAGGTAGAATGGTTACTCTACTAATTTCTGTGTTAGAAATTCTTAACTTTAGTGTGCCTAGGGACAATCAGGAGTTAAAAGACAGATTCATCCACCCAGATATTTTGCTTCCTTAGGTCTGAGATCTGGACCTCAAATATGGATTTTAATGAATACTCTAGGTATTTTTGAATCAGATGGTTGATGTACCATATTTTGGGAGACACATCCCTAGGTTTCTGATCACAGCTTTGATTTTGCATTTAATAAATCATTAGCAGTAATGATAACCAGGCAAGTTTCAAATTAGTGCCTTCTTAAAACTTCACGTTAGTTTTAAGGGAGATTACATATTTTTTTTTCTTTCACAAGAAGAGGCATACCTTGATTTCAATCAACAATGTAAACTGATGCGTTTTTGACCTTGAAGCAATATTATTTTTAAGATTTTAAATATGTTTTCTGCTGTTTCTAGATATCCTTTCAAGAGTGGGAAAGTAAAACAATTGTTTAGATGAATCAAGCCAAAGAAACTGCCCTTGAATATCAATTATATTGCTGTTATGTACCTTCTCCAAGGCTGTTTTTTTCCACCACTTGACTTTTGCTACACAGAACAGCCACAATGCCATGTGTTTTTAAATTGTCCTCCTTGTTATGAGGAACATAAAATGATTGCTTTTGAAATTTATAACACACGTGCCATTCATAGTGGCTTTGCTGAAATAGCGCCTATAAATAACATATATTGGCTTTATGTAATTGGCTTTTAATAAGAGAGCTTAACATTTCAAGATGGAGAATTATGAGCACTAGTCGGTCCATCCACTGGAGAGAGGAGATATTTTATGGGTGTTTTTTTTGTTTTGTTTTGTTTGTTTTAGTTAATTCAGTGTATTTGCTTAGATAGTAAATATTCATGTTATTTTTTTTCATTATTTTATAACAAAATTTTACTTGTCACTTGTCATTGTGGGTTTGCTTCCCTCATTTTCTTCATAACAGTTGTCTCTGTTCCTGACCCATGTGTTTCACACCTCAGAAATAAATACTGAAGTAGAGAAAGCAAAGAAAATGAGGAAAGTTTAGTTAAGACAAAGAGAGGAGACAGTGTCAGTGCCATTCACCTGTTTTGTTAATTTCTAATGACTGGTAATAATACTCATGTAAGAAATTGTGTATGTACACATATTCAGAAGAATTTAACTAAACAATTATTCATTTAAAATAGCAAAGTTGTGTAAACTTGATGTAAAACTCAATGCACATATTTTATACCAACATACATTTTTAAAATATAAGTGCGGAGGGATGGGGTAGCTGGGTGATAGACATTGGGGACAGTGTGTGCTATGGTGAGCGCTGTGAATTGTGTAAGACTGATGAATCACAGACCTGTACCTCTGAAACAAATTATATATTATATGTTAAAAAAAAAAAAGAAGATCGTAGGAAGGGAGAAATGAAGGGGGGGAAATGGGAGGGGGAGACGAACTATGAGAGACTATGGACTCTGAGAAACAAACTGAGGGTTCTAGAGGGGAGGGGGGTGGGGGGATGGGTTAGCCTGGTGATGGGCATTAAAGAGGGCACGTCCTGCATGGAGCACTGCATCAAAAACTAATGATGTAATGTATGGTGACTAACATAACATAATAAAAAAAAAGGCCTTAATTTTACAGAAATATTTATAAGATTTCAAATAACTTTTATAAATCAATAAAGAAGTACTTTGTAAGGGAAAGAAATCTATGCAGCAAATTAAGTAAGAAAAGTACAGAATTCAGGGAAGAAAGCTATCGTGTTTTTTTTTTTTGTATCAAATGTTTGGATAGGTAGAACTTCCATTTTAAATGAGAGTAGTTAACAGTTATTCATAATAGACTTTCTTCAGCAAAGAGAAATACATGTTGTTTCTACATTATATATGGGCCATGAAAACATAATAAATAATAGGCCAGTTTTTTAAAAATTGTAATAGTTGAGAGTCCAAGTGTTGAGAATGAGAAAAATGAAGTGGTACTATTTTTTCCCTTTCATGAAGCAGCAGTGTTTCTGTGGAACCTGGGGCCTGTGCAATGAAAAGAATACTGACATCTGACAGCCTTTATTTCAGTAATATGGGCAATGTCATTTGTGTATACTGAATTCTAAATTGTTATAACTATCCTAAATCTAAAATTTAGAACTCTATTTATAAACATGCATGCATTCTGGGATTCTAGAAATGTAACAGCGCTAACTTACCATTTGTAAGAACTCAGGCAATTTACATTAACATGCCCTTTCTCAATAGGGACCTAAGAGAAAATTATTGCCGAAATCCAGATGGAGCTGAGTCACCCTGGTGTTTTACCACTGATCCAAACATCCGAGTTGGCTACTGCTCCCAAATTCCAAAATGTGATGTGTCAAGTGGACAAGGTAATGGCTGACATTTTGCAGGGTGGGCTTGATTAGATTCAGGGGAAATGCCTCAAGAGAGACCTACTTCTTGTTGCACTGGTTTGCTGGTTCCCAAACAAAATCACCAAGTCTGAAGTTGCGTTTCTTTTATACATTCATTGGCTCAACACTCATTTATTTGAGTATATACTAGTGCCAGGCACCGTTTTAGACACTGGGGATATACTAGTAAACAAAACAAAATTCTCTGACTCCATGGAACTCCAGAAACTCCAGCAAACAGAAAACAGGAACAAAACAAGCAAAATGGAAGTGGGAATAAGTTAGTTTGTGGTAAGTGCCAGAGAGAAAATGTCCCAGGGTTAGAGGGGAGGGTGTTGTTATTTCATATTTTAATGGTATGGGAAGATCTGACATACCAAGGGAACACTTAAGGAGGACCTGGAAGAAGCAGCATGTGCCATGTGCTGTAGCATTCGAGGTAGAGAAAACTGCAAGTGCAAATGGAATGAGATGGGACAGTGTTTGAAAAGTAAAGGAAAGAGACAGCAAGCACACCACTGTGATCAGTACAGAGCAAGGGGGAGAGTCACAGGGCATGTGGTTAGAGAAGAGTTGGACTAAAATTGCATATGCCTTATAGGAATTGGAAGGATTTACACTTTTATTCTGAAAGAGAAGGGATTCTGTTGTAGGGTTCCAAAAAGATAAATTAGATGATCTGTCTGGTTTAAGTTTTAACAGGATGACTCTGGGTGCATTATGGAAAACAGCCAGAACTTCTGACAACTTCTCCCAAACAGGAGAATTTGTTATGCGGCTGTTTCAGTAATTCAGGAAAGAGAGGAGAGTGATGTGGACCTGGGGGTCAGCAGTGGAGATGATGTGTAGCTGTGGGGTTTGGGATAAATCACCATTATACTGGGAAACATATATGCCATTGAAGATCACTGTTTCAGGGAGAGCAGCAGAGAAAAGTCAGACTGAAATAGGCTTAAAAAATAAATCATTTGTCAAAGATTAACAAAGATGTTGGAATCTGAGCATTTATTAGTATATAATGAATTGAAGGTTATGATTTTTAAATAATCATATTCTTTCTCATAAATTTAATTTTGATGGTCATGGTCAGTCCTAAATCATCCTAAAAAGCCCAAGCCAAATTTAAAGCTCCATTTCATAGATTTATTGTTCTATACATACTTCTTCCATCCTTTAACTTTTTCTGCAGTGCCATTTTTCATGAGCAACTGTTAAAAGTTGTAGAGGGAAGAGGGGTTCAGTCCCTTTTCAGTCAATTTCACTGTTTTTTCTGCAGATTTTAAAGGTCACTTGGAAATAAAGTTGAAACCAATGTTTAAAGGAGGTTTAGTACCAGCTGGATCTTCTTTGTCCCTGTATTGTTCATTTAAACATGCACTGATAATTTGAGATAGAGGGAAATTAGAACAATTGTTTAATAAGCTTCTTATGTATATTAAGATGCTTTTATGTACATATATATCACTTACCAAAGAATCAGGTAACAGAATATGAGAATTTTAGATTGTACAAGTTAAGCTGATGATATTGTTTATCTAATAAATCTAGAAATTAATAGATGAGGAAATTAGTTTTATGAAATTTAGATAACTTGCCTAAATTCTCAAATTGGCACAGTTGGGATTGAATATAACTTTCCTTAGAATGACCTTTCCATTACTTTTAACAATATGTTATATTATTTTCAACAATATATTATACCTGATACACGCAACACATGCAACAAAGTGCTAGGTTCTGTGGGGCAAGTTAAAAATGAAGAAATCCACTTAAGAGACACTGTTAGCTAACCCAACATAAAACTGTGAAGTTTTAATGGTTATGCCATTGTGTGATACTGCTAAGCTAATGGTATGCATTGTTAAATATGTGATATGTATGCATGCATGCACATACATACACGCGAAAGGATGTTGCTCTTATCCTTCTCCATATAACATATAAACACAAATAGACTGATGAATTAGAAACGTTCTTCCTAAATCTTGCAACATCTGAATTAGCATATGTATGAATGCTCTTCCAATTGAATATTAAACAACTCTATTAAAAAATGAAAACTGAAATTACAGACTTTCTTTAAAAATGTTTTTAAAACAACTTGTTAAATTATATAATATATATTTAAAGCAGTAAATGGGATGCAATTCATAGCTTTAAATGGTTATGTCAAAGGGTGCCTGGGTGGCTCCATCGGTTAAGCGGCTGCCTTCGGCTCAGGTCATAATCCCAGGGTCCTGGGATCGAGCCCCATGTCGGGCTCCCTGCTCAGTGGAAAGTCTGCTTCTCTCTCTCCCTCTGCTTGCCTCGCTGCCTACTTGTGCTCTCTCTCTATCTCTCTGTCAAGTAAATAAATAAAATCTTAAAAAAATAAATGGTTATATCAATATCATAAATAATGAAGAAAGTGAATGAAATTTCAAACTTAGAGTTGGGGAAAAAACAAGCTGAAAGCAGTATAAAAAGGAAAACCACCAAGATAAATCCGGTATTAGTAATATCTAGAGCTAATAACAGGAGAATTAATGAATAAAGCAAAGTGATGGTTCTTTGAAAAAAATTAACAAAATAGATAATCACCAGCTAGTTGACTCAAGAAAAAAAGAAAGGACAAAAGTATAAAATGGTAATTATCAAGGGGAAAAAAACCATTGAAACAGGAAAATTAGAAGACCTAAAAGACTATTTTATATAACCTCATATAAGAAACTTTGAAAATAAAAATGAAATGGATAATTTACTAGGAAAATTAAAATTATTTGAATTGAATTGGCCCTGATCAATTCAATTAGTCAAAGAATTAGACCTATTCTTATAGAAGAAATATGGGAATTTATTAATGAAAACTGTTCCATCAAAAATATACTGTGCCTAGATGTGTTCACAGACCAGTTAATCTCAATGCTACATATATTGCTATGTAGTTCAACAAATATAGTAAAACTTCCATCAGTAGTGATGACGTTATAATATTAATACCTAAACATGATGAAGATAACACAGAAAAAAAAACAGTAAACTTATCTCATTTGTGAATATAAAAATTTTATACGAATGAGTGAAAAGTCCGATAAAGCAACTTAAAAAATAATACATGATGTTTGAATGGAGTTTAGTCTGAGAACAAAAATGATTCAGTTTTAGAAACCCATTAAAATAATTCATCTTAGAAAAACAATCATATAATAAATGTCAACAAATTTTGAAATTCCTGTTACAAAATTCACTCCTTTCTCATAAAATTACACAAATAAGAATTTCTGGAATACACACATTATACACACATATCCATATATCTATATCTATCTATATATAAACAGAGAGAGAGACTTCCTTAAAATATATATTCACATTTTAACATATACACATATAGACACATAGACATGCCCACATACACAAAAGCATTTATCCATTATACTTGATGGGGAAACATTACAGACATTCTTAGGAAGTTAAAAAAGAAAACAAGAAAGTATACTATCTTTACTCCTTAACATTATAAAATGTAGGTTAACATATTCCTCTTTAACACTGTATTGGAGATATTATTCCTTATAAATAAGAAAGCATATTGATTGGGTAAAAAAGCAAAAGATCTTTATTTATGTAAATGATGTAATAGTAATATACTCTAAAAATTGAATTCAAGTAATAAAATTCACTAGAGTAACATTCATATATGAGTTTGAAGATTTAATTAAGGAGAAAAGTATATCTATAATAGCAACAAAAGTGATGGAAACGAATAAATTTAGAAAGAAATGTGCAAAATTTATGTGATAACATTTTAAAATCACCACTGAAAGCCACAAAAGTGTACTTTAATGGGACAAAGCATCCCTTGTTCTTGATATGAGAACTCAACATCATAAATTACATCAATTCTACCTAAGCTAGTTATTTATTTATTTATTTATTTATTTATTTATTTATTTTTAGAGCGAGAGAGCGAGAGCGCACGCTAACAGGGGAAGGGCAGAGGAATAGGGAGAGAGAGAATCTTAAGCAGGCCTGGAGCCTGACATGGAGCTCGATCTCAAATCCTGAGATCATGACCTGAGCCAAAATCAAGAGTTGGACGCTTAATGGACTGAGCCATCCAGGCACTCCTACTTAAGTAATTTATAAATGTAATGTGATATTAGGAAATAGATGCATAAGGCTTTTTTTGATACAAAAAAACCTGATTCTGTAGTTCTCTGGGAAGAATAAACACATAAGTATATTATGTAAAATCTTGAAAAATAAGGGTGATTAGAGGTGATTAACCTTATCAGATACTAAAACATTTTATAAAGAGCTTATAATTAAGACTTTAGTTCTAGTGCAATGAATAAATTGACAATTGGAAAAAACACAGAGGACAGAAACAGACTCCTTACAGAGATTTATTATATTAAAAATGTGGCACTATGTATCACTGGATGAAAAATGAACTTTTAAAGTATAATAATGGATAAAATTATAAATGATAAAATTAAATCCATGCCTTATACCATACCACAAAATAAACTTCAAATGTATAAGAATCTGAATTTTAAAAAGGGAACCATATAGATACTAGAAGTAAAATTGGAAGAATCCCTTTTTAACTTAGATATGGTGAAAAGCTTTTTAATTAACACTCAAAATCTAGAGGAAGCAAAAGAAAAAAAAACTATAAACTACATTACAAACCTACCGAGGCAAACGCTCATGTACACCCATACACTATATATATATATATACACATATATATTCATTTATTTTTATTTTATTTAATTATTACTTTTTTAGAGAGAGAAATAAAACATAAGAGAGCAGGAGCAGGGCGGGGGGAGGAGCAGAGGGAGAGGGAGACAGAGAATCTTAAGCAGGCTCCATGCCCAGGGCAGAGCCCAACATGCAGCTTGATGTCATGACCCTGAGATCATGACCTGAGCCTAAATCAAGAGTCAGATGCTTAACCAACTGAGCCACCCAGGTGCCCCCCAAACCCATATTTAAATAAAAAGACTAATGACAAATTTGGATCTAAGTGTTGAAATGCATATTACAGATAAAGAGAAAATATTTTTAATATATAAAAATTCTGAAACTAAAAACTAAAGGACCAAAAAACTGAAGTAATGAACAAAATACGTTGAGATTTCTAAAAAAATGGTATGTATATATAAATTCCCTTCAAACACATGGAAATTATGCTTAAATTCACATATAACAAAAGCACCCTTGACACCTATTTCTTATCTTCTTACTTTTCATCATTAAAATAAACAAAGGCCCCTTGGAGAAATTGATGATTCCAGAAGGCCTGGGACAAGAAAAGAACAAGGTGAGGCTGGAATATCTTTCACCAGCAAGTTAAGAAATGCCAAAAAGGGGCGCCTGGGTGACTCAGATGGTTAAGCGTCTACCTTCGGCTCAGGTCATGATCCCAGGGTCCTGGGATCGAGTCCAGCATCGGGCTTCCTGCTCGGCGGGGAGCCTGCTTCTCCCTCTGCCTCTGCCTCTCTCTTTCTCTCTGACTCTCGTGAATAAATAAATAAAACATTAAAAAAAAAAAAAAGTGCTAAAAAAAACTCATGTCTTCCTCTCAAAAACCTATAACCCATATCTAATCATGAGGAAAACATCAGACAAACCCAACTGATGGACATTTTAAAAAAAAATACTTGACCGGGGGTGTCTGGGTACCTCAGTTGGTTAAACATTCCACTCTTGATTTCGGCTCAGGTCATCTCAGGGTCATGGGATAGTGGGATCCAGCCCTGTGTCAGGCTCTGTGTTCTTTGGGGGATTCTGCTTGGGATTCTCTTTCTCCCTCTGCCCCTCCCTCCTTAAATAAATAAATCTTTAAAAAAATGCTCAAAATAATACTTGACCAATTTTCCTCAAAACTGACGTCATCAAATAAGAAAGTCTAAAAACTGTCACATTTAGAAGAGCCTAATGATGGGCGCCTGGGTGGCTCAGTTGGTTAAGCGACTGCCTTCGGCTCAGGTCATGATCCTGGAGTCCCGGGATCGAGTCCCGCGTCGAGCTCCCTGCGGCAGGGAGTCTGCTTCTCCCTCTGATCCTCTTCCCTCTCGTGCTCTCTATCTCTCATTCTCTCTCTCTCAAATAAATAAGTAAAATCTTTTAAAAAAAAAAAACACATATAACATTTAAAAAAAAAGAGCCTAATGAAATATGACAACTAAATATAATGTGGTATCATGTGGAATCCTAGAATACAAAAAGGATATTAGGTTAACAACTAAAGATATTTCTGAGTCTATGAAGACCAAAATATGGTCTTCAGTTAATAATGCATCAGAATGGCTCAATAGTTATGACAAATCTATCATACTAATCTAAGATATTAAAAGTAGGGAAAACTGTGGTATATGAGACTCTCTATGTACCAACTTACAACTTGCCTATAAATTAAATCTATTCTAAAATAAAAAGTTTATTAAGAAGGAAAGAAAATATATCATAGCCTTTATTCAAATAAAAGGGTAGTGGTGGTGAGGAGGATCTCTTCCTCCAATATAGAAAACATATATGCAAAAAACCCAAAAATCTATAAAAAAGTAGCACTAGTGTATTGCATCACACAATTGCTTTAAGTAAGAATCTATCTAAAGAATTTACTACCTAACAGCTAAAGATTTAAACTTTCCTAATATAGAAACAAAAAACACACCATCAGAGGAAAATGTTTTCATTGGTATATTCTGTTTATGTACAAGTATTGGATTTTACAAGTTTTTGCTTTCTGAAAGCAATTTTATTGTGCACTGGAATGACTGCTATGTTATCTGTATCAAATCCTATCTTATTTGAGTTTTTATATTTAAGCCCAAATTCCTTATAGTGTTACTACGAAATGTGATCCACGGATTTGACAACATGGCTATTGAATATACTTTTTCACTATGTTAACTGATTCTTGAACAAGTTATTAAATTATTTATTTAAAGTTTTTATTAGGACTTTTATGTATTTATTATGATTACAAAGCATATTTATTCATTTTTTAAATTTTTTAAAAGATTTTATTTATTTATTTGACAGAGAGAGAGACAGCGAGAGAGGGAACACAAGCAGGAGGAGAAGGAGAGGGAGAAGCAGGCTTCCCATGGAGCAGGGAGCCTGATGTGGGGCCCGATCCCAGGATCCTGGGATCGTGACCTGAGCCAAAGGCAGACACTTAACCACTGAGCCACCCAGGCGTCCCTAAAAGTATATTTAAAGCCAATTATGATAGACTATGGCTTACCAAGTTTATTTTTTTAAAGATTTTTTTTATTTACTTGAGAGAGAGAAAGAGCACGAGCAGGGGGAGCGGCAGAGGGAGAAGCAGGCTTCCCGCCGAGCAGGGATCCCGACATGGGGCTCAATACCAGCTCATGACCTGAGCTGAAGGCAGACGCTTAACCAACTGAGCCACCCAGGGGCGTGGCTTACCAAGTTTAAAACAGAAATAATCTTGATGTATATTTGTAAATAACATTTTACAAGTCTACAGTTCTCAGTCATATAAAAATCAGGAATGTTTAATGGATCGTCACTTTTAAAATATGTGTTATTATTTTAAAATATGGAATAGTGTTTCTTTTCAAATGTAGAACTGCAACTCACATGTTTGGAAGAATTTGACTTCTTTTTTATGATATTTTAAAATTAGGAATATGGACCCTCCCATCAATGTTTAGTAAAACACAGATTACTCATCTGGGGAAGAAAAATGAAAAATAAAACCATATGGGACACAGTAAAAGGCACAGAAGCCAGTTTAAAGTGGCTTCCATCAGCTAACTTTGGAACAATTTTGAGTATTAAAATGAGCAACAGGAATAGATTATATATAATGCTGGGTAAAAAGTGGACAGATGTGCATAGCCCCACTTCTGCTACAGGCACTTGTATTACTAGTAGTAGCCATGGCAGCGGCAGTACCAGTGGCAGTAGCAGAATACTTACATGGAAGGAGTAGGGGAGAAGAAAAAAATGACAATAAATAAAGAAATGTAGGAAATTGAAGAACAACTATTTTAAAACCAGCCTAGTAATGACTAATTCATGCAAAGGTAAACAAAGTATGCCTAAGCCATTTTCTGAAAATTTATTTGGAAATAAGATACTTAGTCTCAGGGGCCCCAACAATCTTCCTTCGTATCACTTAACCAAGTTATCAAACTCACCACCGATAATGGAACAAACTGACATCATAGGTTACAAGATAAAATGCTCTGAAAAGGACAAAATATCATCTATGTCGTAATCCTGTCTTTAGCTTGCTTTTAATCATGAGAAAATAATCAGACAAAATGGAATTAAAGAGCATTTGCAAAACAGCTGGCTTGGGTGACTCAGAATGTTAATCTCCTGAAAGACGAAAATCAAAACACAACAAATGTGACGAGTATATGAGTATTCATTATATCATTCTTGTGACTTTTCTGTGGAGCTTACTTTTTCCGAAGAAAATGCTGGGAAATATATATGTCATTCTAAAAATTCTCATTTCTTTGGTATCCCTAAGGGTCACTCATGTAACGTTTTTCTTTGATTTTTTTTTTTTCAATTTGTAATGAGATACATAAACCCTATTTTAAGGAAGAAGAAATTTGGCTGAAAATAAAGATACCTTACTTGAATATTTGGATATCTGATTTGTACAGAGTGTGTTGTCACCTTTTATGTTGACTTTCATGAATTTGCATGCTTGTAAAAATGTTTTTGTTCTATACTTCCCTGTATTCATTAGTCCTCTTTCATATATTTTATGTTTAGATTGTTATCGTGGGAATGGCAAAAATTATATGGGCAGTTTATCCAAAACCCGATCTGGACTAACATGTTCAATGTGGGAGAAGAACATGGAAGACTTGCACAGGTGTGTAAATAACTTTCTTTCAATACATAATATGTAGTGATAATAGCAGATATTATATTCAGATATGCACATTGCTATTTCTTTCTATTCTTATGGATTATAGTAAGCTAATAAAAACATTAGATTTGTTATTCTGTGCAACTCAATTTAGTGTATTCCCTTCATGTAACAACCTTTTTTCTTTTTAAAGATTTATTTATATATGAGAGAGAGAGCGAGCAAGCAGGGAGGGGGGAGGGGCAGAGGGAGAGAGAAAATCCTAAAGCAGACTCCCCACTGGAAGCCTGACCTGGAGATCATGACCTGGGCCGAAATCAAGAGTCAGCTGTTTAACCGACTGAGCCATCCAGGAGCCCCCAAACTTTTAAATAAGCAATTCAATCTAGCACATTTTTATTGAGTATTTACTATGTGTTCTGTTCTGTGATAGGTGCCCATGGGAGACACTAATAAAAAAATGGGCATACGTTTTGGCTTCACCTTCAAGGATGATATATCACATTGGGAAAACAACTGTATAACTTGATAAGACAGTGCATAATTAAGTGGCAAATCTAGTGTTTCAAATAGTGCATTATATGATTGTGTTCTCATAATTAATTATTGTTAACATCAGTTCATGAAAAATCAGTAAGTTACCGTTTTCATGACACACATAGCTTACATATCCACTTAACTATTAAAAACTTATAGAAACAGGTTTCCTGGTAAAGCTTTATTTTAACGTATTAAATTTTTCTAGAACTAAAGGAATGTATAATAGATATTTGAAGAAACCTATATATTTCAGAGAATTAGAGATTTTTGACACTGGACATATTCACAGAAAAATATGTCTGCCACTGTCTGTCATTCCACCGTAGCAATAGTGCTAGTGTGTTTGAAATTACTAAAGAAGTCTGAGACATACTTGTGACATAAAACTGATTTTTACCAAAATCCCAGAATAGCATATGCAGTTGAATAGAAGGAAAAAGGTTAGTATCACTTGATCAAGTACTTATGCCATGGTTGCTTTCCATGAGTTATTATCTTATTTGGCCATCACAATCTATGTGGAAGATATTTCTATATGTGTGAATAAGAATTTAGGGGCACCTGGGTGGCTCAGTCATTAAGCGTCTGCCCTCAGCTCAGGTCATGATCTCAGGGTCCTGGGATCGAGCCCTGCGTCGGACTCCCTGCCCAGCAAGAAGCCTGCTTCTCCGTCTCCTACTCCCCCTGCTTGTGTCCCTCTCTCGCTGTCTCTCTCTCTCTCTGTCAAATAAATAAATAAAATCTTAAGGAAAAAAAAGAATTTAAGGGCTGTGAGAGATTGAGTTATTTTGCCTCTAGTCCTACTTTACTTCTCTTCCAAAATGTACTCACTAGTGGATGATATGGTTTCAATTAATTTACTTCACAAACAAATAGTGAGAGTTCTAAAGCAGTGCTCTCCAACATAAATATGCATTTCACATATGTAAGCTGCACGTGTACTTTTGTTTTCTAATGGCCACATTTAAGGAAGTAAAAATAAACAGGCAAGACTATTTTAAATAATATTTCTTATTAATCCAATGTATCTAAAGCCTTTTCATTTCAATATGTATTCAATATAAAAAATGTTAATGAAATCTTTTACATTTTTTCATGTTAAAGCTTCAAGATCTGCTTGAATCAGAGCACCTATTTGGGCTAGCCACATACCAATTCTTCAGTAGCCACATGTGGCTAGTAGCTACTGTATTGGAAACTGCAGCTCTAGGATTTCAAAGATAAGCAGAATTCTAACCTCATGGATCTCACACTCTAGAATGCCAGCCAACAGCAAATGCCAATACCATATTATAAAAATTATGAAAAATAGCAAATTTTATGCTATGAAAGTGCAAAGAAGTATCCAGATTTAGATGGTCAGGAAGTCTTCCTAGAGAAAGGGAAATTAATTGGAGCATATATGTTAAGTAGAAGTTGGTCAAAGGAAGTGTAGGAAGAGAGTACATCAGGCAGACAGAACAGCTTGTCCCAAAGCCCACAGACTGAAGTGTTTGAAAATCAGAAATAATTTTGGTAAGGTTGAAAGATAGTGTAATTTGGTTAATGTCCACAGAAAAGGAATTCTCCAGTAGCAAGACCATATAGAGCCTTGTAAGATGTGTTTAGAACTTTGGATTTTTTCCTAAGCATTAAGATTCATTACAGAATTTTAAGTGAGAATTAGCATGATTAAGATTAAATGCTAATTTCAGCACTGCTATTTGGTGGATCTAGCTCTTATGGACTTGTGAGAGACAATTGTACCAATCTCTGAAGATTTGGACATTGGAAAGTTGATATTTTTTATGGCAGAAGAATTTACACCTCAGAAATTGTCAAGGACAACAAATAAAGACTTCCTACACCTCTCAGAGTGTCCTTTTAAACATTACCAACATATCACTGGAAATATATGACATATTTATTTAGGGAACTCACGGTTATAACCTTAATTCACTGAGTCTGGGTTGGACATTAGGAAATAGTTAAAAGTCATTTGAAAACAATTTGCGTAAATTGATGAATGGTAAAGTTTCATGGTACCGTTTTGGTTTAAGAATAAACAGCAATTGGGTAAGGACATAGTACAGAATGGTGGTTTTGAACACTGACTCTGGAAAGAACCATTTGTTCAAACCTCTGCTCTACTGCTTATAAGGCACGTGACCTCAGAAAAATTGTTTTCTGTGGATTTCTATTTCGTCAAATATAAAATTGAATAATCTTTCAGCCAGTCTCATTAGGTTGGTCTAAGTTTATATATGTAAATCACATAAAATAGAATCTGGCACACAGTAAGTACTATTTGTGTTTGCTGTTATTATTGGTCCAGAAAATGAACCTGAGTTCAGAAAGATAGTTCAACCTTACCTGGCCAAGCTCTTTCCAGTTTTTAAATGACCCATTAATTACACTCAAGCATGGTAGTAATTAATAATCCAAAACAAATTCAGTTACTTGTAGAGTTTTCATGACTTGGTCAGGATGGCCATTTGGAATTTGGCTTTATTAATCTTATCAAAATAAATATAAATACTGATGCTTTATGACTGGGCACGGTCTAATAAAATAACAGAGTATTTTTGCTTTTCTTTTGTAATAAACTTAGTTAAGATGTAAAATGAGAAAGTGTTACTCAGTTATCTTTCAAAAACTCATACATTGTAAGTATATAATCACTGAAAGTTTAGATTTTAATTATTTCATTAGCACAGTATTATTAATTTTTCAGAGTATCTTTCTGTCCTTTGTCATAATGATGTTGTTAGTGATGCTTTTTATGTTTCTGAAACATGAAAAATACTTTGCAATAGCTTGCATTTTCTATGTATTTTATTACCTTGATCTTCTTTGTCATCTGCTCTTTTTCTGGCAGTGTTTCTCCATTTCTATGCATAGGGGTGTTGGTGGTCACCTTGCCACTGTAATTATTAAAGAGAAGCAAAGTCACAAAATTTTTCATCATTTTATCTGTGCTAATTATGTAGTCCTATTCCATAATCCTGAGTAGAGAACATGCTTCCAAACTGCTAGAATAGCAACGGAATAAGTCTAAAAGAAAATAACCAAAATTCACACCAAATAGAAGCTTGCACTGTATCTATAATGAAAATTACATGTTAGGATTTTTTCTTCTTGGTGACAGTTTGTTTCTGTTGGATGAAATGAGCATCTTGTGATGTTTAGAGTTTGTTGTTTATGCAGGCATATCTTCTGGGAGCCAGATGCTAGTAAGCTGAATAAGAATTACTGCCGGAATCCTGATGATGATGCCCATGGTCCCTGGTGTTACACGGGAAATCCTCTCATTCCATGGGATTATTGTCCTATTTCTCGTTGTAAGTACTTTTAATGATCTTCTTCAGGTGAAATATTTTAAATACGCTGAATCTCCTTTAAATTGATACCTCAGTCAGAGGTGGAAATATAGGAGGGTTGGAGTCAGTCCTAAAGTGGGGATTCATTCCAGACAGCAACACACACACACCCCTTTCTTCATCTCTCCTGTAGACAAGGAGACATTCTGCTGACCTTTTAAAGAAGATTTTCCTCCTCAGAAGATCCTCATTTGAAATCCAGAAACAATAAATGGCCATTATTGTAATATGACTACACCAGAAAAGACCCCCCTCCCAATACTAACTGTTCAAGCTGTGAATAGAGCAGAGCTCTAACAAAGCCCCCGCCCAGTAACAGACACATGTACAGACCTGAGAGTGTTGCTTTCACTTCTCAGTGCATTAGCCAAAGACTAAAAAGCTTAGAGTCTTCCATCCACATCTCTGAGTCAAAGTTGATTTCTTTTAAAGATGATTTTTTAAAAGAGTATCAGTGTGTAAAGTAAAAGATATATGTAAAATATATATGTCTGATATACCACATATAAAAGAGCTCCTATATATTAATAAGGAAAAAAGTGAGATAATTTAGGAGAAAAATGAAGAAAATGAATCTTCAAGAGTAAGTATAATAAATAAGTAAATAAATACATTAAAGCTTAATAGTAAGAAAAAATGAAATTGTAGAAGCATAAGATCATTTCCACCAGTCGGTTTAGCAAATAAAAAGTAATTGTTAATGTCCAGTATTAGTGAAGGTCCGGGTAGTCAGAGTCTTTCAATAGTGTGCTACCTTTATGAATTGGAAAGCTCGTCTGAAAGTCAGTTTGGAGAAATGTCTCAGGACTTTTCAACTTCGGCACTACTGACATTTTGTACTGCATATCTTTGGTGTAGGAAGCTGTCCTGTGCCCTATAAAATGTTTGGTGGTATTCCTCACCTCTACCCACTAAATGTCAATAAAACCACCTCTTCCTCCAGTCATGAGAACCAAAAACTATCTCTAGACATTGCCAAAAGTCCCCTGGGGAACAAAGTTATCCCCACTGAGTACCACTGAATAATATATATATTGAGATGGAAGTATATCCTCCATATACTATTGAGTGCAAAAGGTTTATTATAAAGCTGTGTCAGTAGCAAAAGACTATTTTACTCTTTACTATTTTATTAGAGTATCTTACAGCTCTGTGTTTATAACAAACATCTTTAAACATTGTATTAAGCTATCTCCTGTTTAAAAAAGGACATATTGTGTAAGTTCAGTAAGAGTCTATTTTAAGAATGTTTCTCTTGGTGGGTGGGGAGGATGAGTGAACTAGGTGATGGGCATTAAAGAGCACACTTATCCTGATGAGCACTGAGTAATGTATACAACTGTGGAATCACTGTATTGTACACCTGAAACTAATATAACAGTGTGTTAACTATACTGGGGTTAAAATTGTAAAAACTCAATAAAATCAAAAAAGAATATTTTTCGTGTGAGAAAAGCTAGTAGCAAGTACCTTGAACAAAAGTACCCATTTTAAAAAGATTAGATTGAAGAAATGATGTTTGCTTTAAAACATGAAATACAAACACATAATTTTTTGGCAAATTAAAGAGATAATTTCTTGCCTTAACTGGAAACGCTAGTCATGTTTCATGAAATTTTAGCATAAAAAGTCAAACTTCTTAAGTATGATTTTCATCTAGTATGGCTATAATTAAGGCTTGGAACTTCCCAACCTATTTTTAGGAAATAAATTATCCATAATGGTAAATAAACACTTTATAGGTTTGCAAAGAAATAGCATATCATATCATTATATTTTATTTCATCAGCTGCAATCAAAGCCTTTCAAATTAATTCAGGTGTTCCTAATTTTCTCTTTTTCTCATATTAGGATTTGCCTGGGTCCTGAAAATGGTCTTCTTTACAAAGCAAAGAAATCTACCTCTCTGGGACATACATCTTTTTAATGATTAAAGGATTATTTTTTATAAATATTAGCTTTACCTGATGGTAACATTTTGTGAAGTTTCTATGATTAAGAATAATGGAGGCTAATAAAATATCCAATGGTCTAGGAAGAAGGAAAAAAGTCAGACTTCTAAGACAGTTCTACTGCACATAGACACAGTTAAGAGTAAAATGCTCCTGTAGAATCTCAGGGAACTGTGATTTGGTTTATAAACCTGACAAAGGACTCTAATAATTTAAACGTTTTCTAAACATATTTTCAACTAACATTTTAAAACTAAAAGTTAGTAATGTGCTATTGGAAGACTGCAGAGTGTCGCTAGTATTTGATTAAATGCTATTGCAGATAACTCATTTTTATTTCAATATATTCTGAACATTAATTTCAATAAATATTTTTATACTGTCATTTTTCTAACTAATATTTATAGCCAGGATTTATTTACATTTTCCTGCTGGTGAAAGGCTAATAAAATTTATCTTTAGAGGATTTGAGTTCTTATTTACTTAACTGCAGAGACTCTATAAATCATTTTCACACTGTACATTTGTATTACAAATCATACAAAAGTTTTTATTTCTTTTTAAAAAATGCTTACAGAGTATTAGCACACATTTTAAAGACTATCAGATATGTAAAAATAAAATTATAGAAGTGCCTATATATTAATCTATACACATACACACTTTGCAGATCTTAGAAAAATCTTCAGTATTAAGTATTTAGAGTGTAGTGGTTAAGAGCTTCGACTCCAACTTCCAGGTTAAGAATTTCAGTCCTCTCACTGTAGGTGCCTTGGACAACTTAACTTCTATCTCAGTTTGTATTGTTTATTCATTTATTAACAATTTTAAATTGAGTTGCTATTGTGTGCAAAGCCCTATATTAGAACATGCTAAGTATACAGCAATGTAAACAATATTTTTTTTCTTTTGGTTAGTTCTCAGTGTAGAGACATTTATGTAAATATAATAATTTAACAGTATATATTCACATTAAATAATATAATGAAAATGGGAACATAGATATCTGCCTGGAGATATATGTGATGTTCGTAAGGATTTGAATTTGGTTGAAACTTTAAGAATACATTAAAGAAAGTTTTTTCAGTAAGAACTCATATTTGGTTCTGAGGCCATATAAACACCCCCCTACATACACATTTACCTATCCTTCCATAGGTAAAACTTTTATTATTGACATGTTTCCCTTCAAATCTAATCTGAATCAATACTGAAGATTTGTATCATATATGAATTTCAGATTTAAGTACTGTGGTGGAACAAAAAGAAGTAAGAATAGCATTTGATGGTAAAATGGCCAAGTCCTAGAGTGCAGTTTCTCAAAGTTGGGCTCAAAGTGTGCAACAGAAGAAACTAGAATGCTTTTTAAAAACTCATAATCTAGCCACCAACTCAGAATCTCTAGAAATCTGATTTTAAGTGATATTTCAGCTTATTCTAAAGTGTGAGAAATAGTGGTTTAAAGGAAAAATAACTATAAAATAACTATAAATTATTAAAGTCCCAAATATACAGTATCTATATTTTTTTAATTTAAATACTGCAGTAAATTACAATAATGAACTATTTTGTTGACCTATTAACTTGATGTTTAGAAATAGAAAACTTGAAATACAATTAAGGATAGAGAAGTCTAGTCTTTTTCATCACAATACCAGAAGGAATAAATACCTAGTTTTTAATTTTAGAATTTTCAAGTAATTGATTTCAGTGGAAAAACCAATATCCTTGATGTTTTAATGACCATAGTTGGCCTCAATCCTAATTTGTACTATGAGCTAAAACACTGACCTCAGCCGACTCTAAAACAAAACCCTCCCCCAGGCTAAGCTAAAGGGAAAGGGAAATAATGAAATTTATATGTTTGCCTTTACCCTTATTCATTTAAAATATCTAGATCTGGAAAATGAACATAAATAAAAACCCTTTAGCATATATTAATTCTCATGAGGTCCTCCATAAATAACAATCAAATTTGCATGTATTACAAAGGAAGCCATATGCCATTATTGTTTTGTTGCCGGTTTATTTGAGCTCAGGGCATTTCCAGGGATTAACAACCACCTGGGTCTAAACAGTGCCTGACTAAACTCTATGCCATCAATTCTGAATAGTCAGACATTAAACTCCAGGAAATATCCTATGCCTCATTCATTATTGCCTAAGTATTTTCAAATCCTAGCATCTTCCAAGCTTTTCTCTTTGCAGCCATTAAATCCCAGTAGGGAGGTTATGAAAAGTCTAAGTTATGAGGTTTTAGTTAGAATTAACTAGCAGTTCCCAGTTCTCTTTTTTCCATACTTTTTTTATGACAGTGTGGAAAAAACATTATTTGAAATATTCTAACAAAACATAATTATATTTTGTTATCCCTCTTTTTCCTTAGTGACATTGATTTCTATCTTCTAGAATTCTTGAAGCGTTTTCTGAAACATGTGATGTTTCAGTTATCCTCAGCCATATTAAAAAGTAAAAGTGATTTTCAGAAAAAATGCGAAGCACCCAAATTAGAGTAAAAAACAGTCTATCTATACGAATGGCCCAAGCAAACTATAATAAGCATTAGTGCTATTCAATGGATTGTCCATTGCCATGTTGGGCATCTTGGCAGAATGTTACAGCCCCTTGAGGTCAGCAGTGTAGTCCAAACTGCCAACACACTCATCAAATCACACACCTGGGAAGCTCCAGAGTCATAAAATAGAGCTTTCCTCACTTTATCCACTACCAGGAGGCATATACCTTCATTACTGCCCAGTAAGAGTGATATGTAATTACTAAAAGCATACTATTACGTTTTATCCTTAAATAAAATGTCACGAATTTTAGTGATTTATCCAATTCATGGGCATTTGCGTTTCAATATATAGCTTTGGTTCTACATAACAGAAATATGTATGTATGAATTGTGTATATGTGTATTTATTTATTTTTACAGGTGAAGGTGATACCACACCTACAATAGTCAATTTAGACCGTAAGTAATCTTTTAAAATATATAGTATATTTGACTCTCTACATGTCAGAAATGATGTCATCATTTTCTTCATGGAAAAATATCACTATATTAACTTCTATCATAAAAATAATCTTTGTTTTTATTAATTTTTTTCTACGTGCATGTGTAAAAGAGGTTACAAAGGCAACTACATACTGAATATCAAAATTCAATTCTCAGAAAATACAAGATGTTATATTTAACTTTGAAAAGAGCATTTACCTTGTTTGTAATTTTGGGCAAAATGTATGTAATGGATATTCACCAACCTTTAAGTTAAATCAGGATGCCAAAGTTAGAAAGAATAAAATCAGAAGGTCAGAAAGTTATGCAGTGTGTCTATCCTGCTTTATCTTTAAGGCTTTTTAAATGATCCACTAAGTAAAAGATGATACAAACTGAGAAGTTCAGTGAATCCTCAATTTAGGAAAATCTTTTTGGAGCTGCTTGTTTCTGATTTTCGCATACTTCTTGGGCTGAAGGAAGTTACTCAAGTGTTTTGACTTAAGAGACCACCTGCTGTGTCCCAGGCTGAAGAAGCAAATGGAAATTTTAAAGATTTTATTTATTTATTTGAGAGGGAGAGAATGAGAGATAGAGAGCACGAGAGGGAAGAGGGTAAGAGGGAGAAGCAGACTCCCTGCTGAGCAGGGAACCCAATGCGGGACTTGATCCCGGGACTCCAGGATCATGACCTGAGCCGAAGGCAGTTGCTTAACCAACTGAGCCACCCAGGCGCCCCGCAAATGGAAATTTTAGACCATGCACAGGAGTAGAAAGGATAAGGCAGGAGTGGTGGGGGGTGGGAGGGATTGGGTGGCTGGGTGATAGACATTGGGGAGGGTATGTGCTATTGTGAGTGCTGTGAATTGTGTAAAACTGATGAATCACAGACCTGTACCTCTGAAACAATAATACATTATGTGTTAAAAAAAAGAAAAGAAAGAAGATAGTAGGAAGGGAAAAATAAAGCATGGGAAATCGGAGGGGAAATGAACCATGAGAGACGATGGACTCTGAAAAGAAACTGAGGGTTCTAGAGGGGAAGGGGGTGGGGGGATGTGTTAGCCTGGTGATGGGTATTAAAGAGGGCATGTATTGAATGGAGCACTGGGTGTTATATGCAAACAATGAATCATGGAACACTACATCAAAAACTAATGATGTAATGTATGGTGATTAACATAACAATAAAATTTAAAAAAATTAAAAAAGGGAAGTTAAAAAAACTAATGATGTAATGTATGGTGATTAACATAACATAATAAAATAAAATTTAAAAAAAAGAAAGGATAAGGAAAGGAATACGGAGAAGAGTCAGGAAAAAGTTGACTCCAAAGAATTTGGTATTGTGTCATTTGGATATAATGATTTGGATATAACAATTATGTCATCTGGGTACAATTTCAATAAATACAATGTTGGTAATCTTTCAAAATGGCTCTATATTCTTATCATAAAAATTCAGATGTAATAAAATTAATAAAAACAGTTTTTTTGAGGTTACTGATTTCCATTGACATTTAGAAATAACTACTATAAATAACATTGTTTCATTTTATATTGAAATACCTTGAGTTGGTTCATTTTTCTGTTACTTGTCTCCTTAGATATACTCATCTATAGCAAACATTTTAGACCTGATTTGACACTCCAGTCTTAATACTTACCTTCTCTCCCTCCAAATGTTTTTCTGACAAAATTACAGTAGTTACATTTTATGTTACATTTTACATTACATTTACAATTCTTTAATTATCATTGTTTTAAGAAAACTGAGAGGCATTGATTATTTCAAAATGTTTTGTCAAAATGTTATTTATCTTTGGTCCTCTTTTTAGATCCGGTAATATCTTGTGCCAAAACAAAACAATTACGAGTTGTAAATGGAATTCCAACGCGAACTAATGTAGGATGGATGGTTAGTTTGAAATACAGGTAATTATTAATAGACACAAATAGAATGTATTCGGATTATTTGCAAAAGTCATATTCCCAACAGGATGGTTGTCCCATCCACACAGGCACCCATTTGAGTGGGACACAAGAGGAGACTGACCATATTCTGCTTGCCAAGCAGCCCTGTATTTCACAGTTTGTGCCTTCAGACATAGTGTCTTTTTAAATGTTCATGGAGGTCCCATATGTGTTGGCACTGTCCCTGATTACAAGTGATGCTTCAGAGTGATTGAGAAAACACAACTACACAGAGAAACTATTTATACCTTGATATCACTGTAGTAGTTGTAACACACATATAATTATTTTCCTAATCTAGGATATTATGACTTTATTTTTTAACATGCCTATGCATAATCATGTCAGAAACTTTACATCTGCTTTTAATTTCTAAATTTTGTCATTGTAATTCTAATGAAAATAACAATAATTATAAGTTCTAGAATATTTTATCATTTAAAAAAAGATTAACAAATTATATTGATAGTTGACTAGCCTTGCTATTATACTATTTGGTATGGATAAAAAAATTCTTGACATGTCTATTTTTCTATGCTCTTAAGAATCAAAGATATGTTCTCAGTAAAATCATTGTGCACAATATACTCTTATACAAAAACTAAGATTAGTAATTATGTTGGAAGAATTAAATATTGAAAATAGGAGTTAACTTAAAATCTGATCTTACAACTTCCTATATACTACATATATTATGTCATATGGTAATCAGAATGTTAAAGTATCTTTGTATCTGTCTCTATTGGAACCTCATCATACAACCTACCCCAAAATGCACCTGAATTCTAGCCACATTTTCCCTTGTTTTTAAGACACTCCATGTTTCTCCCTCCAAACATTTAAGCTGTTGTTCCCACTAAATGTTGTAGCTTTCTTCCTCCATATTTTGTGCCTGGAAAATCCTTCTCATTCTTCGAATACTAACTCGAATATCTCCTCTTTTTGGAGACCCTTTTTGTTTCTTTACCTCTAACTTCCTAGAGTAGAGGAAGAAAGTACATCTTTTGCTACAGTTAAATCACAGTGACATTAAAATAGAATAAAGACAACTTGAAACCAAAGTTCTTTTATGAATAATCCAATTTCTTAGGAAGCATGGAGTTTATGTCCTTTTATATAAATATACATAAAACTTTGGATACCAAGTAGAAGATGGCCTAAAGTTCTTTTAATATATCCTTCTTGCAAGGAGTAACCCATCAAAATTTACAAATATTTATGTTACAAATTAGTGTAGCTGTCCTAGATGTGTAGTACTGAAACAGAATTGGGAAACTGACCAGAATATTACAGCCAATTATGAAACATAAAAGATTTAATAAAGGCTGCCAATTTTGGGGGAAGAGTGTTTCATTTTCTTTATGAAAGAAAATGTTTCAGGAATCCACATATCTGAATGAATTAGTGATTCTTTGCAAATCTCATAACTCCAGGAGAAAAAAGGGGCATATACTTCTAAATTTATCATTACCCGTGGGAGAATGTATGAGAATACTCCTTTGGAAGTCTCCATCCTTAGAGGAGCAGGTGAAACTCTTTTCCATCAGATTAGAGTAGTATAAACTTTTAGATAAATATATTTTTCTTTTAAATCCAAGTCCTCAGTAAAAACAGCTGTTTAGTTATTCTTCCAAAACACATACTGAGAGGAACAGAAATTAAAACTCGATATATACTCTCATCTTCCTCTGTGGTACAGGCCATAAATAATTGTGGTCTTAGTCTGGGAACCTTCTATTACCCTCTGAAGCACTGAACATCTGTATTCTTTGGAAATGTAAATTGTGAAAAGTTGTGCTTTTTCCATTTCTCTGCCAAAAAAATAATGCATCTACAGATTTAGGATATCATCAAATAAATGCACTAGTGTTTTTTATTCTCTACAAATATTTTATAATTTCCTAGATGATGTCTTACAAAATTGTTTTAATTTTATAAGTGAAATGTTCTATTGCTTGTTTTAAGCTGAACAAATTTACTCAAACTCAGCAATGTTCTAATGTATCAAAAATAAATAATGGTAATGAAGGAAGGGAATAGTGTACAAATACATATTACTACCATCAGATAGTTTTCACCATTTAGGTAAAAACTCAAATTTGCATTTTTACAATCAGACACTGAATTAAAGAGGTCTACATTGTTTTTGTTGTTCTTTTGTGGGGTTTTTTTTTGTTTATTTTAAATATTCTATTTTTGTAGTACGTACTTGCTCTCCCAAGGATAGAGACACAGACACGTGAACACATGTGTTGGCAATGGATGTTGGTGTGTAGTGACAGGGCTCCTTATACAAAAATAAAGTTATTTTCCTAAAATTGTAATCACATTATGAAAAAAATGCTAATGCTACAATCATCAAATATCTTTCCAGTCAAAGGATTACTCATTTTATTCTAGTTAATTTCTATATTTTCCTCTCAAATGCATTTATTTTTTAACAAATGGAGCCATAGGTTTTGCATTAATTGGCAGGCACCCTTTCCACACAGATGTTACTTGTTTCTCTTTCCTCTTTCTAATAGAAATAAACATATCTGTGGAGGATCATTGATAAAGGAAAGTTGGATTCTTACTGCAAGACAATGTTTCCCTTCTCGGTAAGTGTTTCTGAAACCAATATTTGTTTTGAGCACTTAAAAATATGTAGGGCTTCCATTTAGCTTTTAGGCTTAGTATGTGTATTCATTTAACAGATTCACCAACAAGGGAGGAACAAATTAATTTCTTTCTTTAGATTTAGCTCACAAAGCTTAATTTGACTTAATTGATATTTACGACTGGATACCGCTTCTGTTCACTTCTTTCCACAATTGGCATTACTCTCATTTGGGGGGAAATTTTGCTAGAATTATGTAAATAATTCTTCTTCAACCTCCTCCTTGCATACTATGTCTAGATAGAAGTTCTTTTCTGAATTATCAAAAATTTATCTCAAATCTCACGCCTCCTTTCTTATGTAAATCCAGCCTCAAAATCATCCTGGGAATAATTTTTAATGAGAATTAGCCTAAGGAAAGTTAAGGAGGCAGCATTTGTAAGCTTACTTCCTGATTCTCATCAGGGTCATTGATTTTGTTAGTATAAATTTTCAATCCTCATTGATAAACCAAACATATACAAAACTAAGAAGGAAAATCTGAAGAAAATTATAATTCATGTAATGTGCTTTACCTAAGAATTTTTCACATTGATTTACTCTTAAGCATAATCAAAAGGTTTTTTTTTCTTAAATAGCTCTTAAAAGCTCTTTTTGCTTATGTGTGCTTGTAGCTTTCAGAATCTCTGATAACGAATGTGTTGCTCTTTATTATACTTTGATTCAAATTTTAAATTTAGGTTATTTATCTGCCCTTATAAGCTAAAATAATAATACGTTTGAACAATATCACCCAATTTAAAGTTATATTTTACATTTTAATTTTTTACTTAGAAACAAAGACTTGAAAGATTATGAAGCTTGGCTTGGGATTCATGATGTCCATGGAAGAGGTGACGAGAAACGCAAACAGGTTCTAAATGTTTCCCAGCTGGTATATGGACCTGAAGGATCAGATCTGGTTTTACTGAAGCTTGCTAGGTTAGTTGCTTGTGAATGTTTTGCCTTTTTAACCTACAATGGAATTAGTGAAGCTTTTTCTTCAGCTATGTGGCTATTCTCTCTCTTTTATGTAAATTTATTATAAAAGCATATGTCACATGTTGGGGCGCCTGGGTGCCTCAGTCAGTTAAGCATCTGCCTTCAACTCAGGTCATGATCTCAGGGTCCTGGGATCGAGCCCCGCATCGGGCTCCCTGCTCGGCAGGAAGCCTGCTTCTCCCTCTCCCACTCCCCCTGCTTGTGTTCCCTCTCTCACTGTGTCTCTCTCTGTCAAACAAATAAATAAAATCTTAAAAAAAAAGCATATGTCACGTCATATATGTGTGTGTGTGTACAAAGAGAGTCATCTTCAAAATTTTCAAAAATTAATAAATGAAGTTTGACCAATAGTCTGATCAGCCTGCTTTAACACCAAAACTTAGTGAATGATCATTTGGTAACTTTAATAGGTAAAATAATGAATTAAAAAAAAAGCAGTGACCATTTAGCAGGTAATATTAGCAAGTAAGTGACTCCTTTCTCTCTACCTACTCCTACCTCTACTACATACATTATATATTAGACATTCCCTTTTTCTTAAGAAACAAGACTGTTTATTCTCTCTTAATCTCATATTAAAAATTAACACTAAATTTTATTTTATTTTATTTTTTTATTTTTATTTTTTAAAGATGTATTTATTTATTTGAGAGAGAGAGAATGAGAGAGTGCATGAGAGGGGGGAGGGTCAGAGGGAGAAGCAGGCTCCCTTACTGAGCAGGGAGCCCGATGTGGGACTCGATCCCGGGACTCCGGGATCATGACTTGAGCCGAAGGCAGTCTCTTAACCAACTGAGCCACCCAGGCGCCCAACACTAAATTTTAATTTGTTAATTTTGTGTTGAATTCAGTCAAGGGTATTTACCATTGTGTTTTCTATTTTCAGGCCTGCTGTCCTGGATGATTTTGTTAGTACAATCGATTTACCTAATTATGGATGCACCATTCCTGAAAAAACCACTTGCAGTGTTTATGGCTGGGGTTATACTGGATGTAAGCTATATTTAAAATGATAAGGCAATATCATACTTATTTTATTTAAAACAATTCTATTTGTCTCTTATTTTTCTCAGCTTACCCTGTGCTCATTAACTGTACATTTTTTACCCCATTTTAGCTATCACCTCTGATGGTCTATTACGAGTAGCACATCTCTATATTATGGGAAATGAGAAATGCAGCCAATACCATCAAGGGAAGGTGACTCTGAATGAGTCTGAAATATGTGCTGGAGCTGAAAATATTGTATCAGGACCATGTGAGGTAAAAAGAACATTTTTTAAAAATAAGTATATAATAAATATCATAGTTTCTTGTGTTTCTTTTTGGTCCATTTTTCTCAAATAAAAATCATTGTCTACCAACTTGTTCTAAGAGAAACTGGGAAAGATAACCCCCTTCATTATCCTTGTACACTTATTTTAACTAAACAGTAAGAAAATCCATGTTTCATTGTCAGCAAACTATGATGATATTTGTCTCAAAAAAGCAATAAACTAATACAGCCAGAACTCTAATGGAAAGCTGTTCAAATTAAAAGTATGCAATATGCAGTTTGATACAATAGCTTACATTTTTCTGTTTTCTAAAGTTATCTGATCTTCCCAAATTCTCCCTAAATGAACTCTATGTCTGGTTTTAAACTTTTAAATGTGTTTTTGGTTAAGCCAGTCTGTATGTGTGTGTGTGTGTGTGTGTGTGTGTGTGTGTGTGTGTGTGTGTGTGGTTTAAACAAATTCTATTTTCAAAAACCAAAAGTCGAAGTTGGTGACTTTAAGAGTTTGAACATTTTCATTTGTTAGGCAACTGTTCTTTCAACTTGGCAGTATTCCAATCCCTATTTTACATAGACAAGCTGTTAAACCATTATTTTACATTTTTTTAATATTTTAAATTTTATCTATTTACTTTTATGCATATTTTGTGCTTTTAAAATAATTTCTGAAGTTGAGAACATTTTTTTAAAGATTTTATTTATTTATTTGAGAGAGTGAGAATGAGAGATGGAGAGAGTGCACATGAGAGGGGAGGGTCAGAGGGAGAAACAGACTCCCCGCTGAGCAGGGAGCCCGATGTGGGGCTTGATCCCGGGACTCCAGGATCATGACCTGAGCCGAAGGCAGTCACTTAACCAACTGAGCCAACCAGGCGCCCAAGTTGAGAATATTTTTATTAAAAATTTTGATTCCAGTGTGGTTAACATAAAGTATTATATCAGTTTATGCTATACAGTATAGTGATTCAAAAATTCTATACATTACTCAATGCTCATCATATACTCTCAATCCCCTTCACCTATTTCGCCCATCCTCCCACCCACCTCCCCTCTGGTAACCATCAGTATGTTCTCTATTGTTAAGATTCTATTTTTTTGGTTTGTCTTTTTTTTCTTTGTTTTGTTTTCCAAATTCCACATATGAGTGAAATCATATGGTATTTGTCTTTCTCTGACTGACTTATTTCACTAGCATTATACTCTCTAGATTCATCCATGTTGCTGCAAATGGCAAGATTTCATTCTTTGTAAGGCTGAGTGATATTCCTGTGTGTGTGAGTGTGTGTGTGTGTGTGTGTGTGTGTGTGTGTGTGTCTATATATCAGATCTTTATCCTTTCATCTATTGATGGACACTTGAGCTGCTTCCATAATTTAGCTATTGTAAATAATGCTGCAGTAAACATAGGGGACATATCTTTTTGAATTAGTGTTTTTATATTTCTTGGTTGAATACCCAGTAGTGGAATTACTGGATTATACAGTAGTTCTATTTTTAATTTTTTGAGGGAACTCCATCATACTGTCTTCCACAGTAGTTGTACCAGTTTGCATTCTTGTTGATAGCGCAAGAGGGTTCCTTATTTTTCCACACCCTGGCCAATACTTGCTGTTTCTAGTGTTTTTAATTTTAGTCATTATAACAGGTATGAGATGATATCTCATTGTGGTTTTGATTTGCATTTCCCTGATGATGAGTGATGTTGAGAATCTTTTCATGTGTCTGTTGGCCATCTGTGTATTTTTGAAGAAATATTTGTTCATATCTTTTGACCATTTTTCAATTGGAAAATTATTCATTTTTTGGGTGTTGACTTATATAAGTTTTATATATCTTGTATGTTAACCCTTCATCAGATATGTCATTTACAAATATCTTCTCCCATTCATTAGATAGCCTTTTAGTTTGTTGACTGTTTCCTTCACTGTGCAGAAACTTTTCATTTTGATGTTTGATGTAGTCCCAGTAGTTTATTTTTGCTTTTGTTTCCCTTACCTCAAGAGACATATCTAGAAAAATTATTGCTATGGCTTATTTCAGAGAAATTACTGTCTGTGCTCTCTTCTATGATTTTTATGGTTTCAAGTCTCACATTTATGTCCTTAATCCATTTTGAATTTATTTTTGTGTATGGTGTAAAAAGTGGTCCAGTTTCATTCTTTTCCACATAGTTATCCAGTGTTCCCGACACCATTTGTTGAAGAGACTGTTGTTTTCCCATTGCATCTTCTTTCCTCCTTTGTTGAAGATTAATTGACTATATAATTGTGGGTTTATTTCTGGATTTTCTATTCTGTTCCATTGATCTATGTGTCTATTTTTTGCCAGTACCATACAGTTTTGATTATGACAGCTTTCTAGTATATCTTAAAATCTAGGATTGTGATACCTCCAGTTTTGTTCTTCTCTTTCAATTGCTTTGGCTATTCGGGGTGTTTTGTGGTTCCATACAAATTTTAGGGTTGTTTTTTCTAGTTCTGTGAAAAAATGCTGTTGATATTTTGATAGAGATTGCATTAAATCTGTAGAATGCTCTGTGTAGCATGGACATTTTAACAATATTTGTTCTCTCAGTCTGTAAACATGGACTATCTTTCCATTTCTTTGTGTCATCTTCTATTTCTTTCATCATTGTTTTATAGTTTTCAGAACATAGGTCTTTCACTACATTGGTTAAGTTTATTACTTTTATTATATTTGGTGAAATTGTAAATGGGATTGTTTTCTTAATTTCTCTTTCTACTACTTCATAATTTGTATATGGAAATGCAATAGATTTCCATACATTGATTTTGTATCCTGTGACTTCACTGAATTCGTTTTTCAGGTCTAGTAGTTTTTTGGTGGCGTCTTTAGGGTTTTCTATTTAGAGTATCATGTCATCTGCAAATAGTGTACGTTTGACTTCTTCCTTCTTCTTTTTGGTGTTTGATTGCTGTAGCTAGGACTTCCAGTAGTATTTTAAATAACATTGGTGAGAGTGGACATCCTTGTCTCGTTCCTGACAATATAAGAGAAGCTCTCAGTTTTTCCCCATTGAGGGTGATATTAGCTATGGATTTTTCATAGATGTCCTATATGATGTTGAGGTAGGTTCCCTCCAAACCCACTTGGTTGAGGGTTTTTATCGTGAAGAGATGTTGTACTTTGTCAAATGTTTTCTCTGTATCTATTGAAATAATCATATGGTTTTTATCCATTCTCTTGTTCATATGATGTATCATGTTGATTGATTTGCAAATGTTGAACCACCCTTATATCCTAGGAATAAATCTCAGTTGGTCATGGTGAATGATTTTTAAATGTATTGTTGGATTGGTTTGCTAATATTTTGTTGAGGATTTCTGCATCTATGTTCATCAGAGATATTGGCCTGTAGTTCTCTTTTTCTGTAGTGTCTTTATTTGGTTTTGATATCAAGGTAATGGTGACTTCATAGAATGAATTTGAAAGCTTTTCTTCCTCTTCTATTTGTTGGAATTGTTTGAAAATAAGTATTAATTCTTTTTTAAATCTTTGGTAGGATTCACCTGTGAAGTCTTTTGGTCCTGGACTTTTATTTGTTGGGAGGTTTTTTTTGTTTGTTTGTTTTTAACTACTGATTTAATTTCATTGGTGGTAATTGGTCTGTTTTCAAATTTTCTATTTCCTCCTGATTCAGTTTTGGGAAGTTATATGTTTCTAGGAATTTATCCATTTCTTCTAGGTTGTCAAATTTGTTGGCATATAATTTTTCATAATATTCTCTTATAATTGTATTTCTGTAGTGTCAGATGTTATTTTTGCTCTTCATTTCTGATTTTATTTGATTCCTCTTTCTATCTTTCTCTGTCTCTCTGTCTCTCTCTATGATGATTCTGGCTAAAGGTTTATTAATTTTGTTCATCTTTTCAAAGAGCCAGCTTCTAGTTTCATTGATCTGTTCTATTGTTTTGTGTGTGTGTGTGTGTGTGTGTGTGTGTGTGTGTGTGTTTAGTTTCTTTTGTTTATTTCTGTTCTAATCTTTATTATTCCCTGGGTTGGGGTTTTGTTTATTCTTTTTATAGCTCCTTTAGGTGTAAGGTTAGGTTGTTTATTTGAGATTTTTCTTTTTGTGAGGTAGGCCTGTATGGCTATAAATTTCCCTTTTAGAACAGCTTTTCTTGCATCCCAAAGATTTTAGACCATTGGGTTTTCATATTCATTTGTCTCCATGTATTTTTTTATTTTCTCTTTGATTTCTTGGTTGACCCATCCATTGTTTAGTAGCATGTTATTTAACCTAAATATATCTGTGGTCTTTCCAGATTTTTTTCTTGTGGTTGATTTCTAGTTTCATAGTGTTGCTGTTGGAATAGATGCATGGTACAACTTTGATCTTTTTGAATTTGTTGAGACTTGTCTTGTGGCCTTAAATGTGATCTATTCTGGAGAATGTCATGTGTAATTGAAAAGAATGTGTATTCTGCTGTTTTAGGATGGAATGTTCTGAATATATCTGTAAAATCCATCTGGTCCATTGTATCATTCAAAGTCACTGTTTCTTTTTTGATTTTCTGTTTGGATGATTTATCCCTTGATGTAAGTGGGGTCTTAAAGTTTTCCTACTATTATTGCATTATTATCCATTACTTCCTTTATGTTTGTTATTAGCTGCTTTATGTATCAGGGTGCTCCCATGTTGGGTACATAAATATTTACAATTGTTATATCTTCTTGTTGGATTATTCCCTGTATGATTATATAGTGTCCTTCTTTATCTCTTGTTACAGTCTTTGTTTTAAAGTCTATTTTGTATGATATAAGTATCATTACCCCTGGCTTTCTTTTCACTTCCATTTGCATGATAAATGTTTTTCCATCCCTTTACTTCCAATCTGCATATGTCTTTAGGTCTGAAATGATTCTCTTCTAAGCAGCATATACATGGGTTTTGCTTTTTTATCCATTCTGTCACCTTATGTCTTTTGATTGGAGTGTTTGGATGTATTTTGAATTTAAGAGACACCGTCTCCAAGCCTAGGAGCTTTGGAGTTGGGGAATACTATGTGAGGTAAGGCATGGAATGAAATCAATAAATAGTGAAATATCTTTTGACATGTAGGAAAATAAATATGGGGCATAAATATGTATTTCCATGCATGTGCTACATATATTGGTCTGAGATACCATTCCTGTAAAAAATATGTTTCATAAGTTAAAGAGTTTAAACAACTGCTTTAAAATGATATAGTTAGAAACAAGTTATGCATTTACAACCACTTTCAAATTTGATGTTTTCCTAGTAAATGGTATTACTTTGTTCATTATTAGAGCTGAAAATCTGCTAGGAGAAAGAGAGATTTATTTATTTATTTACTATTTATTTATTTATTTATTTATTTCTTACTTAGCTACCTACTTACACTAAGAGTCCTTTAAAACACAAAGTTTTGAGCTCAACCCAATCTTCAAGATCATTTAAGAATCTATGCACTTATCCAGCCCTACTGTCATTACTAAAAATGCCTCAACCACCGCTCATCAGGAATTACCTGTGATCTGATTTATCATTTATACATTGTTAGATTCCTAACTTTTGCATTCAATTATTTATTACATTATCATATATTTGTTATTTTTATCCATTTTGAAGGGCAATTTTAAATTGATTCTGCCATTTCTCAAAAATGCATTTGTCCTCCAGAATGTTTTTTTAATATCACTTATATTTAAAACAAGGTAATATAATCCCTGAAGCCACTGAAATCTAAACACTTGAAGAAAACCTCCCAAATGTTTGTATAATAGCAATGGGATCACATTTGGTGAAAGTCTGCCAAAGTGAATTGCTTTGAAGAGTTTGTATCAGTAATCACTGGTGCATTTTTAAAAAATCAGATTTATTAACTCATGTGGCATAGTTTATATGTCTCTTAGAATAACCTATTTTCCCTACTGTTTTATCTCCTGCTTCACCCCCATCCTGATATTCCCCATCATACAATGCTGATAGCACTCTTCTTTACACTTGTTACAGAACTAAATTCCTTAGTAGTTTCATTTTGTCTCATCACATCACTATTAAGAGAAAATTAAGGTAGTCTCAAACACTCTTCTTCACACGAGGATGCCAAAAGCCAGTCATTGCAATCTTAGAAGGCTACGTAGTGCATGAAAATGATGCAGCATATTTGTAATAATTATACATAATAATATGAAATAATATATACATGTTTATAAAAATATACACACAAATCAATATATCAATCTATTCATCTTTCATCTATCATCTATCTGTGTCTGATGATAAAACAGGGCAACCATCTAAAAAATGCCATGAAATTAGAGGCTACCTTCTACAAAGGGGGGATATGAGATATAAAAAATATATAAATATAACTATATTAACTACAAATACAATAGTAAAGGCAGGAATATTCTTTCTTTATGTCCCAGAACATAATTTTCAAACAGTAAATAGAATTATTTTGTCAATTATGATGTATATTTAATTTTCTAAAATCTTTCTGGGGACAAGATTGAAGGAAGGAAAGTAAAAAGCTTTAGAAATAAGGGAAATTTTAAAGCAATTTAATCATTAAAACTGTATGATTATAGGTAGAGTACAAAAGTTCTTGTATTTTTTACATTTTCTAAATTTTCTATATTGAACATATTTTGAACATCAGAAGAAAATAAAAGTAAATATAAAGTCTACCTTCTAAATAGCTATCAGTTGTTTTGTGTTGATTAATCTGTATTCAACAAAGACAAACCATTTTAAAAGATGAGTGAATATTTTGTATAAGACAAGTCATTCTTTTTAAATATATTTTAAATATTTAATTAATTTATTTATTTATTTGAGAGAGAGAGCGTGTGTGCCAGCAGAGGGATGAGCAGAGGGAGAGGGACAAGCCTACTCCATGATGAGTGTGGAGCCTGACGTGGGGCTTGATCCCATGACCCTGAGATCACAACCTGAGCTGAAATCAAGAGGCGCCCAGGTGCTCCTAGACACGTCATTCTTAAATGAATACTCCACAAGATAGAACACTTCTAACTTTTGTACTTCTCTCAGTCTGACTTGGGTAATTCAATAGAAAGATGACCAATGGCCTAGTACATCTATTTATGTCTTCATATCTCAGGTGCAGCTATTGTCTTTTTTTTGTATATGTGCATATTTGAGATATAAATCTGTATAGGAAATATTAATGAATTATTAATTTTGTTTCTAAAATAATACATTTTTGTTGTTGTTACTGTTGCATGTCTTCTTCCTAGGGAGATTATGGTGGCCCACTTGTTTGTGAACAACATAAAATGAGAATGGTTCTTGGTGTCATTGTTCCTGGTCGTGGATGTGCCATTCCAAATCGTCCTGGCATTTTTGTCCGAGTAGCATATTATGCAAAATGGATACACAAAATTATATTAACGTATAAGATACCACAGTCATAGCTGATGTAACTGTGTCTGAATCTTCCATCAATAGAATTCTCTTTTACATGAAGATTTCAGAGAACATGGAATTAAAACGTCACTTAAAGCAATCCTAAGACAACTACTTGAGTGTCATGTTTGTTAAGATACTCATTAATATTTATGGGTGTTTTCTGTTGTTTTGTTTGTCAGTGTTATTTTGTAAATGTTGAAGTGAATTAAGGTACATGCAAGTGTAGTAACATATCTCCTGAAGATACTTGAATGGATTAAAAATTGCAAAGGTATAATTGCTGGATGATAAAAGATTTAATGGAAAAGTTCAATTAATCTCTACGCTGCTTTCCAAAGTTAGTTTATGAATAAACCATAAGTTAAACATTATTTTAACCTCACAAAGACAATTTATGCCTTTGTCCTTAAGTTGTAACTCTGTATTAAATTATATTACCTTTCATATGCCATACATTATATTTCATTCATTTCTCCTCACTGTGTATCCTCTAATACTGGTCTACATATTTTCTACAAAATTATGTGCCCATCTATGCAGACCTTGGTACACATGTGCATGCACTAGAGTTCAAATCACGGTATATCTAACGTAACCTCTAAATATCCTGAAAGTGTGCACTTGTAGTTTTTCCTTAAGAGAAAAACAGAAATTTTTAAAGACCAGTAGAAATTTTAAGGAAAGGTGCAAGAGAGAAATGACCAGCTCATTCTCTATATGTAATCTGCAGATGACTTCTACTGGTTGACATTGAAGGTGTGGTCATGACCCACAAAGTTAAGTAACACCTAATCTAGGTGTTTAAATAGATTTAACATTCTAGTCATCTTGTAGTTTCTAATTCTTAAAGGGAAGAGGGTAATATGTGTATCAGTATTATTTCTTTCCTTCAAATTTAGGGACCCTTATTTATGTAAGATATTTTTAGATCTACTTTCCTGAAGTATTTTCTTTATTATTCTTAGGTAATTGTCTAATTGAAGCTTAAAAAAGTATTTAAGTAGGTTAATTCTAAGACTTGCTGCTGTGATTGGCTTGAGGTCATCGTCTTTAAATTTTTAAAAATTATTTCAGAGGAAAATTTCCATATGTCCCCAAAGATTCGTAAATGGACTTTCATCAAACTATGAATTAAAGTATATGTTGAAGAAAAAAAAATCAGGATACATTTCTCAACCTGAAAGTTTTTTTGCCTAATGAGACTTTACTCAAGTGAAGGGAAAAAAAAAAAAGGAAATGAAAGGAACTAGCTTGTCTAAACTCTGAATTCAATTATTTTTTAAAAGGGAGTTAAATCTGCAGAGTGAAATATTTTATGAAAATTTCTTCATTTTATCTTATTTCATTTTACATAAATCTTTCAAATGCCATGGGGGAATATCTATTCAAATTTTGTATTCTGTCTCATAATACCAAATTATCATATTTATTATTGTATTTGGCATGACTAACTAAAAACCCTGTATCTGTCAAGAAATGAGACAAAAAATTCTAATAGGATAGGCTGTGAATTTTCACAAAATCACCCTGTACAAATTTAAAAATAATTATTTGAGTGATTCCAAACCAGTATTCCCATTTCTCTAATTTGTTTCTCTTGACTGACATCAATTAAGGCCAGAGATCCTAACAATGCTCTCAAAGCTTCATAGGACACAGTTCAATCTTGAGTAAAATGCTCTTAAATTTACTTGAAAGCTTAGTCCACAGAGTACAGGACAGCAAATCCAGAAATACCTATGCAAACCCAGAAATATCTATCCAAATTGTGCCATACAAATTGAACATATTGTAATAAGATGTTCTGGTATCAAGAAACAGTGAAAGCAAAGAGAGATCCGAAAAGTTGTCAGTCCACATCATCTTCTTTCTATTTTTCTTTCCTTATGGGATATATTATTTTAATTAAAACACTAGGAATTTCAAAGGTATATTGTCCCAAAATTAAATAATTTTTCAGTTTTTTCTTGATGAACTGGCAAAATTTGATTAAATCATATATTAATGATGTTTGTAAAATATTTATGAAATTCTAATATGTCTAAATACTCACATTTTAAGATTTTCTTTCTTGTCTTTTCCTCTAAATTTCCATGAAAAGAGAGAGAGGGATTACCTAGACACAAGATGCAGCTAACTTTTTAGATATTTTGAACTCAATGTTTTCCATTTTATTAAAGGGTGAAAACATACCACCAATAAAACATCAGACATGGTGCACAAAGCAGTGCTAGCTTTGAGAAGTTCCCTTTGTAATAAGGGGAGATCAGTAGAATTGACAATAAAAGCAAGATGAACAAGATCCATGTGATTTTAGGTGGTAGGACAATGAATAATCATGTCATTTTTCTCTGGCGAAAGATACTATTTCCTGGGTATTCTTTTCTTAATCAAAAAATGAAAAATCCAACTAAGCCAAACTCCATTGTATTTTGAGTAATGGACAAAAAGATCTTTTAAATTAGAAGTTTTCAATGTTATTTTTGTTTGGGCTGTTTGAATAATGGTTATGTGCTGTTGTAATTGTGGACATTTTCTTATGTCTGCCAGGAATAGTAATGTAAAATTAAAATATTTGTCATAATGCCTCTGCCGTGCAGAAGGGATGATAGTCCTTTTGTATACTTCTTTAATTTTATTGTAAAATATGTAATGAGTTTTACCTATTTGCTGCGGGCAGGTCCTCAGTAAAATGGTTTATATTGAGTCAATCTCTAGTATTAACAAGCTCTTGCTTGCTATCTAAGTGTTTCAAACTATGGGAAATATGAGACACTGGAAGGCAAGAAAAATAACAATAATGGCATGTGATAGCAAAATTGTATTTCACTTATTCCTGTGAATATTTCTTGTTGGTACCAATGGTACTATACAAAGTGAATGTTATAGCCACAACATTCTCTTGGAAAAAAAAAAAGCACTGTCAAGAAGTGAGAAATTGTTGTCAGACATTTTGTTGTTTCTAAATATTTTCTTTCTTTTTTAAAAGAAATACTAGTATTGCAATATAGAAATCATGAGGTAAAGAGTTTTAATAAACTCTCATACTATAAAAACTTCAAATTGATTTACTAAGGTTCCAAAGATAACTTTTAATTATATCCTGTATTTATAGACAAACTCATTTGAATGATAAGGTTAACTTGAATAAAAAGACATAGTCTTTGTGTAAATACTTTTCACAATAAAGTTCCAAAAGAAGTTATCTTTCAATGTTCAACTGAGTTTCGTACTAAGAATTTACTAATACAAAAAAAAAAAGTTAAAATTTTCTGGTCCCCAAAATCTTGACAGTGTAATTTTAAGTAGGTTCATTTCCATTTGCACAGAAAGTTTCTGTCTTTAGGAAACTGAAAATGGAATACTATGGATGTTATGACTGTTTGTCTTGGTGTAAATAGGAAATTGATAAGCTGCCTGTTTAGTGGTATAGCTGGATGCTTACCCAAAAAGGGAACACTGTGGTTATGACTTGTATATAAAGTTTCTGTAAATAAAGTTGCTATTTTTATAACCATGGTTATATTATTATTATTAATAATAATAAAATATTTTATCAACATGCTTCCTTTCTCTTATTATAGTTATCTATATGGACATGTTTGAATCTGCTCTAGGGCTTAATGCAGAAAACAACAATGATCTCACTGACAGAAATTACATATACTTTGTTGCAAGAAATACTAGAACTAAGACAAATAATCATTCTTTTTTTCCAACTTCTATCCATGGCATTATCAGTGGTCTTCACTAAACCATTAATCTCTACACACTTTGATTTCTCCCACCATAACATACAATTATTTAGTCATTTTCATATTTGCTAGGATGGTACTGTGATATAACTTGCTAATATAAATAATATAAAACATTGTCATGAAGGATCATCTAAATTCCTTTACCATATCACTATATATCACAAAAGTAATTGTAAATGAGTCAATTAATCAATTCATCACTCAATATACCTTTTAAAATATGCATTAAATTCAGAATAAATGTGAGTCCAACAGACTCACCTAATTCAAATGGAAAGCAAGTTTGGAAGAAAAAATTATCAATTAATCTAACCAAACAGAGCTCTGTAACACTATTGATTATTTCAAGTTATATTGTCTCTTCCCCAGAAAAGTTGCACTATTAATTTTCTAGCATAGATACCTATCTCAAGTGATGATTAATATATCTAACTCTAGAGCCCCTGGTAGTATCTGATCTTCCTAATGATTACTATCTAAGCAGAATATATGCATTTATTCAGTTCTGGTAGCAGTATTTCTGGTAGTAGTATCAAAGAATATTTCAAATGCATATATTGCTGGTTTTTCTAAATTTTTATTTTTTTTCTCTTTTCTAAGAACTCCATTCCATTCTAAACCTATATTCAGCTATTTTAAGTAGAATACTCCAGGACAGCTTCTCTAAGAGATGGTATTTGAACAGGCGTGAAAGAGCAAGCTAGGTAAATATCTGGGTCTAATAAATAAAACTTGGACAATATTTTTGTTGGTTTTTTATTATAGTTTATTTATTTACTCTTATAAATTGTAATGCTTTAATTATGCCATTTGTCAATGTCCTGAATAGAATCATCTTAGTTTGCATTTCCTCAGTGTTTTAGTCCAGAAGGTTCATTGCTATTCTATTTCGTTATTTTCCAACACAGACACCATCCTTAATCTATACAACCCTAAAAGTGCTTTCTACGTCATTTTACCAAATTGCAACCCTTTCATGTAAAATCCAGATTAAAAGTCTTATTCTACACAGTCTATATCTAGCTGTTTATCTGTCTATTTTGTTCCTTATATTTACAAATATCTCAATTGCATGTGTTGCTTAGGAGAGCGAAATTAAAAAGAATATTTGTAGTAATTTGGTTAAAGTTTACAGTCCTGTGAAGAATATGTTATTGCCTGAAGCACATCTAAGCAAGACAGAAAATACTGGGCAAAGGAAATAATTCAAAAGAAGTGTGTGAGTATAGATTATACATATTATTTTATGCTTTTAAAAATGTAGAGAACTACATCAAAACAAAACAAAACCTATCAATCTGACATATTAGCTAATTCTAAACTGACTTTGGGCCCTTATTTCTCTCAAATACTCCTGCACACCCATCACTTTATTTTCATTATTTTATTTCCCATTGTAAATGTCTTCACTTTTAAACTTCATGCCATGGGATACCTGGGTGGCCCAGTCAGTTAAGCCTCTGCCTTTGGCTCGAGTCAAGATCCCAGTGTCCTGGGATCGAGTCCACCAGTGAGCTCCTTGCTCAGCGGGGAGCCTTCCTTTCCCTCTACCTACTCCTCCCCCTGCTTGTGCCCCCCCCCCCCGCCCCGGATAAATAAATAAAATCTTTAAAAAAGAATAAATTTCATGCCTGTGTTCAAACAGTCCCTGTGAATACCAGGCTTCTCTTTAATACCCCCAACCTTCAAATGTCACATAATTTCCCTTGTGAATCCATCGTCAACATCTTTTATCTAGAAATCATTACTTCTTCAGCTCTAGGCTGGGTTTGCTGATGATTCCTTCCACTAGTTATCAGAGTCTGCCTATGACTGCATGAGATTTATTTTGTTTTGTTTTATTCTGCTTTGTTTCTAATGTACAAACTGCCTCCACTCAGTTTGAGCTGCTCAGAGACATCAGCAATGTCTTGCTATTAATATTTGTATATTCTTTATTTTGCACAGTGCTTCACCTGTAATGATACTCTATAAATATTTTACAATTATTAATATTCTATAATCCACCCTCTTTTTGAAGGTTTATCAGTATTACACAGAGAAATGCAGTTTTTGTTAAAATTAGGCAACTCTCAGCAAGGTTTAAGAATTTTAGGGTTTAATATTTAATTACATTATTTAGATTTGAATTAGTAAGTGGGACTATTTTTCAATGGTCTATTGTATTTCATACATTGGGGCATGCAGCTGGAAAAGAGAGGAGTTATTCACTCTGAAGAGTTTATACCTTCATATTTGTAAATGCGGTTATTAAAAATAAAAATGGAGAACTAGATTGTAGCTAATGGATTCAGGTGTTTACTTCATACAGCCTGATACAGTTTTGTTTATGTCTGTGAATGTTTTCCGATCTGAGTTTTTTCCACAAAGAATTGATATCATAACACTGAGGGGGAAAGGATCGTATCAATTATTGCAAAATTATTCTGAGGCAACAATGGTCTACTCATTACATATGTGCAAATATGCCATCTGATGTGCATCAAGAAGTTTCACAATATTGTTACTCAATTAGCAAAAGGTTTTTATTTGATGACTTTTCTTCACTGAGAAAAATCAACTTGGGGAACATGGTGCAATGAAATGAGGTGGGGAAAAGGCAGATGAATTTTCATATTTTTTTCGTATGTTTTTGAAGCTTTACAAAGATATTGTCCAGGTTTCAGGACTCTGATTTTTTTCAAGTGGCTAAAATTCAAATGCAGTGATAATTCAGAATATAGGACTATACCCTAAGACAAAGACTTTATAGCCTATAAAAGAAAAATAATAAAAATTTGACACTATGGAATGATAAAAGTGATAAAGGATCTTTAGAGGAGAGAAGAAAAGCTGCACTTTGATTGTTTAAAGAGTTATTCTGAGAGGAAATGCTCAGGTTCTTCAGGTTAAGAGAATAATAATGAGGAAAATAAGATTGATGTTTCAGTCAGATAGTTTCGGTTCTAAGCAGGACCTTCTCGTTCATGAACTCATGGAAGCTCTTACTATGTATATTTCTTAAAATGGAAATATTTCTTCAATGACTTAGGTAAGCTTTACCCAAACTGATCTCTCATGGAACACTATTCTGCAGGACACTTCAAAGCTGTAATGAAAACAAAATGGGACTTGAATAAACTTTTAGAGATGCTGGGATACTTTATACAGGTCACTTTGTTGCAGAGTTTTCAAGGACCTTTGGATGATTGTGTGTATTTTGAAGCTCCATGAGAGAGCATGGTCTGGCATGTTCTTTAAATCTGCTATACTACAGAGCCCCCTTAAAATTATGTAGACAATAGTTACATGGTTAGCACAACAGATCTGCTAAATGCTGTCTAGGAAAACTTGATTCACTTATTTTCTGAATTGGAGTCAGTGGTAGCTATAAGATTTCTATTGTCTTTTATAATCTACAATGATTTTTCTTTTCAAAAAAAAAATCTCCCAGCAATCTTGCCTTTGGCAAATTTTTGCTTTTTTATACTCAGTTTGAGTAAAATTCAGACACTTAGGAAGAGTTGAGGCATATTTTTCCTGACATGTGTATTCCATCTATTTGACCTCTCATATAATATTATTAACATAAGGGGCTCCTGGGTGGCTCAGATGATTAAGCATCTGCCTTCGGCTCAGATCATGATCCTAGGGTCCTGGTACTGAGGCCCTCATTGGGCTCTCTGCTCAGCAGGGAGTCGGCTTCTCCCCCTCTCTCTACTGCTCCCCCTGTGTGTACTCTCTTACTCTCTCTTGTAGGATAAATAAAATCTAAAGAAAAAAAAAAAAGACAAACGATGTTATTAACATAAAAACAAAGTTGATGACACAAAAATATGAAGGTGATACTATTTTACCCACCCAAAACTAAAAAAAGACAAAAAGTGTAATATTTTCCCATGTTACTAGCCCCCATAATGTCCCTTTATAAGCTGAAATATCCAGTTGGAAATGGGAGAGCTAAGGAGGAAAAAGATGAGTAAAAGTTCTAAAAGAGAAGATAATGAAAAGAGGAAAAGGAAGGGAAAAAGAAAACCTGGAGGGGAGCTGGGGGAAGTTTTCTGGGTGTCTTTACATGTACCCAGAAGTAAAGTCAACAAAAAGATCTAAAGCATTATTCTTTATTAGCCTCTTTCCTTCTTAGTCATAACTATCTGCATTTCCCAGATCCACTCGTAATCACTAAGTGTAATGAGTCATCCTAAAATAAACAAACAGAGAGTCTGAGCATAGATCATCGGCATTCACAGTCAATGTCCCATTTGTATTCTCTCATTTTCTCCATTCCTTTTTTATTTGCTGCCTCCATCAATTATATCTTAACTGTGATCCAAAGTAACAGGGAAAAACAAAGCTTTCTCGGTATTAATGTCACTCTAATGCATTACAACACTCTTCTCAGCTTTGAGGGCTTCAGCATCTTTTCATTGCTAAAACTTACAGGTGAACTTGGCTGGAACTTCGGCATGGCAGCTAAACAGGAAAGAACTGAAGTACTGGATGGAGGTACAAAGGCAAGAGCTTAACTGTCTAGTTGACATAACTGCTTGGATGTGCTGTCACCATCTAAATCGAACGTATCCAAAATTAAACAGCAATCCCTTCCCTCCCTTCAGTCTTCTCCTCCATAAAAGGCACGTTAATCTGGTTTACTCAAACCAGAATCCAGAAAGTTAGTTTTTACCTATTTTGTGTCTCCCTGTCTATATCCAAACAAACTCCAAGAGATGGATTTTTTTCCCTGAATATATGCTGCATCATTCACATGTCTTCATCTCCAGGGGCTCCACCTTGACCCAAGCCACAATTCTCTTTTGCCTTCATTACTACAATAATATGAAAACATTTCTTCATATATACTCCAAACCATTCTCTATCCAGTTTCTAAAGTACATGTTTTAAAATAGAGCTGTGTCATTCTAGTGCTTAAAATCCTTCAGTGATTTCCCCTTGGCCTACTGATACCTATATGGCCTGTCTTGACTGTTCAACTCATCCATCACCTCTTTTCCTTTTGCGCACTACATTCTAGCTATTTCAGACTCCTTCCACCCTAAGACTAGGTTAAGCTCTTTCCTTGCTTGAAGTCTTTGCATCTGCTATTCTTTCTGCCTGGAATTACCTCCTCCCCAAGCTAATACCTATTTCATCCTTCAGCTTAAATGTCACCCATTGTCCCCCCACCTACTCTCCTGACCCAGTTACACACTGCACATCTGAAAGTATGATACACTTCTATTTCAGAGCACCTACCTCAGTTAATCAAATTGATATTTCCATATATATATATATATATATATATATATATATATATATATATACACACACACACACATATACACTCTCTCTCCTGTTAGACCGTAACTCCATGAGAACATGGATTAGGTCTAAATTCTTACACATTTATCTTCAGTACTGGCTAAGCCCTATATGGTAAATATTTGTTACATGGATGTACCAGTAATTATCTGTTTGCAAGTTTCTTTTTTCCCCTCTGTTCAATTCCAAAATATAATGACATATACAATCTCTAAATTTTATTTACTATTGAAATAGTAATATCTTCAAATTCTTTTCATGGTAGTGTTGGGGAGGTGGATTCTACCAGCTTTTGTCATACACTTTTGTTTTCTGTGAGCAAATATTTATCAATCATTTACTATGATTGTGCTAGGCACTGGAAATGTAGTAGTGAATAATGAAACTTGGTCCCTACCCTCATTATAAATACAGACAAGTGTGGGAGACAAGCACAAAACAAGAATGAGAAAGTGGTAACTGAGAAGTGCAAAGAATTTCTGGGACACACAGCAATATTTGGTTGAGCTTTTTGGCTCATCTTTCCTTAATCCTCTATATTGTTGTAGTCTTAAATCCTGTCGATGTGAATATTATTTTTCTATGTTTTGAACACTTCCATCATTGCATTACTAATTGTTTAAGTTTAGAGTTACTTTTCTTTTATCTTCCCCTTTCTTTGTTCAATTTTTCCAGGTTCCTAATCTTTTAAATCCTGCCCCTTCTTCCTCACATTCCCAAGAATCTTATGACACTTTTAGTAGATTCAGAGAGGTTTATACATTTATTATCAAGAAAATAATATAACTTCTCAAATGGTGAGAACACTAGCAATTTTTGGAGATGAAATTATAAAGGTTTCTTTTGCTAGCTCAAGACTGATAAATGTTTTATCATCATAAGTTTTTAATTATATTTGAAGATCTAATAATAAAACATAATGCTTATTCAGTGCTTTCTATTTGCCAGGCTCTGTTTTATCTAATTTAATCATCATTACAATGTTACATAGGCAAATTTTATAACTATATCCATTTTAGAGAAAAGGAAGTGTTCAAATAACTTGTAATAAGAATGCACTTGGGGCATATTTTTAATATTAAATTGGCTTGACCCTTTCCTTCCATTCTGTTGAATGAACATTTAATTTAATTATTTTCCTGAAAAGTAGGGGAAAAAGGGAAATTCTTATTTAAACAAGAAAACGTTGCCATCATCTGTGCAGGATATGAGCAAGAAGCTATTCAGAGGTCAAACTGTTTTTCAAGTACGCCTGGCCCAGAGTTCTGTGAGGCATCAACTAAAGGACCATGGCCTCCTCACCTTCAAATATGACTAGCTAAAGTATGGGTTACTTGTACTGTTAATTACTACAGAATTGAAGGTTAGGAAGGTAAGGGGGCTAGTTTAGAAGAGGAGGCTTCTATATCTTCGATGGGAGAGCGGGGTATAGCTATTGACAAAAAAAAAGCAACAGGCTTGTGAGATAGAAATAGTAAGAACCTTAGAGAAACATGCAGCGTGGTAAGAATTCGAAGGGGGCCTATATGGGGGCAACAAAGTCCAGAATTTATTCTGAAGCAAAGAAAAGAAGTAATGGTGCCTGCCCTTTATTGTAGGTACTGGAGGATGTTTTATGAAAGAAGGAAACACCTTCAAAGGCCGTTATAATCTTTTATGTAGGGCCACTGCAGTCCCAGAAAAATTATGATTTACATATTTATTTTTTGCATTATATTACATGGAATCAGAGATTTTGACAGTTGCAAAGACATGCTAAAAACCACCTCTTTGATTTACAGAGGGGGGAAAAAATAGTGAAATGACTTGTTCATGGTCACACAGCCAGAGGCAGAGCCAGTCCTGGAAACAAAATCTCCCCCTTTTTTTAATTCAACACCTTGATTTTATTATTTACTTATTTTTAAACTGAGATCATAAATATAAAGAACATAAGAGTCAAAACCTCAAAAGAACTGTAGTACTTAAAAAGAATTATAAAAGAATACTAAAAAAAAACAAACAAACTTAAAATGCTGCTCAAGCAAAAGTGAGGTCCAATTTACTTTAGAGCCTAAAGGGATGTGGACAAAGGTGTGGTAGAGAGAGCTAATCCCAGGTAGAGATCTAGCAGATTCCTCCATAAGGAGGGAGGCAAGGTGGATGTCACTTGGCTTCCTTCCCCAGGGCAGTTTGTGAACCCACCCCATCCCTGACTGGGAAGAAGTCTTCTATGGACAAGCTGGGGGATTAATTTTCTTGCAAAAATGGAATGACAGTAGGACCATCCTTCCCAACCTGTGGGGAAATAAACCTGTTGGGGCTAACCAACTAAGGAATCTGCAAGAGCTCCTGACCCAGAGAGGAATGGATTCTGTTTTTTAAAGCAGCTTTAGATTGGTTCTGTTGCAGACTAAAATTGCTTACAATTCCTCAAATCAGACTGGGGGTGTTTTGTGGTTGTGCAACCTGTGACTTTGAAACTCTAGCTCTAAGTTTCCCAAATATAGGGTTACACATTGGGATTAAAAGCTTATTAAATAGTACTTACAGTTCCTGATATTATACACATGATCTATATATTCCTCAGCCACCTTGATTCATCAGTTTGAATCTTTAAACTCTGTCTCTATGTACCTTGGAATATCATGAGCATTCTCAGGACATTTACATGTCTAAAAACATAATAAAAAGCCCACCGTAGTCCAATGATCCTGTCTGGAAACTGTGGTGTCTTTCCTTCATGAATAGTTCTGATGGGGAAACGATAGGGTTGTTAATGTCTCATTTGAAGTTTTATCACTTCAGCATGTAGTTAAAGTGTACGGTTGCATAAAACTGATTTTTGTGTTTTTTTTTAAAGTAAAGACAAACTGAAAAAAATGTTGTTTTTATTAACTGCACAATAATGTGACATGCATTTAAGTCAATTGAATTTTTTGGACTTTTCTTACAGTGTTATGCTTAGAGTGTAGTGTATCTAGAATCCAACATGCTCTCCTGGGTTTTACTCAGAAAGACAAACACTCCTGTGCCTCTCTCCACCCGGATGTCCAAGAGGTATTTCAAATATTTTTTTCCAAACCCAGATCATGTGGTTTCCCTCTAAACTGATTTGCCTCTAATAGTTTCTGTTTTGTATTCCATTTGTGGCAGCACCATCTGAAAAACACCAAAACTAGAGTGAGAGCCGTGGTCCATCCCAGCCTTCTCTCACTTCTCAGCTCAGACAGCCAGGTCTTCTGATTTTGACACCTAATTATGCCTTGAAAATCATCATTCCTCTTCTTTTTTAACCTCCTTTTCCCTGGGTTAAGCCCTCCTTATGTCCCTCGACTGTTTCAGTGCCCTAAAATGTTAAATCCACGTTGGTTCTCCCCTTAAACCATCATGGTCCGTGCTATTTTTGTGGTCTACAGAAAAGACACATATGAAACAGGCAGTCCACGCCTACAGTCATTTGGCTCTCCATCTGCCAGGATACAGACCCCCAGCCACAGTGACCTCAGAGCTCACTGAATACCTCTTCCCTCCTTGCTAACTGTGCTTCAGACAAAGAGATACCATGTTCACTGCTTGAAAGAACAGTGATTCGTTCTGTTTTATTGTTTGTTTCTTTTCATTGGTTCCTTTGTCTCTTGCCTCGATGACTTTGTCAGGGATGTTTTGTCTTCCTGAAATGGTTCTGCCTCCCATCTCCATTCTTTGCTATATTCTACTTAAGTTTTTGAGTTTGACCCTAGGTGTAACCTCTTTTTGGCCTTTATCCCAACCAGCTGGCTTGCTGGATCCCACGTTCTTGTTCAGTTCCTGCCAGCCTGTTTGTCTGGGAGCAAAACACTGCTCTAGATCTGTTCCATCTGTTTTTAGATGGATATCCTTAAAGAACCTATTTTCCTTGTAGCAACAGGGTGGGGAGATAACAAACCAGTCTTATTACAATACACTCTTAAAGTGAATATTTGATACAATTATCTAACTCACCTATTGATAGCATTTTGTTGAAAGGACACGGTAAGGCTACGTGCTGAGTATTCTCCTCAAAGTTGTAAACAATTCTGAATAGTTGGTAAGAAGGGAAAAGAAGACTTAAAGATTTTCTTCAGATGAGTAAATCTCCTTTATCACAGAGTTTGCTAGTGTTCCCCCAAATCCATTACCCACTTTTTCCTTAGTAATAGAATCCCCAATATTTAGCTGGGCACATAGGGCCTGAGATGTCATATATCCCAGCGACAATTTCAGCGTGGTTTGCCATGTGACTGAGTTATGGCCAAGGCTCTCCTGGGAAGCGTTACTAAAGAGAGAGGGCCCTCTGTCGTTTCTTCTTCCTCCTTCCTGCTGTTTAAATATATTTTACCTGTTGTTATATATGCTCTTATTGTAACCAATTTTGTATGCTTTGTGGGAAGAAAATGTACAATGAACTAATGAGTTTTAAAGAAGACAAGAAAAAAATCAAAATAATATCTTGTTGAATATAGGAAGACAAAATTATATTTATCTCATCATGAGTACTTCAGGTAACAATTGTGAATTGAAGATATACTGGATAGTTATGAGAGAGTTGGATTTTATGCAGGAGAGAAAGTGAAATAGTACTTTTAAGCATTTTCTACAAATGCTTCAATTTAAATGGACATATTTATATTCTTGTGATAAAGAATGCAGTTTATAAAAAAACACCACTAAAGCCTGATATTCCATAGGAATTTCTTATATGGATTCTATGTACTTATGAGAAAGAGGTTTTTATTTTACAATGGCCAAATTCTTACGTTAAAATGTGTATCTAATGTAATGTCTACTTTTTCATTATTAGGTTGACATTTCATTTGAAAACATTTATGATTAGTTAATCTACTTCTGGATAATGGTGTGTTATATACCCAATATTTAAAACATATTTATTAAAGATAATATATAACAGCTAATATTTTTGAGCATTTTCTATATGCCACTATACTAAGAAAGGAGTATAGATTTCTAATTTCATCTTCAGAAAAATCTGCATATCTTCACTTTACCTACAAATTAATGGAATATTAAGAACCAGGTGTAGTGATAACTATTAAGTAACTGCATCCAACCTGTGCTCTTTACCACAGGTTTTTTATTTTGCTCTGCCATGACATTTACTTTATTCACATTTTTTATAATATCAGGATGAAATAGCTAAAACATATATCATGATAGAAAGACTAGTGTTGTTGCTGTATTTGTATGTTCTGCTTTCCTGGTTTTTAAGTATATAATTCAAGGAGTTAATTCATTTTCTGCTTGTTAATATTTACGGAAATTCCTTGTAGCAAGACAACAAACAATTTATTCAAGAATGTAAAATTTGGCCCTGCTCTAAGTTATAATATTTGTTAATTAATTTAACCTGCACATATTTATTGAACAGATGTTATGTGTCAGGTACTTTTCTAAGCACTAAGAACATAGCAGTGAATAATTCAGGCAGTAAACTAGTAAAGGAATTCTAAAAATATAAAAACAGTGGTTTTAGAAGTGGAAACAAAAGAGTAGGGAGACAAGTCAGAAGAAAAACCTGAGGTTTTAGATCTATGATCAGGGAAGACTTCTTCCTTCCTAAAGACCATATTTGAGTAGAGACAGAAAACATAACAAGGGGGGAAAAGAAACACAAGAACAAAAAACATGCTCCATGGGGAGGGAAGTGCGAATAAAGGACACATGGAGTGGTCTTTGCTTGGTGAACCGAAAGCAACAAAGAGGACTGGTATCTGGAGGAGAGTCTGAAGAGTAGTAGAAGATGAGGTTCAGAGGTAGACAGGAGCCAGATCATATATGGAGAGCTTTGTAGGCCTTGGTTAGGAGTTTGTTTTGTTTTGGTTTTTCTTTTCTAAATGTACTAGGAAGCTCTGCTTGCTCAGCTTGATAGAAAAGCCTTAGTCTGGACCACAGCCAGTCATCACTGCAGAAAGGCCTTAAAGCTTCTGCCCAGAGGCAACACATATCACTTCTGAGTTCAGTTCATTGATGAGTGTGTGTCATGTGGCCAAGTCTGCATCTGTGAGACAGACAGTGTAATCCTTCCTCAGGGAGGGGGAGGGAACATTTGTGAGTAATAACATAACCTACCACAATCAATGTCTGTCACTTTGACAGTCCTTTGGACTTCTTGAATAAACTTCATATAACAAAATTTAAATCATACCATTTAAAAGATACTTTCCCAATTTGGGGAAGAAAAAGTTCCAACTATTTCATTGAAACAAACAGATCCACCAAACAGGTTGAAATCTCCATTTATTTAAAGCCCCAGAAAAAAAATTACTGGATTATTGAGATGACTATTCCTGAAGCTCTTTACACATATAATCAAATTCTTGAAAATAGGGTTGTATGAATTTAAAATTCCATCAACTACATATGAAAACTTAAGTGTCATCGAAGCATCACTAGTAGTTAGTTTTCTGGCTTCGTATATTTTGGTTTCTTCTCATAGTATAACAGGGACACTTTCTCCGGCTTTGGCTTCCAAGAGGAGCTAGAATTTGGATACAAGTCTGTCTAGCTCTGAAGATGGCCCTTTCCCTGCCCTCTCCACTAGCAGTGGCTATGTGGGGTAAAAAGCTATAAAGCTTTTGTCTCAGAAATCACTAGGATATTCATGTTGTTTATTGCCATGACACTACTATACCCTAGTCTATCTTGATCTATAGAATTATGTTTCTGAGGATTACAACTAAGATACACTACAACTCCTCCATGAAGGTCAGTAAGTACCAGCACACAATAAGCATTAAGATTCTATGACAACAGAGATAGAAAAAATAATTCTACAAGGAAAAAATGGTGCTTTCACATATGAGCCAAAATTAAAATTAAGACTGGCAGACACTTCAAATGAAGACACGTTAATTAAGAGTTGACCTGCCACTCACTGTATAAGCAAGTCTGGTTTAGGGCAGGGTGAGTGATGTCACCAAAATATGTTACATTGCTGAGGTTACATATAAAATACTTGTGCTTACTGTGAAAATAAAAGTGAAAAAGGAAACTGTAGAATGGCAAGAAACCAAAATGGCAGCATCTATAATCATAAGATGATGGACAAGTGATTTTAAATTATTCTTGCTACTTTACTAAATTGTATATGCATGTGCCCACATTTAATACAGATAAAAATAGGGGCAATGGGTTTGGCAGACAGTGTTATGGTTGATTTTAGAAGGACAAGATTCATTTGAGGGAGAATATAAATTAAACATGATGGTTTGGATTAGCAGGTAATTTGAGTTTGTGTTTTTCCAAATGTTCTCTCTCAGCCTTGGGCTTATCTAAGCAGAAAACATAATATATACAAATGCGAAATGTTCACAAAGTGTTTAAAAGAAAAAATCTGAGTTCTCCTCTACATGAAAAATAGCACTTTTCCCCTAACCATTGCCAACATTTTTTTGTGCGACGTAGAATAAAACTTTCTAGGACTCCATATTAATCCATTGCAAAATCTTATATTTCCAGTTTATCACTTAAAAATGACACGAACTTTCTTAATTCTAGCTGGATTCTACAAAAAGTCTCTGAGTGGCTGTAGGTGCCATATGCTGAAGTTTAGCTTTACACTATTTATCATCTCAGTCCCTGACTCCTTTTACTTCTCATTCTGCATAGAATAAAGGGTGAGATTTATCTTTATTTACTTAATTATGAGCCTCACAGATTGCCTCTGCTGTCTGTGCACTGCAGCAGTGTTGGTAGTCAGTAACCACACATGAGTGGAGGCATACCTCTGCGTGTCTCTTCAAGTACCCTCCCCTGGACTTTCTCAACGTCAGCTTTATCTTCATTAAGGTAAAACCACCACTTCCCCTTTGCATTTTTGTGAGCTGGGTTGCTGCATAAAAGGAACTGCTATTCTGTTCTTTAATGCCATCCTTCGTGTATTATCTTAGTGCACAATAAACAAATAGCTTGTTGAGGGGTGTGTGTGTATGCATTGCAAAGTTTTGTATTTATAATAAAAATGTGATACATGCCTATAACTATAAAAATGCAGAGAATGCAGAACAATATAACAATATAAGCTAAAATTGAAAGTAACACATCATGATAGAAATATCAGTGGTCTGGCATAGAGATTTCAAATAGTATTCTATTTAGAATAATATATATTTGTGTCTAAAATTTGATCAGTCTGTACATATTATTTTATAATTTGTTTTGTGTGTTCAACGCTATGTCATGTGCATCTTTCCATGATCACCTTTATAGGCCATTTCTCTCCCTCATATCTGAAATCATTCTATATTTTAGTGGTGCATTCAGAGGTCAGCATTCCATTTGAAAAACTATTATTTTTGGTGTGAATGGATATCACATAACTTCATTTTTATCACTTTGTTTTTTAATCACACTGTTTAATCCCTAAGATTTCTTTTTTTTTTTAAGATTTTGTTTATTTATTTGACAGAGAGAGACACAGCGAGAGAGGGAACACAAGCAGGGGAAGTGTGATGGGAGAGAAGCAGGCTCTCCGCAGAGCAGGGAGCCCGACGCGGGGCTCGATCCCAGCACCCTGGGATCATGACCTGAGCTGAAGGCAGACGCTTAACGACTGAGCCACCCAGGTGCCCCCTTTTTTGCCTTTCCTCATAAAACTAACATCAAGAAATACTTATTTCTGTTTAAACATAAAGAGAAAGGGAAATGAAACGGTGTGCCTCATATGTGTCAGGGTCAATAGTAGGAACTTCAAATGTATAAAAGTATACATTATTTTTTATCTTCCTAACAACCCCATGAATAAAACCACTGGTGGTAAAATATTTTTTGAATACCTACCATGTGAACTTTGTCAAGCTATCACGGAAGTCAGATATGCTGTCACTGTACAAAATTGATATAATGATACATGATTATATGATATGTAATGATATATTATCATTTTACAAAATGAGGGAAAAGTGGTTCTCACGGTTAAAAAGTAAAGGTGATAAATGGTTGCCAGAGTATTTGAGCATGGCTCCATAAATACATTGCCTTTATTCTTTCCATTAAACCATTTAATGTCACTTATTTAAGTGTATGTCATGAATAATATTTGTTTTACATTGCTCCACAATTTATCTTTCTAAAAATAAAATTTAGTAATCCTACTTAAGCACCACAATGGCTTCAAATTCTCTAAAGGATCTAGTCTTAAATCATCAACAATGTTTAAAAGCCAAACTCTTTTGTCCCCTGCTTTTCAATACCACTATTATGCTGACCTAACTTTCATTCAAACCAGACACATTGTTTCACAACTTTGCATATGGTTTCTCAGATGCTAGCCCACCTCACTTCTACAAATGTTGAATTTATATTCACATTCACATCCCATTAAATTGTTACCATCCCTGAAAAGCCCTCCTACTTCCTCATAGAATAATCACGTTCTACTATGAGCTGCTAAAGCAATTTGGACATGTCTTTACCACAGTGCATATTAAAATATAATATAGTACAATTATGTTTTTATTTCCACTAGAACACAAACTTTTGGAAAGTAAGATTTGGGTTTGAGGCTTCAGTTTGTCTACTGAAGTTTGTTCAGTTTGTTTCCCCACTGTCTAGCCCATTGGCTAGCAAATAATCAGTGCTCAAGAAATGAGAGCTAAATAAAAATCATAAAATAGTTACTTAAAGGATATACACCAACAGTGACCACAGAATTCATTACCAAATCTACAAAGAGAATATTGATCAGCTTTAATATAAATCTGCATCTTTGTGGGGAGGGTATTTTTGTATCTTGTGGATGATACTAATTATGTTCTAAACCTTATCATTTTTGTGGCCTATTCCCCTCCAAAGTTGATATGAAGAAGATGAGAATTCAGGACAGTACAACACTTTTCACTGTACAATTCAAAGAAGCCAACAGATATTGCCAGAGTTTACTCTAACTTTAGGTCTAAATCATGTATATTGCTTTGTTGGCCGCAAGAAGAAGATAGGAGGGAAGACTCCTTTCACCTCTTTTTAAAGGCACCAGAACCTGCTGTAGCTTCATGATAGCCATACCTTATCTATTTATGAACTTCTCTTTCTGGTAAAGTCAACATTGGAAAGTCATGGTTGGTGTCTCTTTTATTGGATTTTGCTGACATTTGAGGGGCTTTTGATTCATTTTTATAAGCATCCTCTTCTTATGATTTTAGAAGCAGAATCATTCCAGTGGGAGATATAATTCCTTTCAATAATATCTTGTGTTTGGAGTTTGCCTCCCGCTGATGAGAAGCTTTACTTTGAATTCATGTTTATACTATCATAAAATTATTTTCCAGTGAAGTACTGATTTCTATAAACTGAAAGGCAATACTTCATTAAAAATAAATTACATTTGAATGAGTGAGCTCTAACAAAATCGTTATTAGTTACATTATTATGATGTTTAAACGCCCAATTATTCCATAACGACTTAGAAACCAGCTGTTGTATTTAAGCATAGTATTGGCTTTATTTCAGCAATGAATTAAGTGAAGTAGATACATACATGATGATGACACAGGGACATCAGCTTGAAAAAGCAATCCTTTGAACATAATCTGGCATGCACTTGAGTTATTTGTACAAAGATCCTCTATTCACTATCAATAATCGAAGACTAGCCTTGGGGAGAACCTTTGCCCTTTTCTCATGCCTTCTTCTGTTAAACCTTTTCCTGGCTTTCTTCAAGGAAGAGCTTGTTGCCGGTCTGACTGATCAGAGCTCAAGTTATCATAAACCACAACATCCAGCAAATGGACTCACTATAACTTAAAGGGTGGTTGTCATTGTTGGGATCTTTCTCCTCCTCTTCCTCTTTATAGGCTAAGATCCTAGCTGAGGCTTCCAGCTCTCAGTCTTTACCTCTGCAAGAATACTTTTACTTCAGTTATTTCATGATTTCAGGTCTTTGTTAAAGTACAAAGATCTCAATGAGACGTTTTCTTGCCCATGTTATTACAAACTGTATTCCCATCTTTCTGGCTTTCCCTGTTGTTGTTCCCTGCTTTATTTATTCCCACATACCACTTATGATCATCCAACAGACGAAAAATCTAACTTAATTGCTAATTGTCTCTCTTCCATCAATTAAATATAAACTCCAGGAGGTAGAGAGGTGTATGTTCAATCCTGTTAATTTTAGTACTTCCCACAGCATAGGTATCCAATATTTATTTACCAAATGAGTGTGTGGGGGGGAGAAGATAGGTGGGCAGAAGGTAGAATGTAAGCCCAAACCATACATTCCAACTCAGTTTCACCAGAGTTTTCCCTTGGGATTATGGAATCCTGTCTCAACGGGCACTTAAATCCTCCCTTTGTTGTCATTCGTTAAGAATAATTCCGCAGGGAAATGTACATAGTACTGGAAGACAAGAGGTTAGTTTTTATGAACAGGGAGAATATGGTGATGTTTTTCTGCCTAGACTTAATGTCACTAAACACCATCGAAATCCCATTAAAATATCTAACAATATACAAGTGCCTAATAAATGTTGGCTTATTCACAATAATACTGATTTTTTTTTAATTTTATCCACCTGAGTCTTGAGAGAAAACTGACTACCATCCTACTAGATTCTATGCATCATTTCCCATCCATAATTCCATAAAATGGGGACAGTAATAAAATCCTCATAAGATAAAGTGCTTACAATCGTGTTCAGGATATATAAAGTTTCCAACATAAAGTTAGCTAATTTTACCACCATTACCCAATCAGTTCCAGGTCTTGGTGATTCTCTCTCTTAGTGTCTATCTTTTCTGTTTTGTTACCACTGATTATGATGGAGTGTATTGTTTTCCAAGTTGTTCATGTGCTGCTAGTAGTACAGAAGATTATTTCACATGGCATGGAAGAATAAATCACAAAAATAAAGTTAACTTATTTATTTTTTATTTTCATTTTTTAGTTATTTAAGATAACAAACTTTCATTCTGAATGAATAGGCTTGAATTTTAAAGCAAGTTGATATAAAATAAGGCATTAAGTCGAGACATATATAGGTAATATGTTGATATGCAAAACATTCTGATGACTTATGGGAATGACCAATGTTTGAAATATGTTACCTGGACTGTCTTTTTTATCCCAGCCTTATTCTGTACTTCTTTTTATACTGTCCTCTGAGTTACCTTTCTAAACAAAATTCTGATCCTGTAGCCCCTTGCCTTAAGTGTCCACTCCTAAGACTCTCTATAGGACAAATCTCAATCTTAGGAATGTACAAACTCTCCATGATCTGCTTTTGTCCCTTACCTCATTGTTTTTATCCCTGTCCTCATTGATTACAACTTCCACAGACAATGTGTGCTCCTGCAAAATCAAGATAGTTAAATTCCTTGATTATATTCCCTATAATTTGACAACTCTGTGCTTTCAGGCAAATTGGTTTTTGTTTTTTGTTTGTTTGTTTGTTTGTTTGTTTGTTTTGCCTGGGTGGCTATTTTTTTGCTTATCCAAATGGAGAATTTATATTCCTACTTTAAAAACCAATTCATCTGTGGGGCACCTGGGTGGCTCAGTTGGTTAAGTTTCTAAGCTTCTGACTCTTGATTCCAGCTCAGGTCGTGATCACAGGGCTGTGAGCGCCACTCTCCGTGCAGAGTCTGCTTGAGATTCTCTCTCTCCCTCACCCTTTCCCTCTACCCCTCCCCACCCTCAAATAAATAAATAAATAAATAAAATCTTTAAAAAAATTCATATGTTATGTTTCTGGAAGCCTTATGAGACGTAGAGTTGGTTATTTCTCACTCTGTGATAATCTGGCATTTTATAATGTTTAATGTTTTCCTTTATTTTTAGTGTTTTTCATGTATATGTACACATGTTATCTCCTTCACTGGACTATGATCAGAGGCTCTATCTCCATCCCTAGCTAAAAACATGATAAGAACAGGGCCATTTTAATTACGAATCACCCCATTTTTCTAGATTGAAATCTTAACATCATGTTTAATAATGCCCCCTTTGTCCCAAACCATATCCAACTGTATAACAAGTTTTGTGCATTACCTATCAGATTGGTTTTCAATATTAATGTCTTGCATATTCCATAGTTTTTAGGCTTCAAGTCTCGTCTAGGTGTCAAAATGCCTTCTTAACCAGTTATATTAGGGTTCATTTAGCCATGTCACAATCTCAAATCCAGTTAACTTATTCAAAAAGGGAACATTTATTAGTTTATTGTATTAATCATGTACTGCCACAATAATGCTGTATCAGAAACAATCATAAAATCTTGATGGAATGTAACAGAAAAACGTATTTTGCTCTGAAGTTTGAGTTAGGCAAGCAATTTTACTGATATGAACTGGGTTTGGCTGGGCTAGCTTGTGTGTCTGAGGTAGGCTGGCAGGTGGGCTGCCAACTGGCTAGGTTGGCTCAGCTCTTCTCCATGTGGTCTCTTAACCTTCAGCAGGTTGCCCTGGGTTTGTTCTCACGGGAATGGCAAGGTTGTAAGAAAGCAACTTGCCCTACGCCTCTTGAGGCCCAGGCTCAAAACTGGCACACAGTCCCTTCCACCTCATTCTATCGGCCAAAGCAAGTCACAAGGTTTTCCCAGTTCAAAGGGTGGAGAAATAGACTCACTTCTTAATGAAAGGGGCTGAAAATTCACATAGCAAAGGGCACAGGTAAAGACAGAGGAAGAATGGGTGGTATTTTCACACTCCATCTGTTATACTCACATACACAAAATTGAGAAATGGAATGGGCCTATTTTCAGAGAAGATTGGCTATGAAGGTATAATTCTACCAGGCATCAGTCGCTCTCTTCCCCTCCTCAGCTCTAATCTATAATTCTCAGGCAGCTATTCCCACAAGGGCTGGTTCTAAGGTTGCAAGTGGCTTTGTCCTTACAATGAAAGTAAATTCTTCCCTAGCAGCAACAGATAAAAAAATAATAATAATTTGGAGGGAACCCCAAATTTCTCCTGCAAGGCATCTATACCTATTGCCGGCCCTTTCACTGTAGCCAGAGATAAAGGATACTATAATTAAAACAACCAAGGTAAGGTAGGAGGCTCCTTACTCCCAGAATCAGAAAAAAAGCAAAAGCTGATTTTACTTAAAGGGGAGGAAGAGTGATGAGAAGGCCAAACCAGCATGGCCTTGGCCTTCCATTCCTTCACGTCCTTGTACTCTACAGTATCACAGTCATCTCCCACGGACGGATCTCACCATGTATTTGCTAGCTCAAATTCAGTGGGTATTTCTTTGACTGAAGTTAAATACAAAGTTTTTAGTATGATGTGATGTGCAAAACTCTTCTCAATTTGTTCTCTCTCTCTTTCTGTATATACGTATCTCTCCAGTCTTTTTATCTGCCTCTTTTTCCCTTGGTTATCCAAAGATAGTTTAGCCATAGTGGCCTATTTACCATGACAGAAATTTACCATGCTATCCTGCCAAAGGTTCAGTTAAATTAACTGCATTACCTGGCCCAAATCTCTGTCTCCTACATTGTTTCCCACCAGACCATCTCAGCACCTGGTAATCCTTTTATGATTCAGTGTCTTTGATTATGCCCCTTAAACAGAATGCCTTTCTTTTTCTCATTCTTTACTTGGTAAAATCCTTATTTTCCAAGTCCCAGATTTAAGGTCCTCCTTTCCATGAATCTTGCCTTATCCATAAATTGATCACTTATTTTTCTCTGTAATCCCTACCTTACTACATTCTGATTAATGGTGTTTTTTTAAAATATCCCCTCCCTCTGGAATTCTTTATTTGTTGTCTTTTAATTCTCTGTGTTTAACATCATGCCTAGACTATACGTTCTATACAATAATTCCCAAGAATTATTTTGTCTCTAATAATGAATAATTGTCAGTAATTTATTTAAGTGTATGCAAATGTTAGTGGCTGAGCAAAAAGGATACTATGTAGATACCGAAATATTTGCAATCTTCTTGTGCAAAAAAAAATCACTATGCTTTAATCCTGAGCAATAGAATAAAAATAAGTGACTGTTTTAAAAGTCTTCAAAGACCCTAAAAACACCTGAGTGTAACGAAGTTCAAAACTAATTTATCAACTTTATCTTTAAAATTTCATTATTGTATTAGTTATGAATTATTCTCTCCTCTTGTACAAAAACTGTGCCATTATCTTCTGAAATTAAATATCTGATGTTTCCTTCTTGGTCTAATTCAAATGTATCCTCTTTCTAAGCAGAGATAGACACATTTTTACTTTGTTCTGTAAAACCATACATGCTAGTGATAAATGAGCAGTGTCTGTGGTTACATTTGTTCTTATCTCTTTTGAAGCAGAAAATCTGGCAGTCTCTTATCTAAACTTTAACAAGTGGAGATAAACCTTGATAGAAAAATGTTTCTGGACTGCCATCGCTTTTAGCAAGAGTAAACAATTTAAACTAAAAGCAGCTGTTTGATTTTTTCCAAAAAATAAATCTAAAAGTAAAATTCTCCCCAAAGAATGGCATATAATTCAATATAGCTTTCAATCAAGTGTAAATGCGGCTACACTGCACATTTATCTGTTATAAGTATAAGGCCATTTTATTAAGTTCTTTTGGCTTTGGAACTAAGACGGTTATTGCAATAATGTCCAGTCTATGCTACTAATATGATCAAGGAAGTGATGCTAATGTTGTAATGGCTATTAAGCTTATAAACATCTTTTTTTTTATTTTTGTAACAAATGATAAATCCATTTGCTGGATTTTAATTTATGTTCCAGCAACCAGGAGTTCCCCAGAAAGTTCTAGAGTGTATCTTGGCTCCTTGGAGGAAGGCAATTCAAGAGTGATTTCTGTTCCCTTCCAGAAGGGGTGCAAAACGAAAAAAAGAAACCCAAAGAAGAAGAGAAAAATATAAATCCTAACAGTGATTAAGGCAGCAAATAAACAAATATCTCTGCATTATGAGGGCCACAAGTGTATATCTTAAATTTTAAGATCGCCACTTCAATTTGTTATCCTTGGCTCCAATTAGCTCACTGCTCTGATTTTCCTGATTGAATTTCAAGCACTAATTGTATCCTTCCCTTTCCTTTCCTTCCTTCTTGTGTTTACTTTTTGAGATATTTTAGCAAAAATTTTTTCATTTGCACAAATAGTGGGCTGATATATAATGAAATCTAGTATGTTTTCAAGTTGTTTAATTAACACAATTTTCAAATTTCTTTCCTTCTTCCGCCCTCCCTTCCACTCTCCTCCTTTATTTTTTCTTTGTCAGGACAAAAGAGAACATTACCATAGTTGAGCAAAAGTTATTTTCCTTCAGAAATAAATTAATATAAAAATATATGTATATATCTTAACTAAATCATATTAAGATCAAATGGTAAATTAAGCTAAATTGTCTTAAACCATAATTTGACAGGCATATTCAAATGTATTGCAGGTTCAGTTCTATACCACTACAAGAAAATGAGTCAAATGAAATTTTTGGTTTTCTACTGCATATAAAAATTATGTCTAGAGTATACTGTAGTCTATTAAGTGTTTAATAGCACTGTGTCTAAAAAATGTACATACCTTAATTTAAGAATACTTTATTGCTAAAAAATGCTAACCATCATGTATGTGAGCTTTCAGCAAGTTGAAATCTTTTTTACTTGATGTTGATGGCTATTGACTGATTAGGGTAATGGTTGCTGAATGTTGCAATAAATGCAGCAATTTCTCAAAATTAGACAACAATGAAGTTTGCCACATCAATTGACTCTTCCTTTCACAAACGATTTCTCTGTAGCATGGGATGCAGTTTTATAGCACTTGACCCACAGTAGAACTGCTTTCAAAATCAGATTCAATCCTCTCAAAACCTACTGCTGCTTTATCCACTAAGTTTCTGTAATTTTCTAAATCCTTTGTTGTCATTACAACAATCCTCACAGCATCTCAGCCAGTAGATTTCATCTCAAGAAGCCACTTTCTTTGCTCATCCCTAAGAAGCAACTTCTCATCCATGGAAGTTTTATCATGAGATTGCAGTCATTCATTCACATCTCCAGGCTCCACTTCTAATCCCACTTCTCCAGCTGTTTCCACCGCATATGCAGTTACTTCCTTTACTGAAGTCTTGAACCCATCAAAGTCATCCATGAAGGTTGGAATCAACTTCTCCAAATTCCTGTTCATGTTGATATTTTGGCCTTTTCCCACAAATCTCAAATGTTCTTAATGGCTTCCAAAACCATGAGTCCTTTCCAGAAGATTTTCAGTTTATTTCAATTGTCAGCAGAATCACTATGTATAGCAGCCATAGCTTTACAAAATTTCTTATATAATACAACGTGAAAGTCAAAATTACTACTTGATCCATGCACTCCGGAATGGATGTTGTATTAGCAGGCATGAAAACAACATTAATCTTGCATACATCTCCATCAGAGCTCTTGTGACCAGCTGCATTGTCAATGAACAGTCATATTTTGAAAGGAATCTTTTTTCTGAGAGGTAGGTCTCAACAGCAGGCTTAAAATATTCAGTATATCAAGTTGCAAACAGAGGTGTTGTCATCCAAACTTTATTGTTCCACTGACAGAACACAGGCAGAGTAGATTTAATGAAATTCTTAAGGGCCCTAGGATTTTCAGAATGGTCGATGGGCATTGGCTTCAGCTTAAGTTACCAGCTACATTAGCCCCTGATGGGAGAGTCAGCCTGTCCTTCAAACCTTTAAAGCCAGGCACTGACTTGTACTCTCTAGCTATGAAAGAACCAGATGACATCTTTTTCCAATAGAAGACTTTTCATCTACACTGAAAATTTGTTTTTCAGTGTAACCACCTTCATTAATTACCTTAGCGAGATCTTCTGCTTAACTTGCTGCAGCTTCTCCATCAGCACTTGCTGATTCACCTTGCACTTTTATATTGTGGAGATAGCCTCTTTCCTTAAATCTCATGAACCAACCTCTGCTAGCTTCAAACATTTCTTCTGCAGCTTCCTCGCTGCTCTTGGCTTTCATAGAATTGAGGAGAGTTAGAACCTTATTCTGGGTTAGGCTTTGGCTTAAAGGAATATCATGGCTGGTTTGACCTTCTATCCAGACCACTAAAAGTTTCTCCACGTCAGCAATAATGCTGTTTTGCTTTCTTATTATTTGTGTGTTCACTGAAGTAGCACTTTAAATTTCTTTCAAGCACTTTTCCCTTTATCTTCACAAGTTGGCTCACTGTTTGGTTCAAGAGACCTAGATTTTGGCCCATCTCAGCTTTTGACATTCCTTCCTTACTAAGGTTTGTAATTCCTAGTTTTTTATTCAAAGTGAGAGATGTGTAAGTTTTCCTTTCACTCGAACAGTTAGAGATCATTATAAGGTAAATAATTGGCCTAATTTCAACATTGTTGCACTTCAGTAATTAGGGAGGCCAAAGGAGATGTAGAGAGATGGGGAAATGGCTGGTTGGTGGTGCAGTCAGAACACACACAACATTTATAGATTAAGTTCACCATCTTAGATGGGCACAGTTTGTGACTTCCCAAAACAATTACAATAATAATCTCGAAGATTTGATCACAAATTACCATAACCTATATAATAATAATGAAAAACTTGAAATATTGCCAGAATTACCAAAATGTGACACTGAGACATGAAGTTAGCAAATGCTATTGGAAAAATAGCACTGACAGACTACCTCAAAGCGGGGTTGCCACAGACCTTCAGTTTGTTTAAAAAACACAGGATCTGAGAAGCACAATAAAGCAAATCACAATAAAATGAGGTATGTCTGTACCTAAGAATCATTTTTCTGTCCTTTCAGAGAATAGAAATCACCAAGTTTGACTTCCAAGTTCCTGTAGTATTTTCTAACTCTTTCACCTTTGGCTTAAAGGCATACATTTTATCTTTAGCTCCAGAGTTTACTTGAGAATTAGTGTTAAATTTTTCTAGAAATTTGAAATGGGGGGATTCGGAACTGTGCATGCTAACCGCTAACTTTCACTTTAGCCGTTTCCTTGTGTAGATTTAGCTGCTTCACTTCCTAACCAGTCTTCCTCATAGTTGATGTGGTTAAACTTATCAATTTGCCTCGCCTTTGTCCTTTAGGAAACTATAATCCTTGAATAAGAGTTTGCAGCTGGTATTGTATTTTAGCTGTGGTCCCACTTTTCACAGAATAGAAATAAACACACAAAGATGAATTTAAGTAATACCACTACTTAAAAATTATGAAATATTTTTCTTGGTCCAACCATGCATTCATAGTTATCATTGTTCCAAGTCAAATTATTAGTGACAAGAGATAAAAGTGAAGTGGTAGGGCACTCTAATCCAGTAGGATTGGGCAGAGTGACTGAAAGCTGACTGTAAGGCAATTAAATTTATGTGAGAAAAAGAAAGCCAGAATCATTCCTTAAAAGAGAAGTCTTTAAGATTTACTGTCACAAATATTGCAGCTGTTGAAGTAATTCTCCTCTTTAAATTGTGGCATCTCCCCCCAAACACATGGATTTGGTTTTCCTGAGATTTTGCCTCCATACTTTGAATAATCACACTCTCAGTAGGCATTAAATGTACACAAATTACTTTATCACAAAATATCACAAAATATATCTTGGAAGAGGAGAACTGGACTTGGATTACAAGTAAATTATAAGTAAATATAGTTTAAAGAGGTGTTTCATCCAACCTAATGGATTGGCCAACTTTCTCTTAGTCCTTCAAGCCAGTTCAAAGTTAAAGCTTGATAGAAAAAGGTACTTTTTGTCAGTTACTATGTAAACCCTTGGATATAAACCAAAATTACTCTTGGAAATGTTACAAACTAATTGTTATCTTCTGCATAGTTATAACACCCAGAAATTCCTTGAACTAGACTCCTGAGTTAGCTAACCACAGGACAAGTTAGCAATATGATTTCTTAAACACTGATATTAATTTTCTCATTCTTTTCCCTCTTTCTGTACAAATTTGTATTTATTCTTTTAATCTTTACTAGTTACCTTTCATGCTTACATTATTGTATCAGTTATACCCAGATAAAATCCCAACCTTAAATGACTGTCAAATGGCTATTTCCTCCTATCTCTTTACTATTTAATCTATAATCAGTAGCTCCTTTAATGAATTGAATTGATGCCTTTCCTCCAGGAAAATACAAAATAAAACATCACCTTTACACTTACAGCATTTTGGTAGTGGATTTATGTTGAGAATGGGCTTGGTGACTGATTGATGCCTACAAAGGCATCTCAGTATTAAATCCACTTAGTCAAAAATGGTTGTATTCCATATGTGTTCTCTAACATTCAAATCAGTAGACTGTAAATGATAGCATCAAAACTTTCTTTCAGCTTTACGGTTTAATTCACCATGGCCGGATATAATTCTTTGTACAATTTAGATATTTTGTGAGTTATACAGAGCTACTAACACTTCCCTAATTTTTTGTTGCACACTGTGATATCTTCTGTGGTTTAAAGTTCATACTTCTGACCTTTTCTCATAGCACTTACGATCCAAAGCTCTGAACTGAGTACAAACTTACATCCAACTACTGACACCTAATGTCAGCAATAATTCTGAATTATCTTTGAGATTAAAAATCTAATTCTTAAAAATTTAAAGTAGAACGATGACTTTCTCTCCCTTGCTTCTGCTACATATAGCATATTAATTTCACATTAGCAACATATCTAAATGAAATATAATTATCAGAGAATTCAATCATGTCTTGACTGCCATCTAATACCTGCCAGAGGTTCTTTTAAGACACTGATATTTGAGGACAGCCTAATGGACATTTTTACTACCCACTGAATACATTTTCCGAGTTCTATTCCAGTATTAAGTAAGAGTACATAAAAAAAGTAATGTCTGAACCTTAGTCTTCTATGTTGATTTAGTATCATATCCTCTACTTCATAGAATTTCTATTAAATGGAAGAATTTCCATAAAAACTGATTGTATCTTCTGAAAAATTTTAAACAGGTATCACTGGAACAATCAAAATTAATTTTAAGATAACTTTGTTGTAGTTAAAGGTATTTTGTACTCTATTTTTAAATGTCATAGAAGGTAAATTCCCAGTTGAATTCTGGAAAAAATACATATATACATGTGAATTAGTATACTTGTGAGTGATACAGTATTTGCTTCTTTGGCCTTAATTTTCAGGAAATGTATAACAATTAATTATCACTTAATATTGGTAATTAGTTTGTCTAGGGCTTGACAACTCCTATATCTGTAGTATTGTTTATTTTAAAATTTCATTTTCCCTTTTCCTGTATACTTAATTTTATACCTTCCAAAATATTATTGGAAGATGTGGAGTATACGTCATAGTAAACTGAGATGAGAGAAATTCATGCATTGTAAAAAAAGAAAGAAATGCTGCATTGCGATACATACCACAATTATTAAAATAGCAATCTGCAAAACTTTAGCTTTGCTTTTAAGGAGGAGAGAGTTTTTGCCTCAAAAGTTTAAAATTATAATTTATAATAATTACTGATTTTTATTTTGATAATTACTATTTAGCAAAATGGAGAGTAGTTGCCTCTGTCAATATATTTACTATATAAAGGTTTGTGTAGAGGAAAAAAATCAGTGCTGCCTGTTGAGACAGGCAGTTTGTGGTGTGAATGTCACATAAATATTTAACAAAAGGAAACCCGAGGTCTCCGATGGACGTACATCTGCTACTGAAGAGTTACAACTCACACATCACATGTTTTTTCTTGACATATGGCATGTCAGAAAGGAATGTTAAAAAAAAAAGAAAAAGAAAAAAATGTAAGCTCCTAACAAAGCATTAAAATCATGTATATATAATAATACAAGTATGTCTCATTAAAGGATTCTGAAAAAAAAAATCTGGAGTACATATGGAATAAGACAGCTGTTAGGTTGCTGTAAGGTTAAACAGATTTATAATATCTCCGTTATACTCCCCACATGTTAATATCAGGAACTTCTAGGAATGATTAATATTAATGACATTAAAAAGAAACAAGTGGGTCTTTCTTTGAAAAACTCAGATTTTGCACATAATTTTTGAATTGACTCAAAGTGTAAGAGTATGTAAGCAAGAAATGTTATTTTAGGCAAGACTGAAGAATGCTGAAAATAAATCCAAATGAGAAATGGAAAGTATTATAGGATTGCAGCTACTTTCAGGATCATGCAAAAACAGTTAATCTTTTCATAAGTTAGATTTCTTAACATTCTCTCCCAACAACCTTATAAAGAATATGAAGAAAGCAAAAATGAATTTAAAAACCTAATGAATTGCCAGGAGTCTGAATAATGCAACTCTGAAAACAATTATGCCATAGAAATCTATGTACAAGCAAATGGGGAATACCTTGTCCCTGTGTCTGTCTCTCTGTCCCCCGCCACCATCACCCTGTCCCCCCCACCACTACCCCTCTTTTATCCCCTCGCCCTATCTATCCAGACTCTGCTGTGTTCCAACTGGGTTTAAGTTACCTTATATGGAAATACATGAAATTCAGCAAGATAACTATTAGGATCTACCAGGAAAACTGAAATTGCTCCAGTCGTGTTTTAATAAAGTGAATTTAATAGAAGAAATTGTTTATGCCAGTGATAACCCAAAAGAGTGGCCAAATAGAGGACAGTGAGGCAGCACAGAAATTGGCAACAGCAGGAGGCAGCTGCCATCCTCAGCTAAAAGGACGCGGTGAGGGGATATGTTAGTGGGGTGGAAGGACTGGAGTCTTATCAGAGGAGCTGGACCCACTGCAGGCCCATCTGGCAAGAACCAGGGCCACAGGGAGGAACGGTCACTGAGTAGATGCCTGGAGAAAGAGAGACATGTGGAGAAGTACTTTGGCTTCTCTCATTCTCTGGATACCAGTTAGTCTTCCCAAAGTGTCTCTCACAGGTTGAACACAGTGCGGACTAGGAAGTGCAGTCTGCAGGGGTCAGCCCTGCTCTGAAGAACAGAGCAAGGGGAGGTAACAATGGATCTGTGTGAGAGCCCCACACAGGCGCATCCAGCTTCTAGCTGCCAGACTGGCTGTGCTGGCTGGAGTCATTATGTTCATTTACAAGAAACACGGTAGCATCTACTGGATGAATTCAGGGAAGGGCAGAAGTTGAAACCCAGCTCAGAAGCTGAAAGCCACCCAAGCCTCCTGCCCTCTCACACACTGGCTCCCCTCGGACTGCATCTATACTTCTCTCTCTCTCTCTCTCTCTCACTTTTCCCCCAGGTTGGGCTCCAGGAAAGACTAAATCACCAAGGTCTCTTTGTCTTCCCTCATAACCAGGCCCTTCTGAGGACCCTGCTCTATCTGGCAGCTTTCTCCAGGACATTGCTGCTATCATAATTGGGGCTGGCAATTTCTATGAGCACCACTCCTATGATGGAGACTGTATCTGTGATATCTCCCCTTGCAGGGGCTTGCACAACCCACCCAGGGTGGTGGTGGTGGTAAGGAATGTATGAGAGAGAATTCCAAAGGAAAAATTGAGAACAACATAACAGCAAAGATGAGATTGGTGTAATGTAGTATAAATGCCTGACAATTAGCTTTTTTGATTATAATGTAAGTGCTTGACATTAAGCTTCTGATTGCAGAGACATCCATTTCAAACACATCCATCTCAAATAAATACATTGCCAGCTGTACAACTAGATAAACAACCAGGCCACCACACCCATGAAGTCCCTTTCAGAAAGCCCTGGATGACCTAGATAACTGACCCCTTGAGTGACCCCCACTTTCCCATTCCCACATTTCAATTCCTGTTCTTAGGTTTTAAATTCACCAATAAAAAGTAAACCCACAAAATCCTAGGCACCCCACCCTTGACCCCAATAAAAGCGGAACTCCAGGTCAGAGCCCTTTCTGTCTTTCTACCCATGACTTTCCACTGTGTGACCCTGGGTGTGCCATGCACCCTCCAGGATTTGTGAGTAATAAAACGTTTTTCAAAGTTCTCTGATGCTTATTACTGAGGTCCATCTTGTAGTAGTAACAAGAACTACAAGGGCTGGCCTAGCCACAACATTGTCTTCTGTTGGAGAAATGTCTATGGGGACTCACCACAAGTAATACAGGCCCAAGTGAGTGCCCCAGGCATTGCAAGCCAATGGGTGAGAACAACATAAAACACATTTAAAACTCTGCCTGATAAATGGCATTTTTTAAGCTTCCTAATAACTCAAAGAGGAACAGAACATATAGGTAGACATATAGTTTAGTCTCAAAAATTACTCAGAAGAGACAGAGCTTTCTTGATGCCAAAACCAGAAAAGAGTTTGTTCTAACTATTCTAATAAAGAAAACATAGCTTAAAGTAATGCATACTATTCTCAAAATCCTTGTAGTAATGAGTTTCATTCCTCACAATATTTTAAGATCTAAACAAATACTGTTGAAAAAAACATTTCGGGGAAACTTTTCCAAGGGAAAATGCATCTAGTAAGATCCAAGTAGACAGTTCCCTCATCATCTAGATTCTGGATTAATCAAGGGACAGACTTAGAAAGGGGAATGGGATGCAAATTTATCAGCTACTATTCAATCATGATAGACTTTTGATAAACATTAAGTAAAAGGAATTGAAGGTTAAACGTCCAAACACCTTTGTAGAAGTATTCAGTTTTGTCGCTCAGGTCAGGTGATTTTTTTTGCTTTGGCAAGTAATTGACCTATATTCAGGGCCAATCATAGAGTATGTAATAATGATATAATGAAGTGTTATCAGCAAGCCCCAACAGTTAAAACCAGAAATAGACAAGACCATTTAACTCACTGTGCTTATTTCTTACTGCACTTTCTTAACACCTTGACAAAGATGTTTTACAATCCTGGGGACATCTGAACGGTTAGGCCAGAAGAGCCCTAATAGCAATGGAATACCTAGAAGACCACACCCCACATATCCCTTTCCCTGCCCATGATCATGGACTGAACACATACCAACCCCTGCACATGATCATGTGCTCTCAGCCTGCTCTCTTGCATGTAGCCTCCTGAACCTCTTCTTACAAAACTCTAGGTACCCATTTTGCTGGCATATAGGTCGGTTGTTAAGGCTTGAGCCTGCCATCTCCCCCAGCTGGTGACACCCCCCAAAAATTTCTCCCTTTCTCTTTTCCAAACCCTGGTTTCTTGAGTTATTGGCTTCTCTTGTGATGAGTTTATCCAAGTTTGTTTGGCAATGGTGTTGGCAAACCCAGCCAGGAGCTAAGCTTTTGATTTGTCCAGCTCCTCTGGGAGTCCCCAGGATGGAGTAGTTGCCAAGGGCAGTGTGCTAGGGCTTACCCATTCATTTCCTGAGTTAGCGGCTGTGATAGATCATTGGGTAACAGCATGATGTCCCAAAGTGAGGACATAGTGGCATATGATTAATGGTGTATCTGCATTACCATGCTAAAAATGCCAAGGTATTAATAGCTAATGTTGATTTCATTCCTATTTAGTACAGGGGCCAACGGCAGGCTATCCCCAAATGGGCCATGTTGGTATGAAGATTATTCTGAGCTGACAGGAACTGAGACTCTATGGACTCAAAAGAAACTTTTGCCCCTCCCTTCACAGCATATAAGAGTCTAAATTGGGGTCTTTCTCACAATAAGTGTTATTAGCAGAGATAAATTTTATCTGAGTGACCCATCTGTACATCAGGGCAAACATCTACTTACCAAACATCTGCTCTTATTGCTCTGTGAACTGCATTCCTTTCTCCTGAAGTCCCAGGCCCTACTCTCTACTCCTTAGTTCAGGATAACATATATGCTTCATTTTGCCTGAGTGTCTTTGGAATTTCCATGCCTGTGTGAATTCCCCATACATACACTATTAAATTTGATTTTCTCCTGTTAATTTGTCTCATGTCAATTTGATTCTTAGTTCAGATAGAAGGACCTTGAAGGAGACAGGATGTCCTTGCCCCCACCCTTTTGCCATTAGAATGCCAAAATTATCCAGATTAGCATGACATATAATTTATTTAATAATCCTTAGCTTTTGTTTTATTAATTAGTTGAGATATGTCCCTTCTTTGACATTTTTTTTTTTTCTTTTCTTCTTTTCCAGCGTTTTCAGCTAATTGGTGTATGGATCAAGGTTACAAAACCCTCTGGTGTCTAATATAAGCAATTGATCTTATATTATTGCTAATAACTGTACTTTATGATGTGGGAAACAAAGGCAGAAGAAAAAGTATTAAATTTCCTCACTACCTACAGCCCATTGACAAGTCCTTGAAACAGGCAGAGTGACATTCCTCTAGGGACTCAACTGCCTCAATGTTAATACTTTGCTAAGGACAAAAGGCAATCCTAGCCTGAGTCCCTCCCTTTCCCCCTCCCCAGGGTCATGTAAGTCTACTTTCATGTATAAAAATTCCTTTGGAAACTTCCTTTATCTCTAAATCCCCCAATATACGTGTTGACAAACATCTCCCAAGCATATGGCCCACTGATATACATATGAAGCGTCTCATGACTAGGGTTTTTATTATATGATAATAAATGACTTTTCCCAACAATAGCTAGCCCTCTCAAGGTCCTGGAAACCTTGCTTCCAAAATTCCTTAGAGACTTACACTAACCCTAACCCCCTGCCAACTTGAAAGTATATAATGGGCCACTCCTCATTTTTTTTGCCCACGGGTAGAAAGATCTTTCCTACATCACTTCATAGCTAAAATATGCCAGGGAACTATGATGAGCCACAAAATGAAGAAAAAAAAAAAAGAATTGAACTTTAAAAGTCAATATCCAAGCATATAACAATCTTCCTTTGGATATAATATTAGTGAAATAAGTTAGCTTGTGTAGGGGTGGAAACATTTTTCTTTCTTCCCTTCTAGGTTCTTTTGGCTGCTCTATTAATTAAATTGACCTAAGACAGATTAGTAGGAGAAACATAAACAAAATTACATATAGCAGAGGCCCATACCGATAGGAAGACTCAAAGGGCAGTCAGGTACTTGAGGTTTATATAACATACTGAATTAAGGGAAGAAGTAGGGGTTTGGGGTTACAAAGGGGAGGAAAGTCAATCACAGGAAGGCAGAGGAGATGTTTAGAAAACAAAGTTTCACCTGTTATGCCGATAAGTTTCTCAGGTGAAAAGGTATCTCTGGTAACAGTTTCTTTTTGGTATTGACTCCTTTTCCAGTGTAAATGTAGGCAGCTGAGGAGGGAGGTAAATAGTTTTTTTCTCAATCTGCTGGATTTTGATTGTCTTTGGCTCAAAATAATCCTCATGCCAGAGTTACATATTTTGGATTGATAAATTCTGCTCCCCTTTACTTATAATTACAGTTGTCTACACATTATATGAATATCTCAGAGAATACTATTTGCCAATTCTCACAAAATGCATTTTTTTATTTGGTGTTACATATAAAATTCTTACATCCTACACTTTTTTTTTTTTTTACCAAGAATATAAAAAGTCTGATAAAAGATATTTGAACATTCTAATTAGTGGTGCTATATCAGTCCATTCACAGTTGAACAATCATGCTGTCACCAGCTAGTCCCCCAGACCTGATCTTTACTGATCATCTGCTTATGCCCACAGAACTTTGTCCCCCATTTTTCCTTAAACTCTTCTTTCCAGCTTATCTCTTAACTCAGGCAAAATACCCTCCAAGCATAGCATCCTGTGATGGAAACCAAAACCATCCTTTAAGCAATAACAACTGCCCAAAGAGTTCTGGCCTGCCCAGACCACCCAGGCTGGTTTGAACTTAGTCCATGGAATAACCCACGGAGTGACCAACAGTTACCTTTACCTCATTATAATACTAATATCTCCATCCAAGGAGAAGCACAACCCTCATTTAGGAAACATACAATGTACTTGTAGGCATGTTTCCTTAAGGCACATAAGCCACCTTATGCCCACCTCTACATATGATAACAAGGTTCCCCTATCTAAATATTCACTCTAACCTTAAATAAAAGAAACCCATTTATGCTTGCTTGGGGAGTCAGGGCTTTGAAAGTTATTCCCCGTGATCTTTATTTGCTGCAAATAAAGTTTCCTTTGTATGACAACTCCACCTGATGTTGTTTCTATCTGTGTCTCACCAAGGAGGAAACACAAGTTAGTTCAGTAACAATGTCAAATTCAGTACCTATGTGGATCAAATGATAGCTATTGAAAATGTAGGGGCCAAGGAAGGCTGCCCCAAGATAGATCAGTTTTATATAAAGATTATTTTTGAATTAAAAGCAACCAAAACCCAGAAAATTCAGAAAAAGCTCTTTACTTCTTCCACAACTGCCTAAACATGGATCACTACATCAAAAACTAATGATGTATTGTATGGTGACTAACATAACATAATAAAATAAAATTTAAAAAAAGAATTTAGATAGTGCACTTACTCCAGGAAAACAGATACCACCATGGATAACTACATTACACTATGAACTAGGTCAGATAGACAGGCAGGAACTTAGCAAGGCCTGTTTGATCACAGTCCTCTATGTTCCATTGTTTGTGAGTCAGGAGCCAACATCTCTTTCCCAAACATTTACTCTTTTTCATCGTCCTGTGAATCAAATTCCTTCCATTTGAAGCCCCAGGCCCTTAGCCCCCTCTCCTCCATTCTGATTGACATATCTATTCCTCAGTTTGTCAGACTGTCTTTGAAATTTTTTATCTGTGTGGATTCCATATACATAAGCTATTTCATTTTTCTCTTTTTACTCTGTCTCATGCCAATTTGATTCTTAGTCCAGCTAGAAGGACCTAGAAGGGCAAAGAGAACTCTTCCTCCCCAACAAGAAATACAAGAATTATCTTAGAATACTACTACTATTGGAATTAATAATATTTTTAAAAAGGGATAGTGAATGTTCAGGGATTTATAATATAAAATAAAACAAGCTTTGACTTTTCTTTTACTACCCATAAGTGACCTTGTCACTTTTCAAGTGAAAGGCAGCAGAAGGCTGTGGTTAAAACCTCTCCTCAGAAATGCATTTGCTGGTGCTGAATCTGGCTTGGCTACTTATTAAATGTGTAACCTTGGAAAATTTATTTCTCTTGCTTCAGTTTCTTTATCTGTAAAATAGGGGCTATATTAGAACTTTCTTTATTAGCTTCTTATGATTAATTCTTAAATGAGTTAATATTTGTAAATTGTTCAAGACATTGTCTGGCACATATGAAGTGTTATAAAATGTGAAATTAATAAATAAAACCTTCAGTATATCTGTTTTTAAAAATGAACAATAAAATTATCTGCTCACTTATAACGAGTAAACTTACAGTACTTTGTATAATTCTGACCAGGATAAAGTAACTTTAGGAATATCTTACAATTCACTATGTTTTTATATTCATAAATAAACAACCATATGACATATAGATAGTTCCCCGTGAGCAATGACATTTATCAGATTAAAGCAAATTTACTGAGTTTTCTTTACTATGTTTTAACTACATATAGTGTCTCTACCAAAAGCTGTTAAAGCCAAAAAAAAAAAAAAGCAAGAAAGAGGGAGAGAGAGTCAAAATAGATGGTAGATGCTTGAAGCTCTCTACGCATAGAGTTAGAAAAAAATGTGTCAAGACAAAAATACAGCTGAAGTATGGTTATGGCTAAATGCCTCAAATATAAACTCTTTGTTAAGTACTAAGTAAGTTCTACATCTGGCTGGCCGTTTATTATTCATTCTACTTCCTAGGGGGACTATCACAAATGACAAAGCATATGTTGATTTGGGATCATTTCAATAAAAACTCTTTCTTATGCAAATATTTATCTTAAATTCCATAAAGATACTAATGAAGGCAACAATTTTGAACAGACAACAGAATATTGCAAACCCTGGGGACACTGAGGGCCTAGAATTTCAAAGATAAACTGAAATTTCTATTGTATAATACTTAAAAAAGTCAGTTATATTGTATAAATCTTGTTAAAGTATGCATGTGTTGCTTTGTAAGCAGAAAAAAGCTATATACAGAGAGAGATTCAAACAAAAGTTAAATATGTATTTCTATAATGGCCACAGTAAAGCTATAATTTTTCCTGTACTAAATGCTTTCCACATATTATTTAACTCAGCAATAGCCATAAAGAAGGTAATTTTTTAAATTCACTAAAAAAGAAATTAAAGAAAAGAAGTATTAACTATCTAAAATTATTTTACTGTATGTTTGCCTGATTACTATGCATCTCCTTCACTAGAATGTACTCTCCAAGAGAGCACTGACCTTGCCCTGTCTTTTCAAGACCATTTTCTCAGTGCTAATACCTTCTTGCATAAAAGTATTGAAGAATGAAAGAATATTAAATTCATGAGCTTGCTAAGATCTCACAACTAGTAATTTGTTAGAGAGATGCACACTAAATCACCCAAGAAGATTTTTCTTTTTTGTGACCATATATTAAAACAACAACAACAACAACAACAACAAAAGCAGCATAGAACAGCACTGTTAGAAATTTCTAGCCAGGCTCTGAAAATTACAATGTCTTTTATCAAGTTTTACACAAAGCAAAGATAGTGGCCTAACGCTAATATTAATCTTCTCAAAAACAGCTGCATGACTTTGGGTAAGATACTTCACCACTCAGAATAAGAGTAAAACTTTAATATTGGTGTAATGAAGATTTGATATGTCAGTATTTGTAAAGCTCTTAAAATAGAATTTGGCATTTAATAAGTGCTTTAATAAATGTTAGCAATTATTGTCATTATTGTTGTATTAAATTAATTTCAGGTAGATTTCTTACCTTTCCAACTTTGTACTAGGAAACATTGAAAATATAACTATGTCCAACTGGTCATCTTTTAAAAGAGAAGAAGTTTGCTTCATCTTGTCTATACTAAAAAAGAAAAAAAAAAAAAGACTGGTAAGAGAGCAGAAAAAAATTTGATTTTTAAACATTTTTTGAGCAGGAAAAAAACAAAACAAAACAAAACAAAACCCTGTATGCTTTACCAAACACTTCCTATCACAAACATGTAAGAGTAGAAATTCTTTTTGGCCAATTTTCTGGAGCCTAAGGTGGCTGACTTTAGCTGAGTTGTCACTTACTACTTGGAAGAGTAGGAATGGCTGGAGGAAAAAAAAAAAGAATGGCTAAAGAACAAAATTAAATTCTTTTGACGATGTGAGGTGAAGTTTGAAATTAAAGTTTAAAACTCATTCTCTCTGATTTTTTATTTTGCTCTCTCTCGGCCAAATATGTTCTTAATGTCTGCACAGATGTGAGCGTCCCTAAGATGTAGTCTGGGTTTTCTTCCATAGCGATCACAGGGGTCCCTCCAGTACCTCAGAGTCCTAATTAGTTTCTCAGATGCCTCACTTTAAAAGAGCTGAGGAATTAGCAGAATAAATAAGATGGTCATCACACTGGCCCCTCATCCACTAAATTAAAAAAAGTAAAAGTAAAAATAAAAAAGTCAAACCTTAGCACGTAAAGTTATTAATTCAGGCAAACATAGGACTCCAGAATAATTCCAAAATACAAACTGGAGATGCAGAGTGTCTCACATAAGGAAAGTAAATGGAGAAAATTGTTTTTTCTGGACCTAAGTTTGCTTTGGACTTTGTTCCAACAGAGACTCAGTATAATTTAGTAACACCTAACACATTTTCCTCCTTTATTTATCTCTTTGAGAGTAATTAGATCTGGAAACTTCAAATTTTCTCTTCAGTATGTAATTTTTCCAGTCTATATCTCCAACTGGTATCTTTTACAAAATGATACCTCTCTTTTCTTGCAACTGAATCACCCGGTCTTCTTCACAGACATTCTCTCTTACCAACTTTTTTTATCTTCACAGCATCTTTTATAAACCACTACATTTTCTCTTTGAGGAAACCTCGTTCCTAGGCATAGTGTTACATCAAAGCCCCATTTAATTATCTTCTTAGATGTAGGTTTGGGTAATTTCTCTCAGTTCTATTTTAACCCAAGAAGACTGTCTATTCCTTTAAAATATAGACTTATTTTTTTTCATTTGTTCATTGATAAAAACTATAATGTTTCTCTGAGTGGAGCTGAGACCTAAAGGTCTCTGATTTCTAGGATGTTATCAGAATTTTTGTAATCAACAAATCCAGGGCCCACTTGAGACCATAAGATGGATGGTAAACCTTAAAATCCTGTAGACAAGTCACATGAATCTAAGGGTTTAGCTCCTGCACTTCTCTGCAGATTAAAAATGCAGAATGGAATGTGGAGCAGTTAGTCTAGCATTGCCTGCCAAGTCGGACACTAATGACTGAAACTAGAACTTGACTCAGAGTGCCCGATAGCACACTTGGGAATTGGGTACAGTCTAAAATCCTGGCCTGCACAATCCAGAGATATGGTATTGCTTTTGTTTTTTGACTCAGGGGTGACTGGACTGGGAGTGGGGGTGGTTCCAGTAGATGTCACTTTTTTGTTTGCTATCATAATGGTCCTCATTCCATGCAGCAAGAAACAAATGTGGACATTCTGCTAATTATTAAGTATATCTATTTCCATTATACATTCTGGGTAATTAATTTTCCTTGGTTATGTAGTGTTCAATGTTGAGGTATTGTGAATATCTTATTGATATGTTGTACATGGTATCACTTTTTAAGTTTATATTCTAATTGTTTAAGTATATATTAGATTCATAACAATATAAGCAATATATTTGATTTTTATATTAACCTTGTATCATCAACCTTTCTAATTGATTAATCCCAATAGTAAAATTGTAATTATAGAAAAGTAGTATAATAGTACACTTTATAGATTCTTTTAGATTTTTTATCTATACAATCATGTTGACTATAAATAATGACAGTATTATTGTTTCTCTTCCTTATTTTACTGGCTAAGATAATCAGAACAATGATCAGTAGAAATGGTGATAATGGATACTCTTGTCTCATTTCTAAACTTGGGCTACGGGGGATAGTTCTAATATTTTATAATTGTATATGTATGTCTGTTTTTGGAAACAAATATATAAACATACATATTTATAATGTTATATGTCATATGTCATAATAACAAATATATAAATATGTATGTTTTCTGTAGGTTTTTGTATTATTCATACCTTATCTCAGGCTAAGAATATACTCTTTAATTACTTGTTTTTGGATATTCAGAAATTTTCATATATGACTGTATTCAATTAGCAGGTATTTGTTTTGAGTTTTTGTGATGATGCTTTTGAGAAAGACTGACTCATAATTTTCCTTTCTTGTGATGTTCTTGTCAGGTTTTGGCACCTCACTTACCCATATCGTATAAAGCATGATGAGAAGTTTTCTCTTTTTCTATAGTCTTTGAAAAAATATATAAGATATTTGTTATCATCTTGTTTTTATTGTTTTCTTGTTTAAATTCAGTTGATTTACAAATATACGCTATACTATTTACATACTTAAGAATGTATTCAGACTTGCTTCCAGCATTTTGGTAAATGTTTCAACTGCACATGAAAATAGTGAGTTTGCTACAATTATTGGAGGCGGTATTCTATACATATCAAGTAGGGATAGTTTGTTAATGTTATTCAAATCTACAGTGATTATTTTTTCTACATGTTCCATCAATTATTTGAACTAGCTATTAAAAGTTCCCGCAATAATTGATTTTTCTATTTGTTTTTTATAATTACACTGATTTTTGCTTTATATATTTTGTGACTATGTTATTAGCTGAAAATTTAGAATTTCATATCTTTTGGTAGATTGACCCTTTTATCATTGTTAAAATCCATCTCAGATAAGTTTTTTTTTTTTTTTTATTGCCACAAATCTGTCTAACATTGTATAGCTACTCAAGTTTTCAGTAGTTGGTACTAGTGTTTGCATGGAAATTTTTTAAATATTTCTTTTTGAATTGTAAATGTTTCTGCATCTTCAGTTTTTGAGGTTTTTTTTTCTTTTTTCTTTTTTTTTAGAGAAGGAGAGAGAGAGGGCTCAAAGGATAGGACAGAGAGAGAGAGAGAGAGAGGAGGCACAGAGGGCGAGGGACAGAGAGAATCTTAAGCAGGTTCCATACCCAGCACAGAGCCTGATGTGAGGCTCTATCTCAACCCTGAGATCATGACCTGAGCCAAAATCAAGAGTGGGACACTTAACCGACTGAGCCACCCAGGTGTTCCTCTGCATCTTTAGATTTAATGTGTATCTCTTGCAAGCAACATGTAGTTGTTGTTGATTATTTAGGGCAATCTGAGAATCTTGCTTTTTTATTGGACTTTTTAATCTATTTACTTGTAATGCAATTAGTGATACATTTAGTTGTACAGTTACCACTTTGCTATTTTTATCTCCTTGCACCATTATTTTTCTTTGCTCCTTTTTTCCTCCTTTCTTGTGAAGTTTTTCTTTTAATTATCTTCTTACTCTGCCCTCTGATAGCTATTAATTACACAGTCTTTTCAACATTTGTTTTGATGGTTACCTTGGGCATAGGCAGTATAAATCTTTGGGTTACTACAATGTGAAGTACATTGGTATTTTCATCATTTCCAAGACAATGCAAGGACCTTGATCAGTTAGATCTCCTTTTACTTCCCACTTGTCTTTTGTGCTTTCTTTGCCAGGTATATTTACTCTTATGTTATTATTTGATACAGTTAAAATTAACTCAGAGTTGCTTACCTATTTCCCCTTCCTGAAGTTCTTTATTCCTTCCTGAATTTTTAGGCTTCCATCGCAGGTGATTCTTCCTCTGCCATAAGAACTACCTTAGAAGAGGTCTACTTGAGCAAATTTTTACAGGTTTGTTTTTTTGTTTGTTTGTTTTTTGTTTTTTTAGAAATCCTTATTTTGCCTTCAATTTTTAAAAGAGATTTATTTTATTTATTTGAGAGAGAGAGAGAGAGCAGGAAGGAGAGGGAGAGAGAATCTGAATCAGACTCCACGCTGAGCACAGAGCCTGACATGGGGCTCAATCCCACGACCCTGAGATCATGATCTGAGATGAAACCAAGAGTCAGATGCTTAACCGACTGAGCCACCCACACTCCCCTTCAATTTTTTTTTCATAACACAGGGTATGAGACATAACCATTTTCAAACATATAAAAACATCTGCAACAAATTTTGTGCATGTAATTTTTTAAAAAGTTACAAATATCCTATTTGAAAGTAGATCTATCCACTTTGCAAGGCACCAACCTTCCCTGAAACATTGCCATGTAACCTCAAATATTAACTACTACAAAGTAAATAAAGGCCTCCTACAAAGAAAAGATAAATCCTATTGCTAAAATATTTACTATTTCCCTTTTGGAAGAAAGCAGTATCATTCCATTCCTCTACTAAAATCAAAAGAGAAAATTTATATTCAGGAATGAACAACAAAATTCTTCTTTCTATTATATATGGATATTTCATCATAGTCCTTAGGAACAGAATTGCATAATATTACTGTGAACAAATCACAGATTCTGAAAAGATAATGTTGCATAGTGCTATAAAACTTGCTCAAAAAGGCCCAAATGAAAACTGCAGCCTCTTTCTTGCTTGACAGGCTTAGGTCTTTATTTACTCTGTTCACAGACAAAAAAGCAAACTCAGAACTAAAGTTGAAGCTTTCTGACTCAGTTTACACAATTGACTCCCGACTTAAATTCTTCCTGACAGATTTTATGAACGATTATGTGAAACTGAGGAAGTCTACCAAAGAAAACTCTGACCAGGGGGCATTTCACATTTACTAGTTCTTGTGGCAAAACAAAACTAAGAGACACAACTCACTCTAATCTTTTCTCCTGGGTCTTAGATAACATTTTAAGAAATTACTTATATCTGCAAGCAAACATATATATATGTTCAAAATGTTCCCCAGCCCGTAGTCTCTATATATAATAGAAAGCATTTAAACAAAATAATTAAACAAAAATTTTAGAATTAGCGGACATAATGTTCTTTTTCTTTTGAAATTCGGTCTTCGATAGAGTGTGTTCAAACCACAGTAGGTGGGACAGAGTTTCCAGCTTCCTAACAGAGACTTCTATAGCTTCATTTTGTAGGTCTGAGGATAACCATTAGCTTAGGAATCCTCTGCAACTTCCACTGCCTAAATTTCCCTGGAAACCAATCTTGGTCACAGCAAGAGCTTCTATTCCTTTGAGGGTCTTGAGAAAGTATTCTGGTTTCCTCATGGCAACTGGCCTGGCTTTGGGAGGGACAGAACACCATGTTTCTGAAATCCTCAAGGTATTATTATTATCTCCCTGTCATGTTCCTTGGAAAACATGAATCTTTAGTCTTCATTCAGAACTTTTTTATAAAGTGCTAAATGATGTTTAAACTAAGAACAGCTCACTAGCACTGAACAGGTCATTCCATGCTGATCACAAGAATATCTATCTGCATCATTTAAGCAGGCCATACCTGTGCCGAGTGCATGTTCCATTGAAAATATTGTGTCTGGAGCATCTTCTTCCAGTAACATGCTAATGATATCCATATCAGGTACAGAAGCATTATGGAAATTTCCATCTAATTATTTAAGAAGCTGAAAGAAGTGCTGCACATAGAGTGCTAAGAGTAACTATGCTATGAATCTCCATGGCACACAGCTATTATATCTTTTTATGTATCATATGGATCAAAATGCTTATCAAATCCAGAGATTAATTGATTTCCACATTTGTGAGCTTTACCCAAACAGAACTTGGCAGTCCACTTATTCAAACTAGGCAGCTTCTCACAGAACACCACATTCCTGCTGATAAAGCACCTATTACCATTCCAGAAACAACCTTGGTGTTGAGCAGACCACTACGGGAGCTGTCAAAGAGGATGATGTCTCTATATTTGAAGTACCAGTTTTAGCCATACATTCAGTTCTGAATGCTTGTTCCACATCAAACAGCTGATTTTCAACTGTGTAAAGCAAACAACAGTTGTTTTTATCCAATGAAATCTTTGCTGCCATACCCTACACAAAAGACAGACAGGTCAAGGCTGCTGGTTGCCTAATCTCTGTAAGCAACAAACGATCTTATGCCACTGCTAGACACCACACTATTGGATCCTTCTGAAATAGGACTTCAGTCAATCTTCTTTGAGGAGACTGAAGGGCTTCTCATGTGGAAAGTAGGAAATGCTGAAAGCCCAGGTAGATGGCATTTAGTCCTCTTGGAGGGTCATGACCTTGCTGCACTGGGATGGGCAATGAACAGAGATGTGTGGCTAGGAGGAATGGAGGGCACATGTAAAACTGCTGGTGATAGCGTTGGTGATGCTGGGATTGCCTGACTGATGCAGGCAGAGAAAGTGAAGATGAATGGTTCAGTTGTGTAGGGAGGTTGACTGTAGCAAGGTCTGAATCTGGCAAAATGAGAATCTGTATTCAGAGGTCATTCTGCTTGATGGATCTGCAATCTCTATCATTCTTGCCCAATGGAGGCAGAATAGATTGATCTCTTCAATTCCCCCAGCCAGAGTGATCCCACCTGGAGAAACTTTGTCAGTGAGGACAATATCTTCTCTAAGCTGGTGCAGAAAGGGTCTCCTCCAGGAGGTGATTGAAGGGATTCCATGCTTATGGAAAATGCGGACAGAGTGAGAGTGTCTCTTTGCAGTGAACAACTGGATGGGAACTCTCTGTACTGTATTATCTAGGGCCGGAACACTGGCTCAGGTGGTCCCCTTGTGGCCAGTGCCTTAGGACAGATAGAGGAGTGAGGGTCTATGCAGACTGTGAAGGCTGATGCAGCCTCCCTCCACTAAGTCCAGCCTCTTTTGCCACTTGCTTCACAATCTCAGTGTTGGTACTAAGAACCCCCAGCCATCCACAGATTCCCTCCATATTCTGTGAGACCCATTTGGATAAAGTCTTAGATTAGCAGTTATTTTATCATTTTGAAATGTCAATTTTCTTTGTCTTCTACTGTTTCTATTAAAATGTCAGCAGTTATTCTTATTATTGGCCCATTAGAGATAATGGGTGCTTTTGAGATTTTTCTCTTAGTTTTGATTTTGATTTCTGATTTAATTTTTGAAATACTTTTGGCCAATGTCTTTTCAAATATTCCCTTTGCCTCTTTATTTCTTTTTTCAGTTCCTAGGATTCCAGTTAACTGTATGTCGGAGCTTTTTACTCTAATCCAAATATCTCTTAAACTCTTGTGCTTTTATTTTTTCTCACCTTTCTTGAGTTTGAACAATTCCTACTGATCAGTCTTCCAGTTTATTAATTGTCTTTTTGCAGTGTCTATTTGGCTTTAGACCCATCTATTGGATTCCTATTTAAAATTACTGTATTTTTCAATTCTAGAATTTCTATTTGATTATTTTTAATAGTCTAAAGTTCCCTGGAGAAATTTTTTAGTTTTAAAAAATCTATTTTCTTGAACACATCTAAAATTCATGATTGAAAATTAGAATATATGGATCACCTTTCCAATGACTTTAAGGTCTTCCATTTTGTTTTGTTTGTTTGTTTGTTTGTTTGTTTTTGATTGACTGATCCTCCTCAGAAGTCTGTAATTATTATTTTAGTAACTATTGTATATACAAATTATTCATTCTCTAAGTTCTACTATCTTATTTCAGGGAAGATTTTGTTTGTCTGGCATTTTATCGGGATAGGTTCAGATTAACATCAAAGGACTTGAGGCTCTATTTCAGCATTGTGAAGAGTGATACTGTTTATCTTTTCTCTTAAGGTAAGGTCCTTCAGAAGTCTCAGATAAAGGTGTGGGTTGTGTTCCAGGTATCTTCTTTTCTATTAGGCCCTTTGTCTCCTTGAAACTGTTACTGCTAAAGTTTTGCTTAGCTTTTTAGCCTCTACTGCTTTAACCCTGACTTCCTGGCCACTTAACTATATGCAACATAAGGCTTAGGAAATACTTCCAGAAAAAAGTTGTGCAGTATTCCATGCTGATTTCCCTATAGTTATGCTTTCTCTGTAATCTCAGCCCTTCAGTTGTACTTAATAACTTGTAGCACTAATTTGTAGTTCTCAATTTCATTTTTTGCTTACCTATCCTCTTCAGGCTTCCAAAAGGGCTGAGCTACTGATCAGCCTGCATACATTACATATATATATATATATACACAAATACCTTGGGTTGAAACTCAGTGAAGAATTTGGACCTTACCTTAATGTATTTTCCTGTCTCAACAGCTTAGCTCTTCAAATCCTGTCTGCCTTAGTTGCTCTTTTAAACCCTCCTAACTGTGTTTAAAAATAATTTTATATAGCTTTTATAGTTATTCTCAACAACAGAATTCGTCTCTTATAAGCTACACTATAACAGCTGGAAGGATAAGACAAAAAAAATTAAAAAATAGAAAACATCTACTCATTTCTTGTTCTTTGGGGTCTGCCAGGATGTATAGGTAAAATGTGACTGATCAGGATGCTATTTTGTTAACTTGCATTCAAGACAAAGAAGGCAGGAAATTCATAGTTTTTTTCAGTCAGTGTTACTGAAAGACTGCTACAGTGCTCAGAGGTTGGACACTCTTCTAAGTGCTGGAGATTCAGAAGTGAACAAAACGGTCAACAATTTCTGCCACATGGAACTTACACTCTAGCAAAAGAGGACAGTTAGAGTAGACATAGAAATGAGAAAATTCTGGTAACTTTTCAGAGGAATCTTGTAAAGTGCTTATAAATTTATGGTATGAGGCTGTATGTTACCTACAAGAATATTTGAGAAATACCAGTGGTCATTGGGCCATGTGCTTTCATGGTTATCTGTCACAGCAGTTATACAACTTCTGGAATCATGGCATTTAATTTCTAAGTTTTGCTTGTTAGCTCAAATACAGAATATGCTCTCTGGATTTTGGTTCTTGGGGTAACTCTACTCACACCAGGAGTTTTCTGCTATTGGATTAAATCCATACTTCATTTTACCTTTAACACTGCTTTCATTATATGAACTAATTTCTGATGATCTAACATCTCTGGTGCCATCATCAAAATCTAAGGCACCAAAAAACAAAACAAAACAAAACAAAACAAAAAAACCCAAAAAATAAAACAAAAAAAAATCTAAGGCACCATTATTATACCCAGAGATATACTGAGCTTCTTGATTCCACTCCTCAATGATTCATCAGAGTATTTTTAATACAAAATATTTATATTGCTCTTCACTCCTTGAAAGTTTTTAGTAAATTCTCATGCCACTTTTTAAAATGCATTTAGAATAATGTAAACTTAAAATAATGTTAAACCCTTAGCATCACCCCACAGTCCATCTAGTGAGACCATAAAACTCTTTGGCTAAGCAAGCAGCCTCTGGAGTCACTTCAAATTCTAGCTCTCCTGCTTACTAACTATGTAATTTTGGGCGAGTTATTTAATTCTCTGTGCCAAGTTTCTTCTTCTATACAGTGGGGACAAAATGTATCTACACAATGAAAATATCATGAAAATTAAATGATTTTTAAAAATAATAGATTTAGAACACTACCTAGCAATTAGTCTTAACAGGTATTAAATATCAATAAATATCTTAACAGGTATTAAGTTTTGCATGAAATAAATCCTTGTTTTCATCTCTATATTTACCTCACATACAATCCCAATCCTTGCCTACCAACCGAGATTTAATTCCAGTCTTCTTAACTTTTTTTACAGCTCTATAAATACTTAGAGGTCATTATTCCTTAAGGTCTTCACACCTACTACTTCTGCTTTCACTTCCAGGATTTAACTTTACTGTTTGATTTCAGGACAAGTTTAGGTCTTCTTATGCATTGCTTTCCTCATGCTTCATTAAAGAAATGTGACTATAATGATTTTAAATAATTACAGGCATACTTTGTTTAATTGTGTCTCACTTTATTGCATATTTTAAAAATTGAAGGTTTGCAGCAACACTGTGTTGAACACGATTATCAGTGTCATTTTCCCAACAGTATTTGGTCACTTTGTGTTTCTGTGTTACATTTTAGATAATACTTCAAAGTCACAATATTTTAAACTTTTTCATTATCATATGTATTATATTTCAATATTTCAAAATTTTCATTATTATTATATTTGTTATGGTGATCTGTGATCAGTGGTTATGACTCACTGAAAGCTCAGATGATTGTTAGCATTTTTTAGCAATAAAATATTTTTAAATTAAGGCATGCACATTGCTTTTTTTATACATAATGCTATTGCACACTTAATGAGACTACAGTATTGGAAACATAACTTTTATATGCACTGGGGAACCAAGAAATTAATTTGACTTGCTTTATTGAGATATTTGCTTTATTATAGCAGTCTGGAACCAAATCTGCAATATCTCTGAGGTCTGCCTGTATTGTTGACCTGACTGCTCTCTAGGTTGAATGTCTCATAGTGGGTTTTGAATAGATTTTCTTCATCTCTCTGTCACCAGGACATATAAATAAAGTACAACATATATAAGCAACCTGATATTTTTGATCAAAATATTATAGATAGAATAAAAGGAATCGCAAACCCCCCAAAAGTGATAAAAATCCACTTATATAGGAGGAAATAGATTGGCACAATAGAATTGATAACTACGTACTTGGAGGAATTGAGCTCAAAGATCCGGTGGAACAACTGTGGATTGCTCAGAAGAGATAAGGGTTTTTTTCATGTAAAGACAACTTTAACAGTAAGTTCTAGAAATAGAAAACTGAATAGCTTGGAGTAATACACCGAAGCAAATCAAGCTAAAATAAATATCAAGCTCAGCTTTCTCAAGGATGAACTGTACCTAATATGGGTATGTTGTTTAACATGAGTAAGAGACTAATTTTTTTTTTCCTCCTGGGATATCTTTTTGGGAATCCTTTATGTAGTCAGTTTTTTCTTGTCTGTTTCCCTTTCTACCTGCCAGCACCCCACAAAGATATTTTTGACCATGTTAAGCCAATCTCTTTTCCCACAAAGAGGCTCAAACCATAAGAAACCACAAATAGGCATGTATGTCTTTGAGGCTGAAGGTTTGCCAAAGAAAAGTGTTCATGCCAAATCAAACTTGAAACTCTAATGCTTTCACACTTAAAACATTGCAGTTTCATGGTAATGTAATGTCCAAGAAAACCACAACATTAAAAAAAATTTTCAGCACTTCATGATGTTAAAGGATAAATAAATGAAACATAACATTTTGATTAAACTGGAAACCAAATAAAATAAAGGTACAATTTGTCATCTTACTATTTTTTTTTAATAAGGAAAGTTTAAATGTTTGAAGCCTAAGTAAAACTAAGATGTAAAATTAAAGGTATGATACAGGATGCATTTTAAAATGACAAATGCTAAAGTTAACTATGCACAAGAAATATTATAAAGGCTCTTTGAAGGGAACATGATTTTTAAAGTTAAAAACAAACAGTTTTGTGAAGTCGAAGTATACAACATAATTAAATTTTCTGCAGTCTGTTTCTGCTTAATGATAAACAATTTTTAAAGATACTTGCAGAATTTATATTTCTTCCTTCTCCAATAAATAGATTTAAAAATATAGAGATGCTCTTTTTGATTGTTGTGTTTTTATTACCAGTAAGTTCTTATAAAAATATGTGATCAGAGTGTATCTTTTTTTTAAGATTTATTTATTTATTTATCAGAGAGAGAGAGAGCACAAGCAGGGGGAGTGGCAGGCAAGAGAGAGAAGCAGGCTCCCCGCTGAACAAGGAGCCTAATGTGGGACTTGATTCCAGGACTCTGGGGTCATGACCTGAGCTGAAGGCAGACACTTAACCAACTGAGCCACCAAGATGTCCCTCAGAGTATATCTTTTTTTTAAAAAAAGTTTTTTAAGTGTTTATTCGGTGCCAGGTAATGTCCTAAGCACCTCATGTGCATTAATTCATTTCTTCTTCAGAACAATACTTTACGGTTTAAGTACCATTATCAAACCTATTATACAGTTGACGAAAGCACAGAGACACTGAATAAATTTCCAAAGTGTACCTTGTTTGCAAATAGCAGAATTGAGATTTAAATGTTGACAAGCTTGAATGTATACACTTGATCATAAATAGGCCATCTAGAATTTCTTAACATTTGTTTCCCTCCCAATCTAAACCAATCTGGCTTTCATGACAGTGAAACACTCTTTGTTAGGGTCACCAAATTCCTTCCTGAATGCCAAATCTCTTGGAAATCTTCCTGAACTTAACTTATTTCACTTCTTTGCCATAATTAACTTTATTGTCCACTTCTTCTCTCTTATTTAGCTTCTACAAAATGCTTTCCACTTCCTTCTTACTATTCTGGCTATTTTTTTTTTTTATTGTTTCTTTCACATATTCTTCTACCTCTTTCAACCTCTTAGTTTTATTTTGCTTTGTTTTTGTTGTTTGTTTTGTTTTCAATTCAGGCCTTAGTTTCCTCCACATTAGTTAAATTTTATCTAAAAGTTGACTCAAAGGCATAAATATTTTCTGAAAATCTACACCTGGATATCCTATATAGGCAACTAAAACTCAACCTGGTGAAGGAGTTTAAAACACACCAGCCCAAAATATGTCACTCTGGCATATTGACTATAATGAGTTAAAGGTATTTGGAAAACAGCAGATGTAAGAAGGACACTCTGAACTTCCTTCTTTTTCTTAAAAGCAGATGAAATTCCCATGTGAAACATGCCTTCCCTATACCATAATGACCCTTTCACCAAGGATGGGAAGCTGAGACCAACATATCTATACAAACCAATTTTATTAAACTAAACTTTATCTTTCTTCTTTCTAGTCATTTCTCCATCTAGTTAACTACTCAGCCCAAGCCCCTTTTGCCTTATTATGTTTTCAAAATTTACTACTCTTTGTTCCATTCACTATAAGCATTCAATTTTAATTGCTTCTTTGAGTCTATAATTGTGATAAATTTTCTCAAGCATATGGGAAATATATAATATTATATATAGGAAATATATAATAGTAATAGTAATAATGATAATAATAATAACTTTTACAGTTTTATCCTGCAAATCGGTCTTATGTCTAATTCTTAAAACCTAAAAGAATAGAGGAAAAAATTTTTCTCCTCTATACTAGTCAAAATTAATTCCCCATTTTTTCCTTCTTGAAACTGCCTTTAATTGTTGTCTCAGTACATAACACCTCTGACAACAGAAAGTCAAGTTTGATTCCTCCTTCTCATTTATTCTTCACCCTGAATCAGTCATCCCTTCACATCATTCCATTGTCACTTTCTTTCTTTTCGGCCTTATAATTTCTTACCAGGATTAGTACCATAGCTTCTGATCAGTCTCCAAGTTCTTTCTCACCACTTTTCTCACCCCACCACATATAAAGTGATCATTATAAAACCAAAAATACAGTCTTTTTGCTCCTCAGTTTAATTCTTGAATGCTTCTACCTCATGCCCAAATTCCTCTAGGTTAATACTCCTAAGCTAGAATCCAACCTATGATCACCCTTCCCCACTCTTCCAACATCATGTCTCTTCCCTTTCTACGTTACCTATGGATCTTTCACATACAGCCAATCTTCAGTGTTCATAGATTCCATATTTGAGAATCCATCTACTCATTAAAATTTATTTGTAACCCCAAAACCAGTACTTAAAGATCTTTTACAGTCATTCACAGATGTACACAGAGTGGCAAAAAAACTTGAGTTGCCTAATGTACAAGCACCCAGTGAAGGCCAAAGAAGGCAATGCTCTGCCTTGTTTCAGCTCTGTACTCTAAACGAGTGCTCTCTTCACGGTCTCTTAGTGCCACATTTTTCACATTTCTATGCTTTTTTGTTGGTGGTTTTGCTGTTTACAATGGACCCCAAGCATGGTGATAAAGTGCTGTGTAGAGTGCTCCTAAGTGTAAGCAGGCTATGATGGGCCTTATGGAGAAAATGTGTCTGTTAGATAAGCTTCATTCAGGAATAAGTGATACTGCTGTTGTGAGTTCAAGGTAAATTAATCAACAATATTTATTAAATCAAGTGAAATACACATAAAACAAGATTACATAATTTAAAATTGTAGGTCATCAATATTACTTTGTAACATATTATAAATAAAACAAATAAGAAATCGGGTTAATGTTACAAATTTAGATTTCAGCATAAAAGAAAAGAGATATTAAATCAGCTAAATGAAAAAAATCCCTTGGGACGCTTGCGTTGCTCAGATGGCTGGGCATGTGCCTTTGGCTCAGGTCATGATCTCAGTGTCCTGGGATCGAGTCCCACTTTGGGCTCCCTGCTCAGTGGGGACTCTGCTTCTCCCTCTTCCTCTGTCTGCTGTTCCGCCCGCTGTGCTCTCTCTCTCTATCTCTCCGACAAATAAATAAAATCTTAAAAAAAAAAGGAAAGAAAAATCTCCATACTTTTAAAGGTGATTTGGAAATATCAGAAATATTTAGCAATTAATTTTTATATATCTAAAATGTATTCTCAAGCTCTGTTCATTTAAAAGGCTTAGAAAAACAACAACCTAGTCTACAAGCAGAGACAATTTAGTAGCAGTCACCACCTCTAACATCCAGATTTGTGTCTTTAAATATGATTTCCCACTAAAACAAACAAATAAATAAACTTAAAACAAAATAAAACAAAAACAGGTCTCCTCGAAAACATGGTTAATTCTAAGTCTATGGCAAGAAAAGTACAAAATGGTTCTGGAACGTTTTGTGTCAGAAACAAAGGAAACTTTCAAATATCACTAGAAAGTCCAATTAAAATTAAAACAACAACAACAACAACAAAACCTAACTAACTGAACAAATCTAGGAAACCACTTAATAGTGTTACCACTGGACACAAATAAGACAGCTATAGCATCAAAGAAAATAACTTGAGTGACTGAAACTACAAGTTATGCTAAAGTCCATGAGTATATTAAAAAAATACTTATTGGTTATCTTTATCTTTGGAGATTTGCTAGGACACAAATTCTGAAGCTCTTTATTCTAAGACAGGGATTGGCAAACTTCCTGTAAAAAAATCCCATAGTATTTTAGGGTCTGGGGTCCATATCTAGTCTCTTTCTTCCTTTTCTCATTCTCCTCTTCCTCTTCCTTATGCTCCCTCAATAAATCCACATACATTCTCCATTGCTTGTTCTTATTAATACCCACTAAAAATATAAAGATGAAGTTCAGCTTATCAGTCATACAAAAAGAGGCCTTAAGCCATATGTGGTCGGTGGGGCTTAGTTAGCAAATGCTACTTCTAAAATAATAAAAGTCAAGGTAAATAGGCATCCTTTCTCTTTACTTTTTGATAAGTCACAATTGAGAGAGGAGAAATTACAACCAATACCATAGAAATACAAACAATTATAAGAGAGTATTATGAAAAATTATATGTGAAAAAATTAGACATCCTGGAAAAAATAGACAAATTCCTAGACACATATCAACTGCCAAAACTGAAACAGGAAGAAATAGAAGAGTTGAATAGACAAATAACAAGCAAAGAAATTGAATCAGTAATCAATAACTCCTAAGAAACAAAAGTCCAGGACCAGATGGCTTCACAGGTGAATTCTACCAAACATTTAAAGAAGAGTTAATATCTATTCTCAAACTATTCTGAAAAAAGGAAAGGAAGAAAAACTTCCAAATTCATTCTATGAGGGCAGCATTACTCTGATACCAAAATCAAATATAGACTCCACTAAAAAACAGAACTACAGGCCAATATCCCTGTTGAACATGGATGCAAAAATTCTCAATAATTCTCAACTAGCAAACCAAATCTAACAATACATTAAAAGAAATCAAGTGGGATTTATTCCTGGTTTGCAAGCGTAGCTCAATATTCCCAAATAAATCAATGTATCAGTGATACACTACACTAATAAAAGAAAAGATAAAAATCGTATTATCCTTTCAAAAGGTGCAGAAAAAGCATTTGACAAACCATGACATCCATTCATGTTAAAAACCCTCAACAAAGTAGGTTTAAAGGGAATATACCTCAACATAAAAAGGCCATCTATGAAAAACCCATAGCTAATATTCTCCTCAATGGGGAAAAACTGAGAGCTTTTCCTATATGGTCAGGAATAAGACAGGGATGTCCACTCTCACCACTGTTATTTAACATAGTACTGGAAGTCATAGTTACAGCAATGAGACACCAGAGATATCAAAGGCATCCAAATCATCAAGGAAGAAGTAAAACACTATTTGCAAATGACACGATACTCTATATAGAAAATCCTAAAGACCCAACCAAAAAACTGAAAGAACTGATACCTGAATTCAGTAAAGTCACAGGACAAAATATCAACATATAGAAATGTGTTCCATTTCCCTACACCACTAATGAAGTAGCAGAAAGAAAAATTAAGGAATCAATTCCACTTATAATTGCACCAAAACCAAAGAGATACCTAGGAATAAACCTCACCCGAGAGATAAAAGACCTGTACTCTGAAAACTATAAAACATTGATGAAAGAAATTGAAGATGACACAAAGAAATGGAAAAACATACTATGCTCATGGATTTGAAGAACAAATATTGTTAAAATGTCTATACTACCCAAAGTGATTTACACATGTAATGCAATCCCTATCAATATAGCAAAAGCATTTTTCACAGAACTAGAAAAAATGACCCTAAAATTTGTGTGGAACCACAAAAGACCCTGAATAACCAAAGCAGTCTTGAAGAAGAAAAGCAAAGTTGGAGGAATCACAATTCTGAACTTCAAGTTATATTACAAATAGTAGTAGCAATCAAAAGAATAGTAGTAATCAAGGGACACCTGTCTGGCTCAGCCAGAAAAGCATGTGACTCTTGATCTTGGGATTATGAGTATGAGCCCCATGTTGGGTACAGACATTACTTAAATAAACAAAACCTAAAAAAATTAAAAAAACAGTATGGTACTGACACAAAAATAGACATATAGATCAACAGAACAGAATAGAAAACCCAGAAATAAACCCACTACTATATGTTTAATTAATCTTCAACAAAGCAGGAAAGAATATCCAATGGGAAAAATACAGTCTCTTCAACAAATGGTGTTGAGAAAACTGGACACCTACATGCAAAAGAATGAAACTGGAACACTTTCTAACACCATACACAAAAATAAATTCAAAATGGATTAAAGACCTAAATGTGAGACTTAAAACAACAAAAATCTTAGAGGAGAACACAGGCAGCAACCTCTTTGACATCAGCCAGAGCAACTTCTTTTTAGATATGTCTCCAGAGGCAAGGGAAACAAGCAAAAATAAACTATTGGGACTTAATCAAAATAAAAAGCTTCTGCACAGTGCACATTTAAAAAATGGGCAGAAGACATGAATAGACATTTTTCCAGAGAAAACATCCAGACTGTCAACAGACACATGAAAAGATGCTCAACATCACCAATCAGCAAGGAAACACAAATCAAAACTACAATGAGATATTACCTCACACCTGTCAGAATGCCTAAAATCAACAATATAAGAAACAACAAGCGTTGGCGAGGATGTGGAGAAAGGGGAACCCTCTTACTGTTGGTGGGAATGTAAATTGGTACAACCACTATGGAAAACAGTACGGAGGTTCCTCAGAAAGTTACAAATACAACTACCCTACAATCAAGCAATTGCACTACTACCTATTTACCCAAAGAATATGAAAATATGGGGCTCCTCAGTGGGTCAGTTGGAGAGCATGTGATTCTACAATAGCCAAATTATGGAAACAGCCCAAATGTCCATCAATTGATGAATGGATAAAGAAAATGTGTCATATATACAATAGAATATTACTCCGCCATAAAAAAGGATGAAGTCTTGCCATTTACACTAACAGGGATGGAGCTAGAGAGAATTAGCTAAGTGAAATAAGTCAGAGAGACACAAATACCATATGATTTCACTCATATGGAATTTAGGAAACAAAACAAATGTACAAAGAGAAAAAAAGAGAGAGAGAAGGAGGCAAACCAAGAAATGGACTCTTAACTTAGAGAACAGACTGATGGTTACCAGAGGGGAGGTGGGTGGGGGGATGGGTAAAATAGGTGATGGGGATTCAGGAGTGCACTTGCTGAGATAAGCACCAGGTGTTGTATGGAAGTGTTGAATCACTATATTGTACACCTGAAACTAATATTACACTGTATGTTAAACGGAATTTAAATAAAAACTTAAAAAAAAGGTAAATATGACAAATTTATTCTGGATTTCTTGTGAAAACTGTATTTTATAGTAACCAAATAGTTGATGAAGAATGTTTCTTTATAGAAGTCCAGCTAATGAATTCAGAAATAATGTTAGAATTTTAAAAAGTCATCATTTACATACCCCAGAGAAATAAGGCATCAATGATGATTGTACTAAAACCATTAATTAAAAAGTAAATGGGGAAGTATGTAAAAAGACAGATTAGCTTAGTATCAATTTACTTCAGAAGTTCCCAAACTTTATCACATGTTGTCATCACCTGGGGAATTTTAAAAACTACTGATGTCTGACACCTACCCAGCCTGGAAATTCAGATTTAATTGGTAAGTCTTGCACTGGGGTCTCAGATATTTTCACAACTCCTCCAATCAGTACTAAATTCATTAAAATTGGAACAACCTAGTATTATATGACTGCTGATGAGATGAAACAGAAAATACACAGCACTGACATAATACATAGCATTGCCACCTATGCATAAAAAAAAGACATTCCAAGAAATGTATTATCTTTATATCACTGCCCATGTCATATTCCACCATTCTAAGTAAGCTTCATTAAATATCACAAACCTAAAAAAGCTATTTAAAAGTAATGTTCATTATAAGCTAAGAATATTTTTCTTTTCTATTCACTGATTTCATTCAAATTTTAAGTGGACACCAAATTTAAAATTCAATAAAACTAAATCTAATCTCATTCAATGTTGCTCACATCTAAAATTTTCTTGTAATACAATTGTTTCTGATATATTTAAATTGCTCTACCTGAATAACATTTTTGATTGATAAAGTCCATATTTTCTTTTATAAGAAACTATTTCTCTACATACACCTATTCCTCTCGAACCAGATATTATTTTAGCTTCAACTGTACTTAAAAACTATCTGCATCAAAAAATCACTTTGAACTTAAAGACAAATTTATAATTTTGTATCTATAAAATAATTCCTATATAAGATTTTTATTAAGAATATCTTATTCATCATTTAATCATTATCTGTTGAAATTTGATCTTTCTAAATAAATATTACGTAATGAAATGTTCACTTATGCTGCTCTTTCATTACTGGTTGTTTCCTGATTTTGAAAATAAACTTGTTATTTATATTGGATAAGTTGTATATTGGTAAGGAAATAGTTGCTATGCTGCCTTGGCTTTTTAAATACATTTAACTTGCTTTAGTTTTTATTAATATTAATGGCTAAATAAAATATCTTTGGCAAAATGTTTGACTGTTCACACATGGAGTGATAATTTCATATGAATATTTGGGAGGGAACACAAAGAAATAATTTGGGAGAATTGGTCAGGGTGTGGGCTGGGAAAGATATGTTTCTAATTGTCTAGTATGGGTTATTTTCATTAATTTTACCAATAACTGAGTGGACCCTTTTAATCAATCTCATTCAGGAGTGTTTCTTTGAGTACTTCCTCCCTTACATTGTCTCTGGACTTTTTAAATTTCTTGATTTATCCTCCATTACTTCCAAATTTTCTCGGATATCTCGCATGTCTTTGTCTGATTTATGTCTGGGAGGGTTACTAGATTTTATCTTGTATATCACTAGCTTAATTCATTTTATTATATAATTAACTATTATTTATTCTTATTTTAATCTCAATCATATAGATATAATATGAATATAGATTAATATATATACATAGATTATATGCATACATATATAAATATAAAATATACTTATAAACATGAATAAAATATATATGTATATATATATAATGCTTATAATCACTTGACACTGTGGCCAGCTCATAGCTATCCCTCAATTAATGTTCAGTATTATTTTAATTATCAACCTGATGTTATAAAAAATGAAACAATTTTTTTCCTTTTCCTTGAATTATTTTGTTTTCCAGGTCAATTTCTTTATTTTGGTCCCTTTCAATTAGATTTTTCTTTTCTTTATTTGATGATCTGTGGCAGTTGTTCATATTTTAAAATGAGGGACTAGGTTAATTATCTAAGTAGCTTGTGTGGTTTTCCTCTGCCTTGATTTATGTAAATTTCTCTAATAGAGTAGTTTTTAATAGAGTGCTGTTGAGCGCTCTACAGTGGACTCTGCCAGTCAGGATTCAGTGTGGTGTATGTGACTATGTAGCAAGCAAAAAGGCCAGGGTCTCCACCTTTACCAAAACAGGAAGGGGTTTGCACTGGGCATTTGAGGGTTTTAATGTACTTCACTCTCTCATAAGGCTGTCTTTGCTTTTAGACAGCCTTATGTGTGATAGTCTAGATTCTAGAGCTAACTAGAATCTAACTTCAAGGTCTGCTTTGAAGATTCCTTAGTCTGTGACCCCCTATTTGAGTAATTACCTTGGAAGATGCTTCATTTTGCTCCCAGAGCAGTCTTGGCTTGTAGGTTAAGGGCAAAATCCCCCAGACCCCTTTGGTTCAGCAATTTGGAATGAAGTTCCCTTTGTAAACTCTGATGATTAATCTAAAGTCTACTCAAAGATTTGAATTTATTGACTCCCAGATTGAAGCTTCTTAAGGGCTCTGTTGCTCTTAGGTTATATTTTGAGCTGCAGTATTCCTTCTTCCATTTCTCCTGTTATTCAATTCCATTTATTTTACATCTTCCCGCATTTTCTCAAAATTTCTGTATTGCTTAGGGTTCCCTTTTCTATTTTCTACTTATAGTTCATTTGTGTGTGTGTTTATATATATAGTGACTATATATAACTATATGTACATTATATACATCATGAAATTATCCTTTGGGTGGATGGAGTATGCTTAATTTGACATTAAGAATCAAAAGTCATAACTAAAAGTATATAACAGAGAAATTAACATCCATGAAATTCTCTGTGTTTCTTTACCTTTCTTATGTTTGGTTAGCTCCCTTGCCATAGTTTTCATTGCTTTCTTTTTTTATTATTATTTTTTATTATGTTATGTTAATCACCATACATTACATTATTAGTTTTTGATGTAGTGTTCCATGATTCATTGTTCGCGTATAACACCCAGTGCTCCATGCAGTACGTGCCATCTTTAATACCCATCACCAGGCTAACCTATCCCCCCAACCCCCTTCCCCTCTAGAACCCTCAGTTTGTTTCTCAGAGTCCATAGTCTCTCATGGTTCGTCTCCTCCTCCGATTCTCCCCCTTCATTTTTCCCTTCCTGCTATCTTCCTCTTCTTTTCTTTTAAACATATAATGTATTATTTGTTTCAGAGGTACAGGTCTGTGATTCAACAGTCTTACACAATTCACAGCACTCACCATAGCACATACCCTCCCCAATGTCTATCACCCAGCCACCCCATCCCTCCCACCCCCCACCACTCCAGCAACCCTCAGTTTGTTTCCTGAGATTAAGAATTCCTCATATTAAAATACTCATGAAAGAAATTGAGGAAGACACAAAGAAATGGAAAAACGTTCCATGCTCATGGATTGGAAGAATAAATATTGTGAAGATCTCAATACTACCTAGAGCAATCTACACATTCAATGCAATCCCCATCAAAATACCATCCACTTTTTTCAAAGAAATGGAACAAATAATCCTAAAATTTGTATGGAACCACAAAAGATCCCAAATAGCCAGAGGAATGTTGAAAAAGAAAAGCAAAGCTGGTGGCATCATAATTCTGGACTTCAAGCTCTATTACAAAGCTGTCATCATCAAGACAGTATGGTACTGGCACAAAAACAGAACATGGATCAATGGAACAGAACCGAAAGCCCAGAAATGGACTCTCAACCCTATCATCAACTCATCTTTGACAAAGCAGGAAAGAATGTCTAATGGAAAAAAGACAGTCTCTTCAACAAATGGTGTTCGGAAAATTGGACAGCCACGTGCAGAAGAATGAAACTGGACCATTTCCTTACCCCCCACACAAAAATAGACTCAAAATGGTTGAAAGACCTAAATGTGAGACAGGAGTCCATCAAAATCCTAAAGAAGAACACAGGCCGCAACCTCTTCGCCCTCAGCTGCAGCAACTTCTTCCTAGAAACATCGCCAAAGGCAAGAGAAGCAAAGGCAAAAATGAACTATTGGGGGAGGTGAACCATGAGAGACTATGGACTCTGAGAAACAAACCAAGCGTTCTAGAGGGGAGGGGAATGGGGGATGGGTTAGCCTGGTGATGGGTATTAAAGAGGGCATGTTCTGTATGGAGCACTGGGTGTTAATATGCAAACAATGAATCATGGAACACTATATCAAAAATTAATGATGTAATGTATGGTGATTAACATAACATAATAATAATAAAAAAATAAGATGGCAAAAAAATGAACTGTTGGGATTTCATCAAGATTAGAAGATTTTCATTGCTTTTTTAAGCCCTCTACTCAAGCCTATTCTCTTCAACTTCTACGGTCTCCCTTGTTTTTCTTTAAGAAAATAAAATGCAGAATCACAAACAACTCAGCTTTGCTCCCATTTCACAGGTCAATTTATCTACATTGACCTAATGTAATATATCTTTCTAGTCTCAGAACTTGAGGGGCCTTCCCCATGGAGGCCAATTTCTATTTCTAAACTCTTGATTCTACTTTCTTTCATCTCAGGGAACATGAACCATTGCTCATCTGTTCTCTTCTCTTTTAGCTCCATTGTTAAGTTCCTCCTATTTTGAATAACTTGTTTATACTCTTTACTTCTAAGTACTGTTCTCTCTCTCTATCTTTCTCTCATTCTCTCTCCCTTTTTAGATAAATTCTTTTGAGAGAGATTCAGCAATCATCCTTTCTGTTCACCATTCAAACCATTTTCACAAAGGAACTTTAGCCAATAACTTTCATGATGTCAAATTGAATGGCTGAACTCTTGTTCCTTAGCTTTTTGACAATCTTTACTCTGATTCTTTATATATATATATATTTTTATGTTTTTAAATCATATGTTCCCATTCTTCATTGTGGTGTGGTTTTACTAGGACTTCTTAAATAGTAGTCTTTCTTTTCTCTTTCCTTCTTTCTTTCTTTCTTTCTTTTTCTTTCTTTCTTTTTCTTTCTTTCTTTCTTTCTTTCTTTCTTTCTTTCTTTCTTTCTTTCTTTCTTTCTTTCTTTCTTTC